>NW_024501459.1:23198260-23403260 GCF_017590055.1 Onychostruthus taczanowskii | reverse complement strand
CCCGGCGCTAGTTCAACTTAAAAACACATGAGCGATCCCACTCCGATACACGGAGCAATAGTTTGAACAGATTACGGGGCGGCAGCATGAGCTCCAAAGGAGCGAATAAAACCGAGACAGTGAAGAGCCTGCCAAACCCGCATTGGAGCAGCTCCCGCTTTCGCTCACGTCCCCTTTTCTATCTCCCCATCCTCAGCCTCTCTGGCAAAGTTTCATCACCGGTCCCTACTCCGGACCCCCCTACTGCTCCCCACACCCACCTCTCTCGCGTCTCCCAAGAACGAGATAAATAAAAGTCTGTTAGAGGGAGCCCCCCTCAGGAAACTTACGTTTGATCTGCCTGGGTTTGCTCTGTTTCCTTCGGGACATGCTGCTCGGCTGCCGCTCCTGCCTTCCTCCAGGTACAGGAGTGGAGCTGGGAGGGGACGGGGGTGGAGGGAGGGTGACAGATCAACAGACGGGATTCATAGAGAAGCCGGTGGCCGCCTTGAGATGCAAAGTCAAATGACAGAAAAACAAGCAGAAGGGAAAGAGTGTGTGCGCGCGTGACGGAGGAAGAGGGGAAGAGAAACGGAGATCGGGGTGGGTGAGACGGAAAGCGAGAATGAGGGGAGAGAGAAGCAGAAAGAGCGGAGGGAGGGAGCAGGGGAAGGAGCGAGGGAGGGAGGGAGAGAGGAGGAAGGAAGAGAGGGAGGGAGAGAGGGAGGGGAGAGCTTGGCTCCTCGCTCGCTCTCTCTCTCCCTCTCCCGCCCGCTCTCTGCCGTTGCCGCGCCGCCTCCGCTGCCCGCGCCGCGCTCCGCTCCGACTGACAGGCGGCAGGAGGTGCCGGCGAGGGAGGGGGCGAGGGAGGGGCTTTCCGGGACGGGGGGGCGGAAAGAGGGGGGCGTTTGTCCGTCAGGCTTGACGGGCAGTGGCTACTACCAGCGACAAGTCCGCATGCAAATCGCCTCCTGCCTCTGGGGCATGGGCTGTCGAGGCGGGAGGCTTCAATCGTCCCGGCGCTGCCAGGGCTCCTGGTGGCGGGGAGAGCCGCAACTTTCCTGAAAGAGGCACGGCGGCAAACGGGCGAAGAAACTCGGTGACGGCAGGCAGGCGGCACGAGTCCCCCCGCCCCGCACAGGGATCCCCGGGGTGTCCCGGCACAGTCCCAACGTTCGCCCACAGCCTCGGCCTCGGCGCCGCCCGGGCCGGAGCAAGCGCCTCCCGCCGCTCCGGCCCCAGGCCGGGGGGTCCCGCACCGGGCCCGGGCTGCGCCCCGGGCAGGTCTCCCGCGGCCCGCTCCGCACGGACGGGTCCCCCTGCGCCTCACAGGTGCCGCCGCCGCAGCCGGCCCGGAGCCCGGGGCGCTGCCTGCGCCGACGGGCGGACGGGCGAGTTCCCAGCGTCCTTCCCTTGCGGTCCTCTGGCCGCTAGCACTCAGCTGCGGTAGCCTGAAGAGTCCTGGCTGTGCGGCCATCGCTCTTTGCCCGCCCCCGAGTGCGCGGGTCTTGGCTCGTAGGTGAGCGAGGGAGACAAGCCGGCCGACTGACTCCCTCGGCTTCGTTAGTTTCGCCTTTCTAAACAGTGATAATAGTGAACAGTTTTTCTTGCACGGTAGAAGCCAACATTTGAAGCTCCTGTTACTGACATCAGTTAAGTATTTGGACAAAGCTAAAACTATTATCAGTGCACATGTTTACAGTCTGTGTCTTTGGACAGAATTTCTCTTGAACGTTCTTGAATAATCTCGTTTAAGTGTATAGTTGTAAATGACCCTCCATGAACTGACTAAACTCTGTATCTCAGTGCACTGCCAAGCTTTACATGCCCATTACCACCTTCTCAGTGCTGTCAAGCACTAACTTGTAAAAAATTATGGAAAAAAAAACTATCCACACAAACAAAAGAGAAAGCCTGATTTCATGGATGCCAAGGAAGGACATAGGATACTGAAATGTCTATTACTGTGCTTCCAGAAACTTCAGATCTGACACATGAATGCGATACAACAGTACGTGTTCTTAGAGCTTCACTAGCAGGATTTATGTTCAGGTAAACTGTTAAGCATTACTTTCAGTCTTACCTCTGTGGTCAAAATACTCTCAACAGAAGCAGTTTTTGAACTTGACATCTTGACACATTCAGTCCTTCTTTTTAGGGACAATATTGCAGAAGTCTTCATATAAGCAGCAGGAATTCTAATATGGGCATGCACTAAAACATTCCATCATATGTTGTTGGAAATAATGTTTGTAAATGATAACTGAATTTACAAAACCACTTTTTGATTAAAGAAAAAAAATGTGGTGGAATCTGTGAACAATATTTAACGTTTGTTGCTGTTCAGATACTTTAAAGAATCTGATTATGTAATAAGTATTTTCTATTTAGCTGAAGTGATTGTGGTGTGCCAAATTTGTATTTCAATTTCTTTCCTAGAGGTGTAGGCTCTTGGTTAACTGCCAATGTAACAGTGGTAGTGTTTGCAGGAAGGGATTCTATGGCAGTAGATAAACATGATAAAAATGCACCAAGTGAAATGCTCTGCTATGGTTTTGTTACAGAACAAGGCTCAGAAGGGGACTTACATGGATGAGATACCCATCTTTCAAATTTAAGTTAATATTTTTCTTATTCATTCTCAACATTCTAAACTCTCATAAATTGCAATCTGGTTCCCTAATTAGAAATAGCAATGTCTTTTCCTTCATATAGGCTGACCGTTTATTTCTGTTTCTATTTTGTTGCCAGGCTCTCACGCAGTTTTTAGTCTGCACAGGCAATTTGACAGATACTGCCTTTAAACCTACTGTTGTTTAAGTGTTAAAGAATGAAGTTGAGTAATCTGTTGCCAACACTTGAACAATATATTAACTGTAACTTGTTAAACTGTCACTGTAACTTAAAAGTTAGTACATATTATGTGGTACAAACCAGTTACAAATAATCCCTATGTGTTTATTCTTTAATACTGTTTAGAGTAAATTACATGACATAATTTTTGTGCTGACTCCTGCTTTTTTTAATAGTAATGTTAGTTGCATATTTTGTCTATTCTGAGGCATTAAGGCTATTTTCTGCTTCATCAGCTCAAAAGAGTTCATATACAGTTGTATTATTTCTATGGCCATTCAGAGATATGTTTGATCTCTTAAAGGATTATTACGCTTAGTCATTTCAATGTATTTCAGGTTATTTTTGACCTATTTACCTAAAGTTAAAACAGGTGTTTGTGAAAGGTCAGAAAAGAAACATACATATGCCTGATACATTAATGCAATTAATGGTGTAAACTAATGAGCCATTTTCTCTCACTTATACATGAACTCTTATTTAGTACATTTTAATACTTCATGGAAATTGCCCATTTTCTTTGTCAGAACAAGTAGTCTGTAGTATATCCCAGATGAAAAAAATCTGTATCAGGCCATGTGTAGCTGCTGCGGCTGGGCCGGGGAACAGCTCGAGCTCTGCACGTGATCGCTGACGCTGTGTTATTGTGAGGCCAATCTCCGGCGCTGCTCACCAGGAGCTGTTTCTGATAAGCTGTGTGGGCAAAGCCACTTTCTTTTGCTGTGGCAGGGGCTTGAGTTGCGTGAACACAAGTCAAGCAGCATAGTTTTCCCTCGGGGCTCAGGAATAGGCCCAGCATTTCTGTTAACCTGCAGAGAGAGTCATTCAGAACAGATCTTTCAAACCTTACAAATTACCTCTCTCCCTAATTGGATCATTTTCTGAACTGCTATAGAAACTGCTATGGAGTTGCAATGTCCGAACCAAGGTTGCAGTGCCTGTAGCATTCACTGGCTCTTCCTGCTCACCTGTTGAATGTTGCCTGTAGCAACCAGAGCGTGCTCTCAGAGCATGGCTGGGCATTAATGCTACCCAAGAGGCAACTGCAGCATCCGAGCATGGGGGCAGTGGGAAAATGTGTCCAGTTTCTGTACTGAGGCAATGGTGGCCATATGTCTACAAGCTGAGGGTACAGACAGATAATTAGGAAATGATGCACTAAGAGTAGTTTAAAAACTATTCAACCAAGATGGTGACTGGATGTGAACAGTGGTGGCATAGGACCAGTCCAGAAGATGTATGTTTTTGGTTAATTACAATATCTCAAGAAGAAGAAAATAATCTCAACAGAGGCTCACTTCTTAATCATCTTGAACTTCATCACTTCCAACTCTCTATACTTGCTAAGATTCTACAAAGGTTTATAGAAACCCTTTAACTGAATGGATATCACAGTTTAAAACCTAAATTCTTGAAATGCCTATATTCTGGCAAAGGAAAAGTGCAGCTCAGATTTCATGATCTTCAAGTGTTAGCAACTTTCTTACACATAGATAATATGTATAATTTTCAAAACAGTGTCCTCTGTTGGAGAAAACTTAATGATTCTTTAAACAATCTTTTCTTTCCATTCTCTCATTGAAAGGAGGAGATACTAAAATTTTGAAATATTTTCTTGGAAGCAGAATTAACATCTTTACTAGCAATAATGCATTTCCCTCTTCTTTGGTTTCATGTGGTTTTTTTTTTGTTTTGTTTTGGTTTTTTTTGGGGGGGGGTTGGTTTTTTTGTTTGTTTTTATTTTTTGCTTGGGGTTTTTTGTTTTTGTTTGGTTTTGTTTTGTTTTTGTTTCTTTTCCCAAAAAAAAAAAAAAAGTACACTGAGGAAATTAACTTCAGAATTCTCTCATAAATCTGGATACAGATTGTATCCAAAGACACTACTGTATAATGAGGATACCATAAAGTTTAGGCAGCAATTGATTTTGGAAGAAAATATGCCTAATTTTTGTGTTGTATACTTAACCAAGTTCTGACTGTTCATAATATGAATAGGAATGTGTAATGCTAAAAATATAATTGCATAGGTTCTCTTAGGCTCTTATGCTGCAATTTCCATAGTAAGGACTTGGGTTCTTCCATGATCTTAATCATAGTGTTTGGTTCTTTAGCTCTTAATGAAAAATAAAAAGCTGGTATTTTCCCAACTGTTATCCACTTAGAGTGTTAGAAAGAGTACACGGTATAGTTTTATAGAACTTCCTCTTTTTCATTGGTCAGTACAGAAATAGTTTACTAGACTGAGCATGAAATTGCTAAGGCTCTGAATACCCCTCTAGCATGAATATGGGACAATTCACACTTTTCCTACCTCTTGGAAAAATCAACAGTTTATTCTTATTTCACAATGTGTAGATTTTCTGTGTGGTCATACCAGACATACATATATTCTAAGAGAGCAAGAAAATAGACCCAAATATATCTCTGGGCAGCTGATGGATGATCAGTCTGAGATTCGAATTTAGAAGTGAAGATTGCTCTGGCTTTTGAAATAAAGAAGAAAAAACTCTGCCAATGTGTTTCTAGATGACATACAGGAAAAAATGCTGCAAGGCAGATTCCTCAAACACAAAGGAACCTACAGAAGACCTGAGGCTGTCCAAAGAGAACGTGTGAGACCAGTGGATATGAACTGCCCTTTCACAACTAATCCTGTAGACAAGTTAGAACTGAATTGCTACTGCATATTTTTGTGAATGTTCTGCTCCCTAGGAATGATCACAGCCCTACAGTGAAGTTCCTGGCCACAGGATTTCAATGGATGCAGCCATGTGGGAAGCCAGACTCACAGAGTGCTGGAATCAGTGCTGAGTCAGACTTCACGTTGATAGTCCAGACCTTTGCATTCATTCCGGGAGATTTGCCAGTTTTTAGAGGCCAAAACCCATGTCCACTACATATGGAGAGGGAAGAATAGCATAGAAATAAATGGTGACCTCAGAAACTTTCTGGATTCCTAAGCAGACTTTTCCTGAAAAGGGTATTCTCTGAATTTGAGTTAATTTTTGGTTGGTGCAGAGCTTAGCATTTTCGTGGTGTCAGTTTGCTGTCTCTTTTCATGTATTTATTTAGAGCAGAAATCACTGACCTCTTTTGATAGTTCAGTTATGCAAGATACTTTTCATCTCACATTAAAATTTATATCTTATTTGTTATCCAAAAATAGTGGCAAAGATTATTCTTCATTTCCTGACTGGATGCTCTCTGATATTGCTCAGGTAATCTTATAGATGAACAAAATGATAGTCTACCAAACTGCTTAGACGTTTTGGGGAACTTTACATCAGAATCACAGAATATCCATGATCTTCTTAATAATATAAAATACTCTTTTTCACTGCACAGAATTGTAGTAAGGACTGGAAAAATATTTCATTTCTTTCTGAAAAATTATACATATAACTCAGCTACTAATTTTGAAATCCATGCTCTCCTTATAGGAAAAATATATCTCAGTATCAGCAAGATTTTACTGCAAAACTGACTTGCACAAGCTAACCTGTCATGTGCTGTGCCTTCAGCTGGAAAAAAAATCAGTAGGTGTGGCATAGCTAGAGAAATCTTTTTGAGCAAATCTGAAAATATGGATGCATGTTCACAACAAGATATTGTATCACACATACGGCAGCATCTGGAGTATGGGATGGAAGGAAATATTTCCTATGAGGAAATATTCCTGGATGCCTTGGTTGTCTGAAATGCAGCCCATTCACCCCACTGCTTACAGATGGCTACTGAAAACTTCAAGATGTACTGAAACATATATAATCCCACACCACATTGCAGATTTCTGCCAGTAGCAATACTGCAGCCCACAGCAGCAGTAACTTACTGTTTTGGCATTTGTGTGGCCTTCAGAAACCTGTTTTGTTACAAGTCAGAGAACTTCTCTGCTTTCCATGACCCTGCCCTCCCCAGGAACATTCTACCATAAGAACAGTCTTAACAGTGTACAATCTGGGCTTCTGAAAGAGGCACCTTGCTCAGACATGCAAACAACAGCGTAGCATGAGCTTTCTTGAAGGTTATAAGCCCCAAGAGGGAGGAGTTCAGAATAAGATATGAGAAAAATGAGGGAAAGTTAAGGGATAGTAGAATAAAAGGAACAGAAGGAAGGGAATGAACAGCTTTACTGCTTTAAATATCTTTATTTCTATCTTAATTTCTTTTTAGATAAGCCAACAGCAGTAAGTCATGTAGACATAGCTTAACACTGAAAAGATAACATTAATATTGTCAAATTACTGTTTATGACTTCAGAGTGCAAGTCTCGTAAAGTAGTGACATGAATATAAAGTACAACCCTAGATGGAGAGTTTGAAGTAAAATGGCATTTTCTCTTCTCCTTGGTCTTCCATAATTGTTATGTAACACTTATTTTGGAAACTGTTAGTAGTGTCTCTGCTCTTGCCAAATTAGATATTATGAGCATCTCTGTTTGCCCAGTTTCAGTGGGGGAGGTTGCATGCACACCAGCATGTCAACATTATTCATAAAAGCATGATCAGACATTAAAAATAGAAAACTGTAAACATATATGGTGATTCCTCTATAAGTATCATTGTACCAGTTTACCATTATGGTATTATAATGGCGTTCATCAACTTCTTTAACTTTTTTCCAACAGGTTTTTCTTCTGCTAAATATCTATGGAATGGATGTTTTTACTCAAATGCACAGTGATAGGTGGTAGAGAATATGGGATGATCTGTACTTGTGTCCTATCTGTTCCTCATATTGTGCAAATGAAACTCCCCCCCACCAAGAGCAGTTGCATAAATTGTCCTCTGTATGTATCAGAACTGGCGTTGTTTACCACTTTGAGGTATATATAAAACTATGCATCATCGTCATGAATAGGAATATATTGAAACTTCAAAGTCTATGCCACCATAGACTTTCTTTTTGAGATTTTAGGTTCCTCTCAGCAGCATGGACATGTTTTGGGTTATTAAGGGGGTGTTCATAATTTATGCAACTCTTCTTTGCCTTTATCCTATAAATAGAATTGACTACGTTAGAAATGAAATCTTCCCAGGCAGTCTTTTGAAAGTGTGACCCTCCCAAGGTTTTCTACCTTCAGAAACAGATGCTTTGCACAGCAAACTTAAGAAATAAGTGAAAGACATAATAGGCCACTGGACTGAACAACAAAGGGAAAATACAGTTTCCCTCAGTAGTTTGTAACCCCATATTGTTTTTCAGAAAACGTATAGGATTTTTAGTAGCCCACTTTACAACACTGTAAAGCTAAATTATTCTCAAAGTTGGTTAATTTAAGTGCATCATTTACTTTGAAGATATTGGTAGTATATGTGGAGTTTATCTTCTTCATATTATATCTGCTCACAAGGGAATTTTGTTCAAATTCCCTTGTCCTTCTAAAATCTGCAAGTAACATCCAAATATTCACATAGCACTTTAAAATGTAAAAGTAGGGTTGCAATTTTTCTGGAGTGCCTCAGTAACTTAGAATTATTTTCAGTTTTCCTTTTTAATCCCTCTTGAAAATTAAAATTAAATTTTGAATCAAGCTGCTTCTAAAAATGTTGCTCGAGAGACAATCCTTTGACTGATACTGATAGTTAGGAATTATACCAGCATAAAAAGGAGAAAATCAGAGTTTATGATTGTTTCCCAACCACTGATTTTAAAAGGATTAAGGTGGAAGCTTTCCAAATAAAAGTCCTAAAGAATAATGACTCCCTAGCCTTTTCCCCATCAAGAACCCAAAGGAGAATGTTGCCCTCAATTTTATAAAATCATTTTCATCAATACAACTGAGTAGTGTTCTCCAAACATAAAAACAAATTACTTTGGACATATTACACTTTGATATAAACAACTAAGTAAAGCTAACTGTCAGATCTATGATTTTATTTGTGTATAGAGCTTGTTTCATTCAAATCAGCTTCCCTTTATTTGAAAGTGTTTCTATAATGAACACAAAGCCATCTAGTATATGGCTCATATATTCCTGCTTGTGTTTCCCTTTTTTATGGACAGTGACCAACAAAATCCTACAGAGATTTTTTTTAAATGGTCCTTTCCCTAGAGATGGTTTCTGTGACCACTTTCAGGCTATGAAATGGTAGATTACATCAAATAGACACAAATAGCCACAGATGAGCTTATTTATTCAATGTGGTTTTGCACTTACTTTAAATTCCCTTTTACTCACTCGGTAGGACTGGTGCAAACAAAAAAAAAGCAAAATTTCGTGTATGTTGCTCATGCTCATCCAATTCCTGAATTACAGACTGGAATTATTAATGAAGAAATTTTTTTGTATTATTTTGAAGACTTCATATTCTTACTTTTGTTGCATCATTAACAGCAATGTTTCCTTTGCTTTGTCACCACGTTTGTGCTTCCAAATAGCACAAATTCCTTAATCCATGTTTTTAGTTTTTATATCAGCTACAGGAGGGTCCATGTTATTTCTGGGCTAAGAATTTTGGGATGACAGAATGGCAAATTTACCCCTTTCAAAATAATTAATAAATCAAACTTTTTAAAAATTATTATTATTTTCTTGTCATTATTCCTGTCATTATACTCATGGATAGTTCCATGATATTTTCTGTTCTTCTAATGTGTGTGGTACTTAGATATCTTGTTTATAGGCTGTATTTTCTGCTTCCTAGAATGCATCTTGTGATGATAAAACAAGATAATTGCTATTATAAAGGGTTCTTAAGTTTTTATTTTGTCCTTTAAAATGAAAAAATGTTGTTTAAGTCATTGATAAGTATAGGTAGACTACTGAAATAATAATAAAATTTCCAAATATGTACTTTTTTCTAATATCTATCAGTTGTGCAAAGGATAAAATTTCTTCAGAATTAGAGACTTATTGACAATTTTGAGTAGTTATTCATCTAAATATTATAATAAAACTCATTACAATTCCTGAACATAGACATGAATGTGTATTTTGTATGATTACCATGCAAAGATCAACTGAAAAAAGTATAATGTTATTAATTAATTTTCTAAGACAATCTCAACTGACTAATACCACAAGTAATGATTTATATTTGTGCTATAACACTTGTAGCACAAATTAATTTATTTCATAAAATCTATATGGCAGTAGGACACATAATGGCTTTGTGACTACTTATGGTTTTGGGTGTTTTGAGCCATAGAGAATACCCCAACAAGCAAAAAGTTGGTAAAAGTTTGGAGCTTGGTGGTAAGTGTTTGAAGCACACAGTTTTCATTTTGTTTTTCTTCATAATGTGGACATACCAACATCTAAATGGCTAACCCATGTCTCTTAAGATAAAAAATATTTCAAAATGTATAGAAAAAAATGAAAGTCCTGCTGAGATCTGTCATTGATTGTCTTTAGCAACCCTATTGCAGGTGAGCTCAAATCAGCTTTGATATTACCTTGGTCAAAATGTGGGTTGTGAATCTTTCCCTGTGCATGTTTACTGTGTAGATTACCAGCCAATATGGTAACTTACATGAAATTAACATTTCTCTTATTCTTAAATTACACCTAACTGGTGACTTTAAACATCTTTTAACTCTAATCATGCTGCCAGAAGAGCTGTGGACCTGCAACATTCAATTTAACACCACAAACAGCAATGGACCTATTTAATTGTCCTCCATTCTGCCTGGGGGGGGGGGGGGGGGGGGAAAAAAATGCTCTGGATACAAGATCTGGGACCTACAGGAAGAACCATCATTTTCTCACAAAAACAAAGCTTTGATCATTTGAAAGACAGAAAAATATTGATGAGTATGCCTTATTTTGCCTATTAGTTACCTTGTACATTATTTTCAATGCCTATTCACTCACTCACATGGTTCTATCATCTACCTTTCATATTCTCTTCAGTGTTTGTCAATATATCCCTCTTGTTCCTATTCCTAACTCCTTGTCCTAGAATTTTAACTTTGGTCCTCTGCACTGCAGTATGAAAAAACAAGAAATTCCAGGAAATTAAAGAAAGATGGGTATCCTGAGGAGTGGCTTATGAGTAATGCTGATGAGAAACAAGTGTATTTTACTATGACCAAGATAATGCTGGGAGATCACAATCAGAAAAAATATTCAGTAACATATAATATTTAAGGACTGGTGGCGCAGAATTCTAGAATGGGAAGTTTAGTCTTCTAACCAAGAAAATATCTAAATGCTTGTCATGGTAGATTTTACATTATGAAAATAATTTTTTTTAAAGGTGAAGCACTTTCATTTATAGCTTCAAAATTCAATTAAGTTAAATATATTTAAAAAAAAAAGGAACATTTGACCTAAATTACCTGCCCTTGGACTGAGTAATATAATTGGATAGACCTATTCCTAGAGCTATCTTTAATTCCAAGAAATTTCCATTCTATAAAAATACACAGCTTTAATCTATTTTCTTTATTTTTTATTACTTCATTTTGGGTTATATACTTTTTTTAAAAATGCCTATGTATTAAAAATGGTATCTTGAATTGAATGCAAGAAAACAAGTTGAAATAAGTTCAACTCATTCCAATTTTTAAAATTCAGAGCAAGGCATTTATAACAAGTTGATCTTAGAACACAAAGGCATGCATATACTAAATGAACCTAGTAAAAAGTCTAAAACAGCAGAGGATGTCCTTTATGACACACAGCAATGCTGATTCCAATTTTAGATCGGGAACAATTATTGATCAGCAATTCATAACAAATCCCCCTGTTCTCTGAGAGGATTGCAGATCTTGACATCATCACAATTTCAGGCTATCTGTTCCAAAATTTGGTAGCCCATACAAAGCTCTAAACTTCAAACATTTCATATGATCTGAACGTTGGATTGAAGTAATGAGCAATGCTGTAGCAGACAGCTCAGTTTCTCTTTCTGCAGCTGAGCTCCTGTAGTCTCTTGCATTGTCAAACAGCCTAAAAAAAGTCAGAGAGCAGTTCCATGTGAAACTACTGCCGTATCTGCCTCAAACTTACATGATGGCTGTAGAAGGTGTTGAAAACCAGTTCCTTATGTCAAAACTATACAAACTTTGAAACTGGTAATGAAATACAGATCTTTGTCCTGAACCAGTTCATGACATCAGTGTATCCCAGTAGCAATAATGTTTAACTGTTACCAGAAATCCACAATATCACTAGAAAAAAAAAAGCACAACTGCTTTACACTATCACTTACTTGTATTTAAATAGCCCATGCTACATTTGTACTTCCAAAGCCTTCCTTTAGTTCTGACGTGAAGGTAAATGGCTGAGAGAAATATATTTCACTTCATATGGATGATACATTGCTTTCTTGTTAGGCTTCCTTATTTGAGATGACTTCTCTGTCTTATAACCATGACTAAATCTCCAGCTACAAAATGAATTTGATTAAATCCAACCACTTGACCTTGTCAACCAATGTCCCCAGACACCTCTTTACTGACTACATTATTCTATGGGCTTCTAAGCAGTAGAGCTGGAATGCATACACCCTATTCCATGTTTTCTGCTCTCAATAATTACAAATTCTCCAAAATACTTATCAAGTTAAAGATTATTTAGAAGGCTGGACCTTCATCTGTTTCAGGCTGTTATTTTATTTAAAATTAGTTATTTTCTTAAAATATTAAATTTCATCCAGATGTTACCTCATTGTGGACATCTCTGACAACTATTTAAGACCTGTAGCAATCCCTCTTGAAGTGGAATTGAAATTAAAAGTAGTTTTAGGTGAAAATTACATTGCTTCAAGGTATTAAAATTATTTTAGATGTGTACATTGACTTAAATATCAAGCCTTAATGATTCAAAATCAATTTAAATCTACAGGGGTATAATTTCTTTATTTAGAATAATGTATTACTATATTTTCTTACTCTGAGAGATGTAAAGTAATGTAACGTCTATACAGAAATGTAATAATAATTTTATGTTCTTTGGCAAATTATAAAACCTCCAGCCAGTGCTTTATGCAGAGTCCAATTGGATGTCAGTGAGTTGTGTACACACCTTGACCTAATATGATCAGAGAAATATGAGCCAAGAGAAGGAGCATCAAAAGGAATGTTAAACTTAAGTGATGAAACCAAATATAAATGAGACTATATTGACTGTAAGTAAAAGTCACCCAAGACTTGAGTAAGGTTTCCAGCTGTAAGAAGCCATCAGCAGATATAAATATAGATTATCTAACAGGTTCAGGGCAAACAAGGATTTTCAGAGAAGGATTATAGTAAATAAGGGCTATAATAATTTAAAAATTTCCTTCAGTTATATGCAAAATGTATGTTATTTTTCAAACAAATTATTGTAGCATTTTTGACAGACCAATTAGAGTATTTGATTCAATAGAAAAAAAGTAATTAGGGGTAATAGTTATAGCTGATGCAAAATTTCTCCGTTACATGGCAGACATCACAAAAAGTTGATACCTTGAAGAACACAGACTTACAAACTTTACCTGTAGTGGTCATAGTATACTGGGCTCATTCCTCTGCTACACTGAAATAAAGAGGGGAGATAAAGATTCTTTTATGCCTCCCCCATCTCAGCACCATCCTGGTGATAAGAACCCAAGACAGCCTTCAGCACGAAGCTGGAGAAATTGCAGGGGTGCTCTAACCACTGACAACTGGAACAAAACACTCAGTACCCTCTGTCAGCCAGAGCTGGGAGAGCATTCCACACTGCTCCTCTCCTCGATACTCATTGCCTCCAGGCATCACAAACTGTCTGAATGCATGTAAATATATGTCATTCCTGGAGCTGACAGAAAATGAGGCTTTCTATGAAAATTACTCAGATTCCATGAAGGGAAAACTTATGATCATTTAACTTGTCTCCAGAAATGTAAAACAGTACTATAGGACCTTGTTTGTTTTGTTTCCTGCAGCACACTATTTTCTGAGTATTTTGTTAAAACAGACACACACACATAAACACACAGGCATATCCCAGGCATACATGCACGTACTTACACATGTATATTGCCTATGTAGATAGACACATATGTGGATACATATATATAGAATTGTTTTAATACACCCACAAACTCATTAAATGATGGTAACTCAACTTTAAAACAGGAGGATTGATTGTAATCTCATCACATTGTTTTCCTGTAAAACCCTCTCTCTGATTTTACAGTGTCAGGTTTGATCTTACACAGCTTAGGTGCAGTATGTTGCTTCTTTTTGTGAACCATCCTCCTATCTATTTCCTAAGCTGTTGTTCCACACTTGTAATCATGTTATTTGAGTGCCTTATGTGTTCTAAAAATAACCATAATAGAAGTTGCATGTAAGTGCAAGGTGAGAAGTGATGAACAGGACAGCAACACAGCACAACCAATCATACTGGATGTAAATGGGAAAACAGACCACACTGCATAGCAATAAATGATTATTATTACTACAGTTTCTAAAGAACAAAGGGGTTGGAGGAACTTCAAAGTGCACACCAAGAGACATATTCATTCCCTTAAAGAGTTTAATATCTATAAATATTGCCTGGCTGTTTCTTATTGTCTCACAAGATGAAAAAAAAATAGAGAATGATGAGTTAAATGCGGCATTATATTGGATCTTGTTTAAGCCTATACTGCACCAACAAACTTTATTCTTTCCTCCCCCTACATTATAATACATTTTTGCCACCCAGGAAGGTGCCCTAACAGCAGTTTGAGATTTGCTGAAAGTCCAGTTACAAGTTATCAGTGATTAAACTCACTTGCCTATCCACAACTTGCAAAGGAATTTTAATTAATGTAAATCTTAAGCTCATCACGACTTGAACTAAGCCAAACTTTCACTTCCTGGAATCATCATTTCCGAGTGACTCCTCCAGCAAAATTTTCCTTTGTCTTCCAGCCAACTGCTTCACTTTTCTGCAAGTGTGTCCTGCACTGCAGACCCCAAACAATGGAAGTTCACAAGTTTCTGCAAACAAAACTAATCCATCATTTCCACTGCAATAGAAAGTACCCTTCATGAAAGAGAACAGTAAACAGTTCCTGAAGAGGAGTATTCCCTTCCTTTTCCAAACTGTTATGCTAAACCTATCATTAAACAATACCACAGCTGGTAACAAGGTAAATTTAAGCAGGCATGAGCTAAACCTTAGAAATTGCTGGAAATTCTATTCTAGAAAGATGCCATACATGTGAAGGTCAATAAAGGTGAGCACAAAGACAAAAATCTGGTATATGATAATGATTAAAAATCTGTACTATATCATTTAAATTCTCTGTATTACCAAATGACATGATGCTCATCAAAGGTACATAATCCTTTTCTGTGATGGTACTTTACTTTCTCATGCTGCTAGGCAGATGCCAGGACCAACTCTAACAGCCAAGGAGATCAGGAATTAATCTGACTCTTCTGAAGCTAATGGAATCTCTGCCGTTTACTTCAGTGGGATCAGGGTCTCACATTGAACATTAACAATAGAAAATTATTTCTGTGGGATTGCTCAAGGGTTAAGGTTCTATTTCAGTGTGAAAAAGTAAAACTAAATCTCATTCTTAATGAGAATGGGTTGTTTTCTCTACAAATACCATCTATCTCAACTTACAGTAATAGAATATTTTCATTTTCTGGAGATTGATTTGTAGTCTGATTTTTTGCTTTTCTGTATTTTGCCTTTTCATACAGCCCCCAAGCTGAGAAAAAAGTGAAAAGGCAACCTATTGGCACACAGTGTTGGAAAGTAAAACAATTTCAAAAGCCCATTTCCACTCTGAAATTGCAAGCACCTTTTAAAATAAATAAACCTGAACAAGATTAGAAAAGAAACAAAAATATTTGTCTTCCTTTGGTAATTTGTTTTGTGCATATAGTAAAGTGTAGTCAGTTTTACTTTTTTCAGGGAAAATAAGCTTTAATTTTCCAAGGTTACCAGACAGTAACTGTGCTATTCTCTGTGCTATGGGAGAAGCTCCTATGCATGCTGACCATTAGACAGTGGAAAGCAGTGATTACAGCATATTTCAGCACACTGATGACACTGAGCAGACTGCATGGGAACATTCAAGGGGAAGCAAAAATGGAAAACATTGCTCTTATGTCCAGGTCATTTGACTCCAAATATATGTGATATTTGATATATGAATTTCACTGAAGATTTTTTTTCACTTTCTCTCAGTTTCAGCAGAAACTGGGAATTTCTGTTCAAAACCAAAGCAGATGATTTTTATTTCCATTCAAGAGAATTTGAAAAATTCCATGTGAAACTGAACAAGAACACAAGTTCTGAGCCTTCTGGCTTTTTATGGCTTGCCTTGTATCTATGTTCTCCTAAATGAAAATGAGAAGGTAAATCAACCAACGTCTGCCTGCCCTTGGCTCCACAGCAGAGAAACTGGAAACTCAAAGTCACAGTCTGAGCCAGATCTTCCAGGCAGCTAAGACAGCACTGCGGGATTGGTGCCTTGAAAATGGGAGCACTGAGGTCCTCATGCTCACTGTGTGGTGAATGAGGTCTTACCAAGCCACTGAGCAAAGTCCACACGGACTATTTGTGGACTTGAGCTCCCAGTTTTGGAAGATTTTCACAGAAAGAATAAGCTAAAACAGAGGAACCTGGAAGCTGGGGACCACCAGCAGATGGCAAAGTAAAATGCTATGTGGACTGCCAAGAAAATTTCCATGACTTTCATTGGAAACCTGTCTGCCGAACAGAGGAGCCATTTTGAAATGTTGAGTCTTTTTATTTTATGAAAACCTAGCACCTTTAGAGAATCTTAACCTGTTTTCAAAGGCATGAGAGAAAATAAGCTGAAGAGGTGTATTTTGCAGTACAGCTCCAGCTCCAGCTCTGAGTTGCATTCAGGTGTGCAGTGACAGAATTGTGTGGTGTGCACGGCAGGGGTGGATGGAGCCTAGAAGTGTTATTACAGCCTTCATAATCTTCATATAATAGTTATTTTATAGGCAATTAATGTCAGCAAGATGTTGTATCCTCACCTTGTTTACAAAAGAAGCAGTGATACCTGCAAAGGCTGTATGCTCCAAAGAGCCACTAGAGGGGAATTTACAGTCAAGGACGTGAGGAAGATCCCAGGCTCCAGGCCACATTCTCCAAGTGTGATCCTCCAGTAATTAGTGATGATTTTTGTATTCATTTCTGTAATATGTATCAATAGACTTGGTGTGTCAAAAAGAGAGTATGTATTATTGCCTTCGGATGTAATAATATTAAGACCTTCATCTGCTTTTCTTACAAAATTTCCCATGTGGAAATTCACTTCTTGTTCTCTTTTAGCAGCAATGAAATAATGGATTTTATTAAAGGAATCCAATGTGACTGTCAACAGGCAGAGCAGTAGTATTGGATATCTTGTGCTGGAAATTCAAAATAACACTACACAAAACATATCAATATGAATTAATTTATAGGCCATGGATTTGACCATTTCTTAAATTAGATTTAGTTCTATAATGTACATTAAAGTGAGATAAATTTACAATTCACATTTCATTGATTTAGCTAAGTTCAACTGAGAATTTGTGTTGTTGTTTTTGTATTTATATTTGACTGTTTCTTCCTAGAACCTTAATCAGTGTAAGCTTACATAGCCAATATAACCTGCTGTGAAAGCTTGGATCTTTAATACTGTACCATAAGCCACACTACTGAGGTAGAAAATTTACTGCTGGCCAGAAAACTAAGAATACCCTTCCTTCAAGATTATGAAGTGTATTTTGAAAAGATCTCCAGCTGGTTTTCCAGCTAGTTGGTTTCAGCCAAGGTGTCTTAGACACAGAAAAACATCACTGTGTGCACAGAAAACTGCACATAAGAAAGATAAAGCATGCAAATCAAAATCTCTAATGCCTTTCTATAGTTCAATGCATACATTAAGTCAAATAGCTCTCATCATCTATGTACTGCCCAGATGTGTAACACCTAGAGAGTCCATACATTTCAAGGAAGCCTTTAACGTAACTCAGTAAAAAGCCCTTGGAAAAAAATTAATTTATTAATTATTTCTAACTGTATTTTACTGTAGAATACTTCTTTTTCAGTTAGTGGGCTATATAACATTGCTATCTGTCTTATATTAAGTATAACATACCAATTTATAAGAAAATGCATATTATTATGCATAACAATGACATATTAAAAGTTCTAGGTATTCACATTTCTCTTTAAAACATATAGTGTGATTTTGGTATTCTGTATGTATCAATAGTCATCTTAATGTTGGATAGGAATATGTAGTATTCTTACAGAAATTGCTCTCCATTGGTCAGTTTTGACATGGTATTGTAGAAGCAAAATGGTGGAAAAACAGACAAAGAATTGTCCCTATCCAGACTAACAAAAGCTTGAGAAAAGCAAAAAAAAAATTACTACTTAGCTAACTTGTTACACACTACTGGGGCTGTTAACTACTGAAAAAGAATGGTTCTCACAGTTGCAATAAGCAGTGATTTCATTTTAAAAAGGCCTTGAAGTTTAATTGTGTATTTAAACGATCTAGTGAAAACAGCTTTGCCTTGCTATCCATAGGTTAGCAGAGAGGTGGTACAAAGAAGTAGCAGCAGCATAACTGCCAGATTGAAGGGAGATTCAACATGCAGCTCAATGGCATTTCTGTCTACTTCTACTGTGCCATGTCTGAAATCTTATATTTAATCAATTTCTGTGAATCAGTGGGTTGAACAGGGAAAATCAAAGTGGGTGGAACTCTGATTACCACATCCAGAACCCAGAAGTGCCTCTGCATCAGCCTATAGACTTTCACCTGTGCACCTGTTTTCAGCTTTTTAAGATATGCAAATCCCTGAATGAATGGCTTTCAAGACACTCTGGCAGGAGGGTGACACAAGAGGGTATCCTCTTTTGGGAGAAGAGCAAGGGTAGGGGTATATCTAGAAACTCTAGATAGAAATAAAGAACTCAAGGAGCTCCAAAGAGCTGGCAAATTACAGGGGATGTGAATGTTTGTAGCCAGTACACTTTGAGAGGAGAAGAAAGGCTCCCCAGCAGGCACAGTAGGCTCGACCTACAGAAGTAATGCACCCTGTAACCTTCTTGTTGATGAAACAACAACAGCAATAAAGGATTATTTTCTCTGGCACTGAAAAGCTTACCACATACTACAGCCTTTGATTGATAATAAAATTAAATTAATATGAAATAATCTTAAAATTACAAAGCTTTCTAGAAGGGCCTTTGATTCTATACATGACTCAATGAAACAAAATTTTAAAGTAAATGTGTAAAACTGAAATTAAACAGACTAAGCTGGAAAATTCACCTAACCATAGCCACTACCACTTTGCTGTAGATGTTTTCTAATATTATTCATTCATCACGTAGTGCAATTACAGACTTTCAAGAAATGTTTGAAACAATGGTAATATGCAGATAAAATTTGCTTCTTTCAAATTCTACTTTTTGCTCCATTTCTGAGATAAAGTTATGTATAGATTGGCAAAAAGTGGTTGTCCTGTGTTTCTGGGAGTTGGCTAGTGTTGATAAGGATGATGGTTATCAGGGAATATTTTTCTTTCCTACCTTTCATTTACTAATCTCTTCCTTATGAGCTCAGGTACTGGTGAGCCTTGGGAATAGCAGAAGTGGAAAATGTTGTGAGCCACCAAATGTGCAACATGAGTTTTTTATTTACAATCTGTATGTCCTCATTGGCCTACTGCTTCTCTCTCAAGTGGGAGGTAGAAAATACTGCTTTTCTTAACAAATTATTATTTTTTACCTCTTTTTTTAAAAATTTTTCCTTTGGGTTTGTCGGTTCTTCCCCCTGCTACTTTTCTTCTTCCATTACAGTTCCTTTCTTTTTCTGATAGTTTTTTGGGTTTTTTCCAGTGCCCTTTTAAATAGCTAGGAAAATAACTTTTTTTCTTTGCAGTTTGTGCCTTCCTCTGTACACTAGAGAGATTTTTTGAGTAGGGTCATAAGTATAGCCCAAGTTAGCAGGTCTTAAGCCAGTATATCAGAGGTAACAATTTTCTTACACTGGCACATTGTTAAAATCATCCAACACAAACAAATCTTTGCTAACTGGTGTAAGGGCCCAGGACTACAAGCGCAGTAGAGCATGCACAACTGAGCAATGCTTGACTGTTTCACTTCTTGCTTGTGTGCTCATGCTTTTTCTTCTTTTCTGTTTTTAACTCAGCTCATTCTCATCTGAATGTAATGTTTAAATATGAGCAAATTTCAGGCGCTGTTTCTCCTCAAGCCTATTTGGCACTACTGAAGATTCAAGATTTTCCAAGCAAATCTAGAGGGACTTGATTCCCTTTGTTTTACTACCTGGTCAACAGCCAGTTGAGATTTCATCCTAAAATCAATATTAAAGAAGATCTGACTTACTAAGTATAACATGTATGACTTTTCTAACATTCAGTATTTTTTGTGTGTTTAAATTCCATGTTCATGAGTCAAATGTTTCAGAACACTAGCAATGGAATTGATCTGTTTTTATGTTTGCAACTGATGTTTATGATTTAGTGCATGAAAGCTATGAGCTTTTAAAAAATGTATTTTAACCTCCTATTCCTGTCCTGGGAGTTTTAGTAAAAGAATTTAATTTATTTTGAATTTCATATAGGGATATAATATCATATATGAAAGTCAAACCAATTCAGGTTTGGATTTTTTAATTGTAGTAATTGTCAGGAATACATTTACTACTTTTTTTTCTAAAATGTCATGTATGACCCTTACTCAACCCTAATAAAAGAAAAAGATGATAACCTCAGAGTAGATTTTTACCGGCCTTGCACATAAACTACTTTAAATGTATTTCTGAAATAAAGAATTTGAGAAAAAAAATAAAGCCATTCATAACATTTACAAATACGCAATAAAGTAGAATCTAAAAGATTACCTTTGATTCTTGCACTTAAAGATGGCATGCAAAAGCATGTTCTTTAGAGTGTGTTCCCAACCCTAGTAATGTGTCTAAGTAGTGTGATTTTCAAAATCCAAGGAAAATGACATTTCTTTAACTTGATGTTCCAGAAAATGTTGGGAGACTAAGGTACTTAATGTAAAGAAGTAATTTAGCCTCATCTTCCATCAACACTACATAACCATTTCTATTTTTGAAAAGAGAATTAGGCCAAGACAATAAAAATGCACAAGAGTCTGGGCTACATTCTTGATACACTGCATGCCTATGGTAGAAAAATAGGCAAGATGAACCACTAGACACATGGTAGAGTGGTTTGAAAAACTGTTTGTAAAAAAACCAACTATAAATGGCTTTAAGATTAATTCATTTATGTCTTAAACCAGTATACATAATGTCTAAATATCCAATAGGAGTATCTGGTTTTGTTTTAAGATTTGGGAGGGGTTTTTATGCATCAAAGTCCAGATAAAGAGCTCAGTTAAGGTTCCAAAACCATAAAAGTGTCTTCCATGTGCTCATGTAATTTCCACAGATTTGAATAAGAAAAAAAGTCTTTCTTAGTGTTTCAACCTTGTTTTAAGCAAAATCAGGGCACAAAAATTTGGAAAATATCTAGAGGGCAAATACCACAATTTCCCAAAAAGATAAAAGAAAAAAAGATCCACTGAGTTGCAAACCAGTTCCATTCTGAAGAAACATTTAAATTTGTGGTCTAGAATAAAATTAACCATGACTTGTTTTTCAAAAACATCTAAAGCAGAGTTTTTGGAACACGAATGCAAAGTAGCAAACATTATCCTTTTCCTAATTTAATCTCCTCAAACAGTGGGTAGATCCACTAGGATAGGAAAACTGACTATTGCTTCCACCCTTGAACATAAAAATTACAGCTTAGAGGATATCAGTACAAAGAAAAATGTATACAAAAGTTTCTTTCCTGACAACTCTTTCCTTCTCTTTGCACAGATATAACTTTGGATTGGAAATTTTCATAATGTTTATTTCTGAAAAAAATCTATTGATAGTATCATGTCTTGAAACTGTGACAGATAAAAGGATTGAAATTGATAAGAAGGGATAACTAGGTCTACTTGTTTGCTCAGTCTTTGGTCCTTCTATTGACTTATTTAACAAAATTATCAAGCAGCAAACAGTTTGCATTTTGTGCACAATCTTTTGGTAACTACACCAATTACAAATTCAAGTTTAAAACTAGTTTAAAATTCAAGTTTTTTTATCTGCTCTAACCTACTTTAAATCTAAACATTTTAATTATTTCTTTCAGCTGTTCTAGACTCAAGATTGCTTTATACAAATACCACCTAGCTTATTTCCTCAAATTTTTGTAACTTATTTAATACTTGGATCCTATATCCGAGCTTGTACCACAAATAGTGTGGCCAGCAGCATTAGGAAAGTGATTGTCCCCCTGTACAGGGCACTGGTGAGGCTGCACCTCGAGTGCTGTGCGCAATTCCAGGCCCCTCAATTCAGGAAGGACATTCAGGAGCTGGAGCGGGTCCAGAGGAGCTGGGGCAGGGTCTGGAGCACAGGCCCGGGGCGCAGCAGCTGATGGGGCTGGGGCTGTTTGCCCGGAGCAAAGCAGGCTCGGCTGTGACCTCACCGCTCCCCACAGAGCCCTGAGGAGGCTGAGGCCAGGCGGGGATCGGGCTTTTCTCCCAGGAAACAAGGGACAGTGTGAGAGGACATGGCCTTAAGGTGCACAGAAGATTCAGTCTGGACCTCAGGAGGAATTTCTTCACAGAAAAGGATGTTGAACATTGGAATGGACTGGGTGATGGAGTCACCATCCCTGGGGGTGTTCAAGAAACAGAACATGGCCATGGTCTAGCTGACAATGTGGTATTCAAAGGTTGAAGCCAATGATCTTGGAGGGATTTTCCACTTTTCCAGAGTGATTCTATGAACAGAAAAACTCATCTTGTACTATATTTTTGAATATGCAGACAATTTTGTGACACTGAATGATGAAAAAATTTGGTCCATTTACTGTATATTTACCTTTTTAGAAGAAATGAACTCATAAACAATGACTCCTAAGCTTCGCTTTGTAGCTAAAGGCAGTGTTGTCCCATTTCTAATGTATGTGCTTTCTAAGGAAAAAATTGAGAGGAGTTATTTAGAAAGCCTCATTAGAAGTGATTTATTTACCAGCCCACAAAATAAATACCTTACCTGTAAGTGTCAGCTCTACAGACTATTAGCTAAAAACATGTGTTTAAATGGAACATAAGTATTTTTAAAAAGACTGCATTTTAAAATGCAAAATTTACATAAATTATATGTAAAGCCCAACTTATAAAATAATGCTCTCTAGTTCATGATTCTTGGGCATTTTCTATAGGTTGTAAGTCAAATGTCTAATATCTAAACACCATATGCATTCTTAAGAAGAGTATTCATATTTGGAAAAAGTAGGGTTAAAATACTCCCTCATTGTTGGGAAGCTATTTTAAATGCACTAAAGAGATTCCAATACAAATACCCTATCAGAAGTCTTTGAAGAATCACTACAAGGTAAACTGATCAATAAGTGAGACAGAAAACGAATCAATAAAATCTAATTTTAAGTATCAGCTATAGAATTTAAATAATGAGATCGTTTTGTCTTTATGTAAAGTTATGCACTATGTAATTGGAGAACAGGAATTTTTTGTGCCTTTCTGTCACAATCTTAAATATGAATCCTGCACATATAATCTATCTCTATATAAGCACTATATATGTTTTGGGTATGTGTACATATACCCCATCAGTTCTCAATGTATTCTATTTAACGATTTTCACCACCACAAATAGCCATAAAAGCAAAGATATCAGGAGATTGCATTTCAGGAGCAATATTGCCTGTATCCCTGTGCCAGCTTCTGGATCTGGGTGCTCACTCTTCAGGAGTGCTCAGATGAGGCTCAGTGACACCCAAAGTACTCCAGAAACTGAAAATAATTTGAAGCCCATTGCAGTGCTGCTTCCCTCTGCCCCTTACACACTTAGTGTCACTAGCCAGCGGTTCTGAATAGAGCTCATAATGAGTTGCCTCTCTCACACCTAACTGCAAAACCAGGTGCAAATCTTTACTGACAGAAAGTTCAAACTTGCTTTCACGTAAACCATTCTATGAAAATTCATCTGTTAAAGTCAACGTTTCTATCTTTCTGTAATGTATTTACAGTATTTTGTAATTACTAATGCAAATTGAATACCTCAATCCTATACTGAAATATTGTCAGTATGGTGCTTGTTATATGAAAATGTAGGCACTTTGCAGTACAGTAATAGTTAGAAAGGTATGTTTTCAGCAGCTGGACATTTTCTAAAGATTTCAAATATCATATTCAAATTTCAAGTTTCAGGTTGACAAGCTAGAGCGTGAGCAGAATTTGTACTCCTTCCATCTACTATTTAATATATACTTTTTAGCTATTCTTTTTCTATTTGAGAGACATTAAACATGAAATGGAACATCCATGTTTCTAAAACACCTTTTCCTGATAATGAAAAGGTGTTTTAAATAAATACAGCATAACAGAAATCTAAGGCACAGCTCTTCTCAGGTATTATAAGCATAATTATTTGGATATTCAAGGCAAGTGAGATCTGCTCCATACTGTATGAAGTCTCTATGATCATGTCCTCATCTTTCCTCCTTTCATGGAAAAAAAATTCTTTACTGCAAGAGTGGTGAGGCCCTGGCACAGGTTACCCAGAGAAGGTGTGGGTGCTCCATCTCTGAAAGGGTTCAAGGCCAGGCTGGATGGGGCTCTAACCAACCTGGTCCAGTGGAAGGTGTCCCTGTCCATGGCAGTGGGATTGGAACTGAATGATCCTTAAGGTCCCTTCCAACTCAAACCATTCTATGATTCTAAGTAGAGAATATGAGTAGTGAGGAAGAATGAAGAAGGCAGTGGATAAATTAAACTAAGGGCTAATAAACAAACTTTAGGAGTTGATTAACAGGAACACCATTGAAAGGTTGTCTCAATAGAGACAAAATATTTTTTTCCAGTTGTGTTGAGTGGAGGGCTGAAGGTTTTGGCTTTGCCTAGTCAAGCAAGGTAGAGAAGATAATGATGGGGAGAAATCACTGAAGATTAGAAAAACATGAACAATTAAAATAATATTTTGAAAAAAATTATTGATCAACTAGGAGGAAGGAAAAAACAGAAAGAAAATAACAAGGGGAAGTAAGTATCTGAGAGCAGAAATGTATTGAAAAGAGAATGAAGGAGACCTGAAAATCCTCAGAAGAAAAGCCTTGACATATAACAGAAGTTACCAATAAAAAGTGAAAAATATGTTGTGTAACAAAGGGTAAAACCACATGTAATAATATATTGGAATAAGATAAGAATAATTTAGAGAGCCATAGAAATTATCTGCATGTGTGAGAAAAATGCTGCATGCGTGTGGCAACTACTGTTGCAGAAGAAGCACTTCGGTCTAAGAGAGTAAGAGGAAATAATAAAACACAGGCAGCAGAAAGAAGAAGTGACCTAATCACTAAGAGCAATAAGTGAATTCTACGTAATGGTCCATTTGTAGTCTGGATTGACACTGGGAAAAGTGAACACTGAATAACAAAAACTTGAGCAAATTGGAGAAGGACATTTTCTTTGAGAACAAAAGAAAGGAAAGAATTTGAAAAATCATTGTGAGGCAATTTCCTTTAATTAATAAATTAAGGAAAATCACAGTAACATGAAATGAGAAAAGCAGGTATGGAAGTAGATATACGCCTGGAGTCATGTTCTCAACTGAGAAAACTGTTAGATTGCAAAAGAAAAATAAATATTTTCAGTGATCCCCAGAAAACACTTGGAGGGAGGAATAGCCAGGTAGGTTCAAGAAAATAATTATTTATATAGAAATGGAGCAGTGGCCACAAAACAAACACAAAAACATACATCAAAATGAGGAAGAAAAAGAAATTAGACAGAATTTGCAATGCTTTGTTGTTCCTAGGGAGTATCTGATGAGATTTGCAACTTTTGTAGCAGACCAAAATAGCCCTGATAAGGTTCAGATGAACACCTGAATGGATTTAGTTTGTGCATGAATCCACCGACAGCAAGAGGCTACAGAATCCCTGAGACAATATCTGGAGGTGTCACAATAAAGCATTGCTCTTTGCTGAGACCAGTATGTCACAGTTCAAAAGTGAAAAGCCTTCCTGTATACCTTTGTTTCTAATACAGAGCATTAAAGAGAATTGTGGTTCTGTCTGAAAGGTTTCCTTGGCTTCTCACTCAACTCCAGCACAAGGCAGATGTCTGCAAAGCCATCATCTCCTTCAGCAAAGGTTGTGAAGGGTCTGGAGAGTAAGTCACATGAGGAGTGTCTGAGGGAGCTGGGGTTGTTTAGCCAAGAGAAAAGGAGTCTCAGGAGTGACCTTATTGCTCTCTACAACTACCTGAGGAGGTACTACTCCAGGAGGTACTACTACAGGAGGTACTACTACAACTACCTGAGGAGGTACTACTACAGGAGGCTGTAGGCAGGTGGGGTCGGGCTCTTCTCACAGGCAACCAGTGACAGGACAAGAGGAAATGGCCTCAAGCTGTGCCAGAGCAGGTTCAGGTTGGGCAACAGGAAAAATGTCTTCACAGAAAGGATTGTCAAGCACTGAAACAAGTTGCCCAGAGGGGTAGTAGAGTCACCATCCCTGGAGGTATGTGGCCCTTTCAGACATGATTTAGTGGTGGTTGGTTGGACTTGAAGAACCAGGAGGTCTTTTCCCACGTAAACAATTCCATGATTCTAAGCCAACATCATGGTTTTCCATGTGTGGTATGGAAGAGCCTGAAAATGAGCCAGCTGCAGGATGGGTAGGACACCATGCAGAGAGCAGGGAGCAGCCTGCCTTTGGCTCAGTCAATACATATACACTGCTAGAGAATAACATTCAGCTCACTGGGGGCCTGGGAAAAGCAGATTGCCCAGGAGCTGGGAGAATTCACACTGCCTTTCAGTAGGTGAGCTGATGGCTGTAAATAAGCATTTAATTTTTATTATGGTAAATAAATGCTCTGGGCAGTTCCTAAAGCTTTGGGAGTCTCATTACTGTCTCCTCTCAGGTAAATTCCTGCAAACAATGTTATACACAATATTTATTAAATACTTATTAAAGTGTGTATATCAGCAAGTAAAAATTCTAAATAAGAAACGTGAATTGTCACCAAAAGCATATGCATGTAAAAATAAAAGCACAGTTTACCGTGGTTTCTTAGGATTCTGACGCGTACCTTTGAAGGCCATGAATGCCAACGGAGTCTTGACGTACTGAACAATTAAAACATGTTATGGGGAAAGTTGAAAGTCAATATACATCCTCAAAATATGATAGATATGGAAAAAACCACTTCTGGTAATTGGCATACGCTTAAATATAATTAGAACTGAACGACAATTTACTGAGAGAAAATGATTGTGTCAAAAGTAAACAAATAATAAGATTGTGCAAAGGGAAGGATGTTGAACATTAGTGATATGAGCATGGGTATAGGTGAGGCACTTTGAAAATAAGGAATCTTTGTTTAAGATTTTCCCATGGCAAACTCAATCAGTGAATTTGAATGCTCCCCTCATCCTAATACCCCTGGCTGGCTCCTATGGCAGAATTTTTCAAGAAGGAAATATATTCATAAGTGTAGCTTTGGTTTAGTTAGCAAACTTTTAAAGTTTGTTAAATCATTAAACAAAATCAGCTCCTGCATGTATAAGAGTAACGTCTTTGCTATTATAGTGAGAGAAAGCAAACTCACCTGAATTCACATATCCAACTACATGCACCTTGAATATTTTTGTGTGCATCAAAACAATTTATGTTCCTAATACTGACAAGTAGATATTTATGTTTTAAGGATTATATATTTAGAATTGTGCTAATTTAAAACCCAAACAAACAAACCCATAAAAAATCACAAAAGTCTTCAAGTCTTAGAAGTTGAACATTAGTCTTCTGAGAGAAACAAGCATGTAAATAATAATTTTGTTGAAACATTTGTCAGGAAATTTAAAAATACACATGTAAATATAGGTGTATCTATACCTCTATAGTCACTTATTTAATGAATGAACTTGATCCATGTTGTATCTATTGGTATTTTTCATGATATTTAATTTTAATTCATTTATTCATAGTTTTAACCTTTGTAAGAACATCAGTTATTTAAATGAGTAGAAGGTAAACCCCATCAACAAAACTGCAGGGTTTAATGTTGAAGATAACTGACATGCATGAAGTCATTGTATTAAAATATTGTTTTTCTTATTGTTTAGCACAGATGGTGCTGGTAATTAATATTGTGCAGTTTTTTCATCAGGGGATTCCCTGATTACAAAAGTCAAGCAGTATGTAATAAACTACTACATTACATTGTATGAATAAATGATTTATGATTTATATATTTATTAATGAAAATTTCATTATCCAAGATGCAAATTATGTAATGTTTTAAAGCTTTTCAAGATACATAGTGTAAAAAAAATGTATTTTTATAAAATCCATAATTCATGAAATACAGTAGAGTATAAAAAAAACCCATTTACTTCTGTTCTTTCTAAAGTCTTTATCTAAGTGCTGATGATCACAAACAAATTAATTAGAAAATGTGCATCAGCAATCTAACTATCTTTGAGGATATTCTGATATTCCTGCAGAGGGGATTGTAAGTACAATTAGGAATAAGTTCTTCTGTCTTTACTGTATGAAGGTAAACATTATGCTCTCTGCATCATTTCTGGTTCAGGGTTTGTTTAAATGGGACCTTACTTTATAACACTCATTGAAATCAAATTATGTATTTTGCTATATACAATAAACTAATTATAAACTAATTTCTGAATAGGACCATAGAAATATGCTTATATACAACCACCTAAAGTGGTACTACCTTTCCTTGGTGGTCTTTAAATTTTCGGGCACTTTATACTGTCACAAAAATGTTTAAGCATAGTATGAGTGCCTGCCAAGAAAACCCAGTTATATTGTGACGAATTGACCCAGTTGTCCTTGGTCCTATTTGACAAACCTCCAAGCTGCAGGGTGCAGATCTGTTCCCAAACTATTCACCAAGTGAGTAACAGCAGCAAAATTATTCCAGGGCACATCCCAAACAGGCACACTCCCACTCCATCCACTGCAAATGCAGGTTCAGATGGTTGAAGCCTGTCCTCCAGACTGGAGGAACTCCTGAGCCTAAATATACTTGGCAAGCTGGCAAGGATATGCAAGACAAACAAGGTGCATGAGATATACTTCACTTACTCACACGAGAGAATTAGTAATCATAACTACTATAAAGTGAGCTTTATTTACTGGTTCTGCACATATTCCACTGAGAAGTGGATTTTTATCAGCTGCCTGTAACCTTTTGTCCACATACCTTTCTCTTGTACAGTCAACAGACTGGATTTCATTTCATTCACCTGCAGTTCAGGGTGGAATTTCAAAGCAAAAGATCTAGATATTCAACATGACTTTTGAATAGGGCAGAAAATGGAATCAAAAGGTTCATATCAAATAAAAGAATACTTTTGCCTTTTGAGTCAAGTTGCCTCAGTCCTAAGCCACAGCACCTATCTAGTACATGATACTACAGACTTCAGAATTTGTATTTCTTAAAAGCCTTTTTTTTTCCCTGAGAAGAATCCTAACTACATTTACTGCAAAAATAAGTAATATCATATATTCAATGGATTATGAAATATTCACTCAAAAATGCATATTTCAGAAGTATTCTATATGTAGTATCTACCTCAAGCTTTATTATCTGTTATTAATATCCTTTTTTGAAGATATATGAAAATGGGTGTAAAGCCATTAAGTACCTTAATTAATAACTGCACTTAATGATTTATAGTAAAGCAATAGATAATTTAAATTTACACTTATGCTCTACTACATACTGTCACCTTTAAAATACGCATTTATTTAAAAAATCAATACCTTTTAGCTACTGCATCTTTTATAATAACTTTCAAGTAAATCAAAGAATGCCAGATATCATTTACATTTTTGTCAGGTGTTTTGCAGATTTGTCCCCAGGTTTCTCAATCAGTATGCATAACTAACAGGGAGAACAAAATTATGTAATTGTAATGTAATTTGTAAGTAAACACATGTTCAGTTTAGAAATGTGAAATTATTTTCCATTTCACATTAATAATATCTGCCATACATGACATTTTACAATGTATAAATTTATTACGACTGCATAGAGTTTGAAGAATCTCTGGTTTTGCTCCCACACAAACCACACATACATTTGTGTGAGTTCTTTAAAGTTCCCTGATTTATTAGGTTATTATAGCATGAATTAGTGCAATAGAATGCAGAATGTATGGTGCATGTATGTACACCGTAAACTTTTGGGGGAGAAAAACAGTACTTTAAACTGCTGGTAACAGTATGCAGTATATATTACATTTATGTTTTGCTGCATGGAAACAGCAGGTTTTAAAAAGAAACATTGTCAGGAAGCAATTAATCCAGTTTGTTAACTTTTTAATGGAAAAATGTTACAAGAAGTGCAATAGTAGCTCCACTTGTAAACTATCTCATCACTCTCAGTTCTCTATTAAATATTACTGTAATGTAAATTATTGCATGTTTCAGATTTGCAACAGAACAATTTAAGAGCTAGTAATTTCCACAAATAAAGCAATAATAAGGCTCAAAGTGATCACTGAGACCCCTCCTAAAGTGGAAAATTAGTTGCTTAGGATTTCAGCTTTCCATGGGATTTTTCTTCATTTTCTGCATGAAAATGTTTATGAATATGGGAGGAAAATGTGCAGATATCCAGCTTTTAGCTAGTAGAATAATCTTTATTTTGAATTCCCATTTTGCAGATACAGTGTTGACTAGCTGCATGAAAAATATTAGTCCATATCATAGAGGATTTGTTCTTAAATGATGCTACCAGGTCCTTAATGTATCTATGTATGAAGGAATATTTATTTTCTATGAAGGAATTTAAAATGTATAACCCAAATGTTTCTACTATGGTATTCTGTCCTTTATGAGCTTCTGCTTTGACTAGGCCAATGGCATCCTGGCTTTTATTAGAAACAGCATGCCCAGCAGGACTCGGGCAAAGACCATTCCCCTGTACTGTGCCCTGGAGAGGCTGCAGCTTGAATCCTGTGCCCAGTTTTGGCCCCTCAGTGTAAGAGACACTGAAGTGCTGGAGCATGTCCAGAGAAGGGCAACAATGCTGGTAAGGGGTCTGCAGCACAGGTCCTGTGAGGAGCAGCTGAGGGAGATGGGGTGTTTTCCTGGCACATTTAGCCTGGAGGAAAGGAAGCTGAGGGGATTCCTTGGCATTCTCTACAACTCCATGAAAAGAGGTTGTAAGAGTGGATCTTACATCCCAGGTAAAATGGGGTAGGAAGAGAGGAAACTGCCTCAGATTGCAACAAGGCAGTTTGGTTATTGGGAGAAGTTAATTCACAGAAAGAGTTGTCAAGCATTGGAACAGGCTGCCCAAGAACATAAGGAGCCACCATTACTGAAGTTGTTTAAAAGACATGTAGATGTGGCACTTAGAAACATGGTTTAGTGGTGGATTTGGCAGTGCTGGATTAATGGTTGGACTTGAAGGTCTTTTCCAACCTAAAGGATTCTATGATTCTAGTTTTTTTAATTCTTAGTTATTTAAATCTAGTTACAGGACCACACTTGTGTATTGTTTGCATGCGTAAGAATTACAGATGTTTGAAAGCATCATGAAAACAAGCCTTGTTGTAAGTTGCTAGGTGTTTTTGAGTCCTGCCACTTCAGTCTTTCCTTATGAAAAACTCAGAAAATAGGTGCTTTCTCCTGCCACTGTTTTAAGCCCATCAGAACAACAACTAAATATCCAAAAGGAGTGCAGGGTATTGGCTCAGTTCCTGGGAATTGTTTTAAACTTGCAGATTCCTCTGCCTTATTGCAACTGAATGCATGACTGTGATGACCAGCAAATTTACAACATTAGATCTGTTTGATCAACACCAAATCACTGATCCAGGCTGAAATAATTTGTAACTGCAACACATGTAAGCAAATATGTTTGTGGAAATGAAAATCAAAATCAGACACCTGTACTTTTTAAAGACTCTAAATTATTTCTCTAAATTATTTTTAAATAATTCTCTAAATTATTTTGAAATTTATTTGTTAAGGGATATTTTTTATATATGTGAGATAATACGTCATAAATCTAGGAAATCATACCACTGAAGAATATACTTAATGAAATCTTCATTGTTGCAACAAGATATCATAGAATATCTGGTTTAGTTGAGCATATGTACACTTTTTAATGTAGGTGGTTTCTATCTGGAAAATACATTATAAGAAATACAATGCAAATAAATTAAAAGTTAATATTTTAGCTAGGACCAAGAAGAAACCTAGAGCTAAAGGTAAATGATTTTTCATACTTAGGGGAATAATATTTTTAGCAATATTATTATACTTGGAATTACACCATTAAAACTTACTGCATTATATTAGAATTTTCTTTATGTTTCTTTCTGCCAAGTATTATACCTCAGGATCAATAAGTAGATAATAAACTTCATTTCTTACATTGAACAATTACAAATGTGATCTATGGCAGCTGAAATGTGGTACTACAATGAAGTAACATTCTAAATCTATATAAGTAGCCTCCTTATGGAGAAAAACCAGCAGTGGAGTTATTGGACATTTCTGCTCCAAACAAAACAATGAGAGTGAAGCAAGAGTAATCATTCAGACTGATTTCCTACCTTGCTGTCTACAGCTCTCATCCTTTCCTTTTACTGGCAAATTGCAGATATTTGCTATTCTTTTCAAAGTATCTACAAATATACATCTCTGACCATGTTTTTATCTGTGCACTGAACTTTTTACCCAACAATGCAGTGTTTGACAGTAGTGGGAGCTGTGCATGAGGATCTAGGATAGCATATGGCCTGAGGTCCAGCTGGATGTCTGAGCATGTCATTCCAGACGCAGGTTTGGATTGCTCAGTAATTAGCAACTGACTGTTTAATATTGTTAATTCATTTTTTCTTTGCAATTCATGTCCTGCTTTTCAAAATTCTAAAAGGACAAATTGTGCATCTGCCAGCAAAAAAATAATAGTAATGAGCTCATTTCCATACCACTGGTCCCATTTTCATGCTGACTGATGGTGATTTCCAAAACTGAGCTTTACTGGCAAACAGGGTTCTGCTAGCATTGTCCTTCCAAATGCCTGGAGGAAATAATCCCAGGTTTCAAATGGAAAAATAAAAAATATGCTCAGTTCTGTCTAGGTTTTAGCTTTACTTTTGTTATGAGCTGTACTATCCCTTATTATATTCAACTTTGGAAAAAATAATTTTTTCTTTGTTAATAGTTTGAGATAATTGTGTTCCTGTTCATTAGATGCCACAGATTCAGACAGTTGAGCTCTCCTTGCTCTATCTCACTGAGGCAAAGAGACTTACTGTGATTTGTCAAATGCTGGCAACTCTACGGCTCTGCCTTTTCTATTACCAGGCTGCAATCTGCCTTGGAACAGATCTGCAGTGGAAAGTTTTTCCTCCAGAGATTTGTGCTTCATCATTGAGGTGTATCTGTAATCACGCAACAGAACAGTTGTGCAGATGTGGCACCAAGAGGCAAATATTCAATGGCCTGTTCTTGTGATTCACTTGAGCACAAAACTCACTTACTCCAAGAAGGACCATCTTCTTTTGCAATAGGCTGGAAACCCTCATCTGTTATTTCTGCAGTTGCTGTTTTAGTACCTGCATCCATTTGCCCTTCTAGCTTTGGAATGGTTGCCCCCTTTTTTATTCACAAAGGCCACCTTCCATTTTCAAGTCCTATCACAAAGTATTGTTTTGGAAAGCCTGTGCGAGTGCAGTGGGGGTTTTGTTCCACTTCATTTGTACATCACTGACCAGTGAATGTCACAAAGTTTTCTTTCTGATTTGGGCTTACTACACTCCTGTTCCTGAATCAAACTGCCCCAGGGCCAGAAAGGATGGCTGAATCTGAATCTGATTCTGATTCCAGTCAGCTCTCAACAAGTAACAAACAATCAAGGTGAGTCCCTAAAGCACACACCGGCAATCCTGGTTCCAGGAAATGCTCTATTTTTTCCCTCTCTTGGCAACTTTAGCTTAAGGTTTAATGTATTTATGGGCTCTTCATTAAAATATTCCTTTGTTAATATATTATGCTGGGAAAAGTTTTGATTTCTTCTACTTTTTCTGGCTTTTTTATACTATGGTAAAAATACACATTTTATACCTAAACTGTGACTTCTGTTCATGAAAACTCTATCTTCTATTTTTTTCTAATACAGAAAACCACTTTGTAGCTCTGTGCCAGGATTTGTGGCCAAAAAAATTGATTGTACACTGCAAATAAATTCAGTGTTTTACCTATAAGTCTGTGCTCTTTAAGACACAGTCTGACATTCACTAAAAGTTGTGTATAGTCCATTCACTTTGCTTTTATTGAACTGAGTTTATAATCTATTCACTTTGGTTTCATACAAATAAGTTCAGAATTATGCATGCTTTTGTTTTTTTCCCAGGTCCGAAGGAAAACAAATGAGAGAGAGTAAGGAAGGGGAGAAAGCTCCCTGGATCTATCACTGAGAATTTCATGGATACCTAGTTGACCATATTGCAGTACATAGGAAAATTTTGTCTTTTCTTAATCCTAAGCACTTATCTAAGACCTAAACACTGAGACACAAGAATGTGTGATAATATCTGGCAAGTAATTTATTTACTATTGCTGATAATATTTAATCCTGGAGGTTAGAGTTGGAGTCAAGGGTACCTTTTTGCACATGATATAAAATGAAAATGAAAATCTGTTCTTATTAAAATGAAGTGAGACATCTCTCCAGCTGGACTTCTCTGTATCTATTTGTTCCTCAAAACTCCCTGTTAAGATCTTACTGCTACATATCTACAGCAGGAGGTTACATGTGCAGGTAATCTCACTGATCATCTCTGAAGCCAGAGATCATTTGAGGACCCTTATCAAGGCTCCTTTCCAAAGAGAGGTTCCCATTGTATCTACCCACTTATTCTTTCTTGTAGGAGGCTAGTTTTTTGGTTAGTTGTTCAGACTGTTATGATTTTGTGGTTTTCTTTACTTAAATTATTATGATAGTAACAAGATGCCAAATTGTATTGATGGAAGGTATACATGGATTTTTATGGACAAATTTGTGCTTGCCTACAGTATTTTGTCTTTTGGTTGCTAAGGGCCTTTCTTTGTGGGCTACATATCACTACTGATTTCTTAGGTGTCCTTACTAAGTTTAACACATGGGCACCAAACGACGTAGCCCCACTCATTGCCACACTTCCATCATAATGAGGACTTTGCGTTTTCTTTCATGTCTTCAGGAAGGTAAAAGTGGATAGGCACAACAGCTTTCCAAAGATTCTAAATATCAGTCAGCCTTTACATTGTAGATGGTGCATGCCTGCCAGAACAAACAATAAAACATTTATATTCTGAATGCAGCCTGGCAAATCCCTCTGCATCTGTGGCATTCCGTAGGATTCTGATTCTTCCCTTGACCGCAGCTGATACGTGCTGAAATCTGTTGCTTGTGCTGTACTTCCTGCCAGATAGCTCAATATGCAGCAGGCAAGCACCGAGGAACTGAAAAGGGTTCCCAGCTTCCTTGGTACAGGCTTCACTGCAAAACTCCCTAAAGATGACCAGCACATTAAATAGATTTCATGCACTGAACAAACCCTGAAACCCTAAATTAAACAGAGTATTATTTTTAGAAGGAGCAAAGAAATTTATCTAAGTAAAATTTACAAATCAATTGGTAATTCATTTACAGTTTCTTTCCAGTTATAAAATTGAGGATAGATTAATGCTAGGCAATGCCATGCATGGATAAATTGCAGTCGTTTGATTTGCACCGAATCTAGGCTTCTAAATGAGGGTACATTTCTGCAGAGCACCGATGTCTTTTTTTATTTGTCTACATGTTGATCTTCTAAAAGGCTGAATCAATACAGAGATTGATAACAAGGAGCTTGAGAAATTTAAATTTATCATCTGGAACAAATGCTGAAATATGCTGAATAACTGGAATATTGCTGTATGCTACAAATCCCCTTTTTCCTCATTGCTGTAGCTGTTGCTGTTCTTTTCAGGTGCAAAAAAGTATTCCACGAAATCCTTCAAAGTATTAGTAAAGAAATTTTGGTTCCTAAATCAGTATGAAAATTTGTAGTTTCTTAAATAATTATTACAGTATGTAATATTGTGTATCCTATTATGTACAATAGGTTGATAATAAAGAGGTGGAATATAAATGGATATAAAAAAATATAAAAGGCATATGTTTGAATTAATATCTACCATTTTATTTATAGCTAAAATAAGTTTAACATGTTTGATTTTTTTGGTGTGGTATAATGATGCCAGTGCTGTAGGTTTGCAGTATAAATTAATAGAAGAAACTTTCTGATATAAATAATCATCACTGACTGTTGTATAAGCTTAATTAAACATGCTTGTACTACTAAAATTTTGCTGAAATGCAGGTGCAACTTAAGGCAATACGGATTTCGTGACTGACTTGAAAAGAGCCAGGATTTCACTGTAAAAGATTAGGAAGTTCTGTGATATTATGCAGCACACATATGTAATCTTGTACTATTTTTTTTCTCCCAAATTAGGTTGGATACTGTTATTTTTACAAAATAATACACAATTGGAAATGCATATATCCAGCAATTTTTAATACTGGCTATTAATTTGTTGTTTACTTATTGATACTACAGATATATGCAGAAAGAATACAGAAATTTTCTTCTTTAGAGATTTTATTCATGTACTAAGTATACAATTTCAGAGATATTAAATTTTGATTATTTTAAATATGGTTTTAATTATTTCTCTTAGCAGCTTATAGAGTTGAATGTAAACATAACTATCTTTCTCTATCAAGCATTTTCAAACATTTTGATTTTCCCAAAACTGCAATGTTAAAATTGTAATATGCCAGAAATATCCCCAAGTTAACTGGTGCTTTAAGACTGTCAATCATTATGAAGCAACCAGAAAACCTTCTTTGTTCTCTTTCTGCTATATAAAAACATATCCTAATGTGATCACTAGTCATTCTTGTATGGTGTTTTTATTGCCTGAGAATCCAAACTAGAACAGTGGCATGTTCTTTACTTACTACTGACATAAATTTCATTACAAGTGCTAATTTTATAGGGTAAGATGGCCCAACCATGTATTAGGCTCATTGTTTTGTATCTGAAACAGATGTTGCCACGAATATCATTGTTGTGCTGTATGACTCTTTTTTTTTGTCTCTGATGTGTGCCTGCGAGTTCCTCTATTTTTAAAATTTCTTTCCCATGTATTTTTCAAATGAAAGACATCTGTCTAATAATAACAAAAATTTCTTAACAGCTAAATCTCCATTTGCAGTCAGTGTAGCAACTTTTCCCCCTCTGTTAACTGTGAGTGTCAACATTTCCTTCTACAGCAGCATAAATTGCTGATTTCTAGCATATGGGCATGGAATGCCAGATACGTTGTGGCTTAGCTGAGGCATTAAATAAATCTCTCAGTGTTGCCGAATGCTGCTGCTTCCTAGGGTCAAGGAAATGAAGGATGTAAATTTAATGTTAGAGAAATAAAAGGAGAAGAATATTTTGATTTTCATACTATTTGAGGGGAAAAAAAGAGAGAAGAGGAAAAGTCCTAGCTTGCCACTAGCTCTTGTTATTCCACATGCAGGGCCAGGCTGGTATGGAGTACAGCTGAGCCCTTTTAAAAGGTAAGTACAATCCTCAAGAGCTCCATTGAAATAACAAAACACATCACATGTTATAAATGAGTGAAAATAGAATCTATAAATGTAGAAAGTACCATAAGAAATGCAACCTAACTTTTTGAAAGGTAGAAAAAGATGAACTGTATTTTTAAGATTGTATGTTGTCACTTTAAAAAACCCTTCGTACCAGACAAAGTCTAAATGTGCCCTACCAAGTTGGGCTCGTGTAACTATACTAAATAGGAGCCTATGACACAGAGTACATTGTTTAAAGACTACTTCAGGATGGTTTAGGGAGAGGATGATATAATCTAAATATGTGATAAAAAGAGATTACGGGTACATATAATATTCCACACTGGCAGGCATTCCTATCATGTCATATCAAAGTCTAGCAAAATGTTGAAAGTTAGAAATGTTATCTAGCATTAGCAGGCATTTAAGGAACGTCTCTTGAATATTTCTAGCATAAAAAAGTATTTCATGTGATGTAAATGAATGGTAATTTTCTGACTTTAAAAGAGAACTGTGCCAGTATATTTCAGCATTCTGGACCCAATTCTGCAAACATGGAGATGCTTTCAATTTGCTCTGCCTGCCTTCCCGCCTTAGATGGCTGCGATTGCAGCGAAATTAATCCATTTAAAAATCTGCGGCTTAAACTTAAGGATTTTCAGTTTTTTCCCCCTCTCTTTTTTTTCTTAGAATATCAATAAGTTCCAATTGAAGAGCGGATTCTTTTGCAATTCAGGCATGTGCCGGCGATAACGGGCGAGTTGGCATGAAGAGAGGCAGAGATGGATTAATTATGCAGAGAACATGGAAATTCTGCTTATCATCGGCTAGCAAAGGAGCCCAGCTCACATAATCAGCAAACGAAGGGAGAGAAAAAAATAACAATGCAATGGCACCTTCCAGCCCATCATCAGGATTTTTTCTACCCCCTTGTAATTAAAAAATAACATACACTTATAGCCCTATCTCCTGTGCAGGCAAGGAGTGGATGTCCACAAAATAATTGCAGCGGGATATTAGAGCTGGGAACAAGGGCTGTCCATTCCTAGTATCCCTTACTCTCTCCCTCCCTCTTTTCTGGCCTCTCCTAGGCACTTTCCTTCTGTCTGCATTCAGAATCAGATGAATGTCTCAGGTGACATCCTATCTCAGTGTCCATAAGTCCCAAATCTCACCCTTATCAAGATTCAAGCAAACATATATATGATAAATATTTGAAGTGCTGAAGCAATGGGGTTTTATCCTGATCACCTATGAGCTATCTGCAGAAAATCACTTTGATGAGAACCTTTCCAAACCATCTCTCTGAGTTACAAAATAGACTGATTAAGAGGATTTTTTTTTTGCTGTTACTATTTACTTTTTCTCAAAGATCATGCTACCTGTAAAGTTTTTTTCTTTTGTCTCACGCTTTATTAAACACAAGGTAAAAAATAAAGCAATAGATATATTGTTCAGATAAAATTATTGTTGTTTAACAAGGTTCAGTGGCAATATATTTGAGGAGACTGATATAATAAAAAAGAAGAAACCTGTTTCTCGTAAAAAAACACCAGATTGATTCTATATTTATTATTGTTCTCTAATACTAATATACTAATGGTATATCTAACACAAATTAAAGTGCAGACAGTATATTTGACGGTTTTTCTCCATAGACAGCTGATTTTACAAATGTGTTTTGCGGCTTTTGTAACCATCTACTATTTTGCCCGCTGCTCCCTGTAAGTCATGCTCCCAGACTTCTGAGCCCTGGTGTCCCTCCCCCCAGACCCATTGGTCAGGAACAGAGGCCAAACACAGAGAATGAAGCCCAGAATGATAAAAAATTATGCAAGTAGGAAGGGAGAGCAGTAGGCCAGGATTATAAAGCTGGCTGTCTCTGGAAATTTAATTTATTCATTGAGTTCCTCCAAAGCAGGGGACCAGTGTGGGGCGCAGTTTGCACACCAGTAAATGAGCTCCTGGGGACTTTGATGATAACTGATTCTCTGCTAAGTTTGTAAAAATTTTTAATTCCAATTCAGAAACAGTGATGAAGCTGGAACATAAAAATCTGATTCCTTTGCAAAGTTATGCATGAAAAATCAGTAATAAATTTTCATCAGTATCCTTAAGAAAAGAAACGCATTTACAAAACTGGCATCTTAAAGACAAGACACTGTTCCAAACTCTGCTCTAAGGCTCCATAGTATAAATCCAGAATAAATCCACTGAGCTCATTACATTATATAATCAAAGCAGTGCTAATGTATATGTGCACACACAGTCACACACGGTTTCAGAAAAAGGTTCAACAGGGTGAAGCTTTTGCTATTTGTTTCAGCAGTACAAGACCCTCTCCAAAATCCTGCATTAAAATTACTTCAGTGTGGTTTCTTTGTTTGTTTTAAATGAAATTGGAACAGAACAGCTCTTAGACATCACAGATCTTCCAGCACTGCAGGGGTGCAGCAGCAGCAGCATGTGTGCTCCAGGAAAAATCACTTCTAGCCTGAGAAATCCCCTTGTCTAATCGTTCTGCATCCTGGCCACTTCTCCCAGTGCAAATGCCAGCTAGGGACATTTAGAGTTCAGTGTTCCCACCTGGCCATTTTGTGAATAGGAAATTATCTGAGATCTTCAACCCTTCAAGCCACAACAGTACTTTGGGACTAGATTGAATCTGGGAGTCTTTTCACTATCCCCATCCTTGCCCCAAGCTTCATAGGAGAGTGCTCTGGTCACACTGCCTGAGTATCAGAAGGAAAAAGCTGGGACTGGAAGGATGAAGAACCCCCCATATGGGAGAATATTAGATTCAAGAACACCTAAAGAACCCAAAGGTACAAAAGGCCATAGGACTTGATGAGATGTATCTGTGGGTCCCGAGGAAGCTGCACCCCTCATTTTTAAAAAGGAAAAAAAGATCAGAGGAATGACCAGCTAGTCATTCTCTAACCTCAGTGTCCTGGAAGATTATAGAGCAGATGCTCCTGCAAACTGCTAAGGCGCATGGAAAACAAGGAGGTGATTGATCACAACCAACATGCCTTCGCTAAATGAAAATTGTGTCTGGCAAATTTAATGGTCTTCTATAACAGAGTTACAGCATTAGTAGATGAGCCTAGAGTGACTGGTGTCTACCTGGACTTGTGAAAAGCATTTGCCACTGTCCCACACAATATCCTTGTCTCTAAACTGGAGAGTCATGGATTTGGTGGATGGACCACTAAAGGGTCATAAAATGACTGGACGGTTGTGCTCAAAGAGTTGCTGTCAATAGCTTCATGTCCAAGAGGACAGACTGTCTTACAAGAAGGACTTGAGGATATTGGTTGATGAGAAGCTCAATATGACCTGTCAATATGTGCGTGCAGCCCAGAAAGTCAACTGCATCCTGGGCTGCATCAAGAGGACTGTGGCCAGAAGGGTGAGGGAGGGGATTATCCCCCTCTGCTCTGCACCAGTGAAGCCCCACTTGGAATACTGCATCCAGCTCTTGGGCCCCTATCAGAAGAAGGACATGGACCTGCTGTAGCAAGTTCAGGGTAGGGCCATGAAGATGAGAGCTGGAGCATCACTCCTGTGAAGATAGGCTGAGAAAGTTGGGGTTTTTCAGCCTGAAGAGGAGAAGGCTCTGGAGAGATGTCAGATCAGATTTCCAGTACCTAAAGGAAACCTACAAGAAAGAAGGCCAGGTACTGTTTACAAGGGAATGTAATGATAGGACAAGGGGTAATTGCCTTAAACTGAGATGGTAGATTTAGACTAGATATTAAGAAAAAACTCTTTACTGTGAGGTTGGTGAGGCACTGGTTACCCAGAAAATTGTGGATGTCCCATCCCTGGAAGTGTTCAAGACCAGTCTGGATGGAGCTTTGAGTAACCTGTTCTACTGGCAGGTGCCTCTGGCCATGGCAGGGAGGTTGGAAACATGATGATCATTAAGGTCCCTTCCAACCCAAACCATTCTATGAATCTATTGTGGCAGCCTCAGTGTGTTTAGAGGAGACACAGCCAATCTCAGCCTGGTAGCAGCCCTGTTGTAGCAGTAGCTGTTTAGTGCTGAACATAATTAAAAAAAAAACCAAAAAACAAAAAACAAAACAAAACAAAAAAAAAAAAAACCAAAAAAAAAAACAAAAACAAACAGGAAAAGAAAGGAAGAAAAATAATTGAGATGATAAGTCTATAGTCACAGAAAAACATCAGAGGTACAGCCACCAGAAAAACTAAGTACTCTCTAGATTATCTATGTCTATACATTAGACTGGAGCTAGTAATTAATAACAACTTCATTGCAGAGGCAACAGCTGGTCACCTGGCCTAGTACTGTTTGTGAGTAGAGGAAGTCATGGTGAGAACCTAAATCAGATACCCACACTGTCCTTGAGCCTATAAATAGATCTGAGTAGCCAGGTGTGTGTTCATGCAGAGATGCAGCTACAAGTTCACTTGGCAAGTTTCATCTTTAGCAGCTCCTGGTATTAAGCAGTTTTTTGTTGCTTTGCTGGGATAGAAACTTTGCATAGAGCGCATACTTCTATAATCTTTTACATTTCCTGAAAACAAGTTTCAACATCTTTCACAATAGGAGGCAGATAATAGAATTCTCAGTAACCGTAACAGTAAATGGATTTGTAATCTACCCATGATTAAAATTATTTTCATCATGAAGCAGAATTCTCATTATTGCCATTTTAATATTATCAACTATAAAGTGTCTCAGTGATTGATACTATAGACAGCAAACCCCTATATTATGGTAATTAAATCTAAAATGGATCAGCCATCCTTATACATCTTAGTATAGCACCTGATTATTTAAGAACAATTATATTCTGGTGTCACCTAATGGGGGACACCACTTTAAGAAATACACTAGAATAAGAGCTGCTCAGGGTCAAAAAGTTGAGCCATAGGCAAAGCAAAAAGGAAAAAAAAAAAAAAAAAAAAAAAGAAAAATATATTTCTTCCAGTTTTAAATAAAGGGGATTTCAATTCATGAAGACTTTCAGTCTAACCTTTTTATAAATATAAAAACCTTTGCATGAGTCTGATAACAGATACCCAAAATGTAGGCATGTCTTTGTTCACAGTATTTGCATGAGTGTGTGCTTGTACAGGCCTGTAAGAGAGGAAAAAATAAAGCCCTTTTGCCTTTAAATGTTTTTGTTTTGTCCTTGAAGGAAACCAAGTAACTAAGAGAACAAAATTAAACTCTCCCCTTCTCAAAAAAGGTAGTTGTTCCTGCCCCTCTCCAAGTTTTAGAATGACAGTTGAGTGCTGTCTTAAATTTGGGCTAGCTCATGGATTACTAGCTCTTCAAGACAGATTTCAATATCTGGAAATTATAAACTTGGCAAAAATATACCAAAAAAAATAGTTGTTCACCCTTACCATATAAGATGGTTTTATCAGGACAGGAACTTCTCTACCAGAAGAGAATTTATACCTTTTATCCCCTTAATCTTCAGTTGTTTTCAGTGCATTTTACCACTGCCTGCTCTTACAAGTGACTTTTTTTCATTTTGGTGAAATTTTAGTACAAAAAAATTCTTTAGTGCCTCTGTTCATTTGCAGATTTCACCAGGCTTGCAAAAGCACACCTGTTGTGCTGTCTGGATTTCCTTTTCTGATCATAGGCTTCTGACAAAGAGGGGGGAAAAGAAAGATTTTTATCAAACACTCTTCACCGGACAATGAATTTTCTTCACCATTTGAATGTATCTGTGGAATGCCTGAGTGATTCATTACAGCAGATTCTGAAGTATGACAATGGGCCGCAGAAATGACTGATGGTATCTTTTTCCTGATTTCATTTCCCTGATCCTCTTCATCCCTTGGCCTGTGTACCTCGATTAATTAGAAACCAGGGATTTTCACTCATCAGCTGATGGGTTTCATGCTCCACTCTGTCACAAATCTGCTGCTTGCACTATCTCTCTTACAGCTGGTGGCTGCTTTAAAAACTTTCTTTTTTCTTTTTTCTTTTTTTTCCCCTTTTTTGAAGCAGTGCTTTGTGACTACAGGTTTAGGCCTTTTTAAGATTCAGACATATTTTTAAAAAGAGATTAAAAATTAAAGTAAAGAAGATTCAAAATCTCTGATTAAGTTAATCCCTATCCAAATGATACTTGTCCAAAAATGAACTTTTTGAAGAGATAATAATGTAAATGTTTCATAGCTCTCAGCTTTCCAAGTTCTTTTTTCAAGATATAATAATTGAAGTATTATGCAAAGGATGAAAGTATATAAATATGATTTTTGTGAAAAAGGCCCATACGCTCAGTTCACATGCATTTTAGTCCTGCCTATACTATATTGTTAAGCCAATTGCATTTCAGATTTCCCATGTATGAGGCACCTTCTAATAGGATCCTGCAATAAATCATTGAACCATTATTGTTTCTGGAGGAAATATTTCATAATTGAAAATATGCTGCCCCTTAGGGTATATACCAAATTAAAGTCACATGGTGATATAATCCCTAAGGAAACAAACCATAATTAAATAGTATTTAAAATGCAGAATATTTTGCAATAAAAATCCCCCTCAGAAACTTAAAATAATGTGTGAATCACAGACAACAAACATATCAATTATGTCTACCCTAGAAAATGTAACCACTGCTATTTTACTTTCTTATCACTATGTATACCCCCCCAGAATTTTTTCCATTTAATTTCTTAATTTAATATATTGTCAGCATTAAAATAGCATTTATTTTTCTCCCTTTTTTTTTCCCTGTGTGAGCAAGGATCAGAAGCATCATAGTCTTTCTGGAATGTCAGACTTTGTGGACCCCATGGGCTACTGAGAGGGGCAATGCAAAGCCATAGACATCCATGTCTTTTCTTTCTATGGTTTTAAATAGATAACAAGTCTACAATACAGTTAAACTTAATTATGATTTTTTGAGCCCCTGTATTATTGATTGATGGCCTAGGTATAAAAATATAGGTACAATATCCCATGATGCAGCCTTTTGCCAGGCAGGAATTTGCTCAAGCAAGAATATTTTCTCTTTATTTGTTTCCTCAGTTTTCCTTTAGTCTCAAAATAAATGTCAGGTGTGTAGAGCCAAAAATCAAATAGAAGATCAACACTTCTGTACAATTAAAATTACTTTAAAATGTTGATTGAATGGCCTTACCCCACAAATTTTTGTGGTTCCTTTCTACATTAATTGTCTGTAATTTTTTGCTTATCACTAATAGGGTGCCCTCACAAAGCAGCCTCCAGAAGATAGCCTGGTGTAGAGGGGATCTTTGTTACCCTGAAGAAATCTGGACCTTGGCAACCTGAAGCAGAGGGTCAGTCGTAGAGAGCCCAGCTCGCCACCTGGAATGCCATGTCCAGCTCTGGGGTCCCCAGCCCAGGAAGGAAATTGACCTCTTGGAGCAAGCCCAGAGGAGGCCACCAAGTTGATTAGAGGGATGGAGCACCTCTCCTGTGATGAAAGGCTGAGAGTGCTGGCATCGTTCAGCCTGGATAAGAGAAGACTTCAGGGTGACCTAATTGTAGCCTTCCAGTACCTGAAGGGTACAGCACCTGAAGACTCACGGAAGATGGAGAGAGAAGTTTTCAAGGGTATGTAAGTAGGTTTATAATATGTAATAAGACAAGGGGAAATTGCTTTGCACTGAAAGATGGTAGGTTTAGATTAGATATGAGAAAAAAATTCTTTTCTGTGAGAGTGGTGAGGCACTGGACCAGGGTGTCCAGAGAGGAGGTGGATACCACCTGGAATCACTGGAATTGTTCAAGGCAAGGTTGGATGGGGCTTTGAGGAGCCTGGTCCAGTAATAGATGTCTGTGCCCATGTCAGGGGGATTGATCTAGATGATCTTTAACATCCATTTCAACCCAGGCCATTCTATGATTCTGGTATATAACTGAGTTTGCTGTTTCCCAGGGACAGGAATTAATGAAATATAATACTACATTTATATGAAAAAAAACCCCCAAACATCAGAAGTCATATCTTTGGGATTTTTTTTTCTTTGTTGCCATGTTAAAATTAGTTATGATGACTTATGATGATCAGTTATGATGAGAGTCTTGACTAAAAATATTCAGTAATTCAACTTCTATGGGAGAGATTCTGCAGTCAGATGTTTCCAACTCCTTTGACACATTGGAAAATGCATATTGTGTTTCATGGAAATTTGACCCTAGGCACCTCCTGGTTTTTCATGAGAAAAAAATAGTGTTGTTTAGATTAGTCTTATTTAAGATGCTCCTTGAAATCAACTATAACCTGTTGTAACTAATCATCCATATAAATCTTCTATCTTCTCTGTTTTTTGGTCTCATTTATGCACTACTCCCAGTCAGCCAGTTCAGACTGCTAAAACTATTTGTCTGAGTCATTATTCTGAATGTTTTTAGTGGTCTGCTTGACCACATCCAGATCAAGCTTAGAGTTCTTCCTTTGATTATCCTTATGCTTCTCAGCTTTGCCACACACAGCAGCTGCTGCCCCAGCTTTCAGCCCTCTCTGCTGCTGGCTGGCAGGAGAGCTGCCTCCAGGACCCAGCCCTCAGGCACCTTCATGTGGTGCAGCCACTAATAGCACCTTTCTCAGTCCTCAGTGATCAAGTCCCCAAAGTGTTTTCATGTCTAATTCAACATGGTAATTCTCCACATTCACTGAGGTCTTCAAACTTTATCTGCTATCTAAACCCAAGATAGAAATGGAATCATTAATTTATTCTATTTTTAATGATTCCATTCAGATTGATTCCATTGAGAATATGGATTTTCCTTGTATTTAAAGTGTTAATATGTGCAATAAATATGAGTGTTAACTGGTCTGGACAAGATGGATGGATGAGGCCAGCTGTATGAGGTTCAATAAGGCAAAGTGCTGAGTCCTGCACTTTGGCCACAACAACCCCCTGCAGTGCCACAGGCTGTGTGCAGAGTGGCTGGAAAACTACATGGCGGAAAAAGACCTGGGGATTCTGGTTAAGAACGGCTGAACATGAGCCAGGGTGTGCCCAGGTGGCCAAGAAGGCCAATGGCATCCTGGTCTGGATCTGGATTGCCCCCTGCACTGAGCGCTGGTGAGGCCTCCCCTCAAATCCTGTGTCCAGTGCTGGGCCCATCAGTTCAGGAAGGACATTGAGGTGCTGGAGTGAGTCCAGAAAAGGGCTTTGGAGATGGGGAAGAATATAGAGAATAAATCATATGAGATGCAGTTGCGGGAACTGGGCTTGTTAATCCTGGAGACAAGGAGGCTCGGGGGTGACCTTATCACTCTCTACAACTCCCCGAAAGGAGGCCATAGCCATGTGGGGACTGGCCTCTTCTCCCAGGAAACAAGTGACAGGACAAGCAGACCTTGCCTCAAACTGTGCCAGGACAGGTTCTGGTTAGATATCATGTAAAATTTTTTTACTGAAAGGGTGCCCAGGCATTGGAATGAACTACAAAGGGATTTGGTGGAATTACCATCCTTGGAAGCATTTGAGAAATGCCCGGATGTGACTTTTAGGGCTATGGTTTAGTTGACAAGGTGGTGTTTAGTCAAAGGTTGGAGTCAATAATATTGGAGGTCTTTTCCAACCTTAATGACTCTTTGCTCCACTGATTATGTGATTTTGGACTTTCAGGAAATGTAGTTTTCCCATGTTTCAGATATGGAGCTCCAGAACTCCATCTCTTAAAAGGGTAGGCACAGCCAGTTAATGGCTTTGTGGATCTCTAGGCACATCTTACTTTCTTCTCTGCCCAGACATGCCATATTAAATAAATAATTTAAATTAGGGGCTTTTATTTATTAATTTATTTTCATCAGCTTTTATTTTCCTTCAGTAAGGAACAGATCTTTGTTCATCTTTACTCTGGTGCATATGGATTCAATTATTTAAATAATCTGCTTCAGGTTGCTGTAACCATTTACATGAAGTATAAGCACTTGTATATAGGACTCCAGTTTTCCTATATAGTCAAGTTAAGAGCCTTCAGAAGGTGATTTAGAGCTCTAAAAGCAGCTGTATGTGTTGGAAAAGGGTGACTATTCCTTCTACTTGCTCCTGCTGTTAAACACAATGAGGTTCTGATCCTGACAGCACCTTTCTTGGATTGAGACAATGGCAACATTAGAAAAAATTAAAAGAAATTTAACTATCATTTGAGTCTTGAAAAATTGCGTGTTACAGAAGAAGACCTTGAGAAACAATCTGTGAAACTCAACATTTATTTTGTTGAATTGAACCCTGATGAACTGAAATCCCAATCATCATTTCATTTGTACCCTGAGATTCATTTCTCTGCAATTTTCAAAAGAACAGCACTAGATCAGTACATCTCTCAGCCCAAGCTTACCAGTCATCATCAACACTATCTTTGTATTTAAAAATTAAAAAGTTAATTAAAAAGCAAGTATGGATAAGAATTTGCATTTCTGATCAAAAAAGTTTTGAAAGTTTTCTCTTGCTATCAGACTTAGCAAGAAAAAAATCATGTGAAACAATTTAACCTGTTTATTAAGAAGTGGAACTTTGTTAAAATAGGCAACATCTATTTGCTTTTATACAGAGACATTACTGTCTGTATTTTTCTTTAAGCTCAGAAAGACACCATCAGTAGCTCCTTTTCTGGGTTGCCTAATTCTGAGATTACAGGTGAATAAAAATGCAAACAAAGGAGTTTTTGCACTGACACAGGGAATGTTTTGAAAGGATCCCCAAAGGCAGTCAAGTGGTACCATCAAAGCGCAAGACAGAGAAGTGACCTGCTGAGAGTAACACAGGAGACTCAAAATGTGGGACAGGAACACAGTCTTTCCAACCTGGCTTTTTAACTTTGTTTTTGATAAAGATCCATCCCCTATGTTATCATAGATATCATAGATACCCTAACCAAATCTAATCAACTTGAAAATGTTCCTGAAAACATTCACTGCAACACCAAGGCATAAGCAAACTCCTCCAAAACAAGCCTATATGTGCATGTTTCTCTTTTGTTTGTCTACTGTGAAGAGGCTGAATTGAGGCTGCTTTTCCTATGGTAGGATCTGATGTTTCAGGAATGGATCTCTCTTACACCTGTCCCTAAATCCACTGCCAAGAGGGCAGACTCATTCACTGTTTGCCTTGTTAGAGCCACAGCTGAAGGGGACACAACATCCAAATTCACAGATTAACAGAATAGTCTGTGTTGGAAGGGACTGACAAGGACCATCAAGTCCAACTTTTAAGTGAATAGCTCATACAGAGATTGGACAAGGTGGATGGATGAACCCACAACCTTGGTTTATTACTTCTCCCATTAACATTTCTGCTCAGCAGGGAGTTCAAGCTGGTCTGCGTCACACCAATTCCAAGGAGAATCATGAAAAAAGAGATGTTTCAAATGCCAGTATGTAAAATTGGCATTGGTCAGAATGGGGACAAACAGGATTAATAACGGTGAAGCCAAATTGTGCACGTGCAAATCCACCATTTTTGGAAAAATTCATATTCATCATATTATGAATTATTTTTTATAAACTTGTTGAAGTACTCATTTTTACGAGAAACAGTAAAACCTTAGAAGTTCACAACACCAGCAGTATTTCTCAGAAGAAAAGCATCTCATGAAATCTTATTTTCACTCTCTCCACAGATCGTGGACACTTAAAAAAAGGAGTCCACTTTTCAAAGGGGTCCACTGTGAAAACAAGGCAAATCTTCCCTTGCTATAACCTTCACACAGCAGTGTAAGTCTTCAGGACTTCCCAAGCTGGAAGAGGAATCTACTTCCTTTGAGCTTGGCCATTCTATTAGAATGTTCTCATAAAAAACATGCCTAATTGCTTTTTTTAACAAACTAATACATTAGGCTTCTACTACATTCTGGTTTCACCCGAACTGTAGAACTGACTGTGTGAACTGTGTAAAGAACTTCCTTCTGGGTAAAAATTTCCATGAATTTTAATCCATAAAAGTTTTTCTGCTACATGAATGAATAGTGAATAAACATTCTCCTTTCACTTTCTACATCTTTCGTGATTTCATGGACATTAATTTATATTTCCCTACACTCATTCCTTTCCCAACATGAGAAGTAATATTCTATTTAGTCTTTTCTCATAAAAAGTTGATTTGTACTTTTTTCTTGTCTCTGCTTTTTCTAGTTCTACTATATAATTTTTCAGGTTAAATAACTCACTGTTTATTTTATTACATTTTTATTTTATTTTATTATGATTTCCAAATTACTCACTGTTTAATATGTAAGAGTTCTGTGTGTCTGTGCAATGGCATGATATTTTTTACTTTGCACTTTATATATTTCCTAATTATTTTTAATATTTATTTTCTTTTTTTTGGTTGTTGTTAAGGAAATTATATTTTCATATAATTTTTCTAACTACAGGATTTTTTTCTTGAATGACAATGGCTAGTTTATAGCCTATTTTTTTTTTCTTATTTACATAACCTTGTGATCATCAATATGAATTTCATCTGCCATTTTACTTCTCCTTCACAGTGTTGTGACATCCTCCACAAGTCTTCTCAGCTTTCATTTTAAGTAATCTGAATAATTTTAGACCATGATTTCTGCACAAAACAGTCTCCCACTATTATACTAAATAACAAAGTCTCTGAACTGATCTTTAAAGGACTCCTCTGTTAACTCCTTGCACAGTAAAAAATAACTATTTCTGCTGCTTTTAGATGACTTAGAACCATGAGAGTCAAGATTTTTACAGTCCTTTGTTGGAAGATTTTTTAGTATTCAAGGTGACCAAAGTATTCAAGAGAATTTGGTCACTTTTAACTATGTTCACTGACTACACAAAATAACTTTTTTGTAAGTTGATGAGACACAATTTCTTGCTGCAAATTTAATATTAAAATTTTCAAATTTTATCTAATAATAATAATTACCTTAATGATATCTTAAAATACAAGTGTCTCAGTCTCAAGAATATCTTTATAATAAGACATGAAAATTCTTTACTATAGCATTCCATCAACTCACTCATTGTGGAGTAGAAATTCAAGTTTGCAATCCACCAGGACTTCTTGCAAACTTGCATTTAAATAGGCATCATGTCTAATAACTTTTTCTCCTCTGATATGAATGGCAGACTCTATACAGTAACCAATTAGTAGTATGGTAATACTTAAAATATTTTATATTTGAGTTTATTCAGAAACAAGGGACTAATTTTATTAATTTGTTCCAATTCCTAAGGGATTGTTTTGGCTGTGTGGACAGAGCTTTTGTGAAGCTGAGTCCCACAATCCAAATTTTCCTTATTGTTTAATGGTTTGGATGACTAAGCAGAGAAACTAACTTCCCAGGACATTAGAAGGGACTACTGAACTGACTCTACTGGTTGAACAAAAAGTCCAGGTCATAGATATCATTTCCCATGAAGAAACTGAGATTTACAGTTGAATAACTGCATAGTATATGCAACCTGTGGTTCCACACACACATTTGCTGTATGAATTAGGCTGGTGCAGCTGGCTACATCTCATAAATACAGTGAGGGGCCAGGTTGAAAATGTTTTTCAGCTTAAAAAATGTGCATAATATATACAATGTATACAATTTACACAATGACATTCAAATTTAGAGACAATAAAATCTGGTACGAAAGAGTGGAAAATGAATTGTGGAAAAATATTACTGTATTATTTAATTGTTTCTTTTTGTGTGTAGTGTTAAAAGTTCCAGCCTATTTCTTTTTTCTGACAGCAAAACCTGGATGATACACTAATCAGCTCATCTTCAGCTTTCCCTTTTTCACCTCTTAAGGTGGTGCTAAATTTAGCCATAAATGTGAATGTGAGGTTTGAAACCTGATTTATTTTAATTTCTTGAATAAAGGTTTTATGCATATATAGCCAGAATAAAAGTTAAGTTCGAGCCTTGCAAAAAATTATTTTATAACTAAAATTAAGGAAGAGCATGAGACTCAAAGATTAATGTAAAATATCCTTTAAAATAGCAAAGTTAATTTCAGACACATAATACAGTATTAGTTTTGCCACCTTTTATTAGTATAGGTAAGTCACCATCTTGGATAACACTATAGAGTTTTCCCAACAGTTTGCAACTGTTGAAATTGATAGTACCAATCATAACAGTACCAGAAAATGCCTTGGTGCAATTTTTCTTTTTTTAATTGCAATACTGCAATTTGTCTTACCAAGTACTATTGCTTCTCTTAACAATACTCCTGCCATCACATAGTTGGAGAAAAGATGGCAGAAGAGGAGCCTGATCAGCCTTGGACACACTCTTCTGAGCCCTGAAAATTTTTTGAAGTGAAAGAGGAGCTGATCATATCTTTTCCTTCACTAGTAGGGCATGACATGGAGAAGAGGAGAAGGGCTTTCCTTCTGTTTTCCTGTGAATGCCACAAAGGTACAGTAGGAGATGTAGTGGCTCATAGGATAGGCCTGGCACTGCATCTAGGAGCCTTCTGCACCCATGAGAAAATAAGTGTGGAAACCTGTGTCCCACAAAGCTGTGTTGGCATTTCGGTAGTGACACCATAAAGTCTTCCAAAACAGAAGAAAAGTGGAATTTCAAAGTATAAAATATTGAGTGAGCTCTTTTATCTTCACCTGCCAATTTTACACTGGCAAGTTCAGCTATTAATTTTAAAGGGTTACAAATTATTTAGACCCTTTGGAGACCTTATGTGATGAGCAGAATAAATCCAGGCATATCTATTGTTTAGTTGCATCATACTGAATGAAATATGCTCATGAAGTAAATGTGGCAGTAAATCAATTCTATTCCAACAAAACCCTTTTTAAAAAAATTCCTTAAGGATTTTGGAATTATTTTTTAACATCTGGCCTATCTTATATCTGCTTCACCAATCTAATGGTGTCAGTTTCAAAAGAAAAGAAATTTCACTGCGATTCACTGGAAGATGACAGATGGACTCTCTCTTACTGCCCAAGACATGAAATTGCAGGTGACACCTGATATATGAAAATAAAAAAGCACCCATCCAGTGATCAGCCCCTGGCCTTTATTTCAGTGATGTCATGAGAACACAGGTGCCTTACCTCTGCATCCCGGCTGCACAGCAAAATGGTCGGCATTGTTAGCAGCTTACCCAGGGAACTTTTATCTTCCCATCTGTGTGGTCTCTGCTGTGATAATTTTGGAGTGAAGCCATCTTCACTATTCTGAGAGTTAGGAGCAATTGGCTGCAGGGCTGTTTATCCTGCTCTCTGCTGTAAAGGCCATTTTTTTGGGACTTGCAGTTGTCATTAATACTGGAACATGTCCTGGACAGTGATTCAGAGACTATAAGAGGAGAAAATTAATTCCTCTGCACTGTTCAGCTCCCAAATACAGGCCAAGCCAGTCAAAAGAAGTTTTAACAATTTAAAAACACTAGAAATCCTTTTTCTCTACCAGTATTATGTGTATCATATGTGGTGGTTTGAAGGAGTAACCAATTTTTAATATACTGGTAGGCTTTTACAGAGATATCAGCTCAGGTTTAAAATCACAGAATCACAAAACTTCTGAGTAGGAAGGAATCCACAAGGATCATCAAGTCTAATTCCTGGCCCTTCACAGGACCATGCTTCACACCATATGCCTGAATCTATTTCCCAAAGGTTGCTTGAACTTTGTCAGGCTTGGTGCTATGACCACTTCCCTGGGAAGCAGCTCCAGTGCCCAACCATGCTCTGGGGGAAGAACCTTTATCTGCTGTCCAACCTTAACCTCCCCTGACACAGCTTCAGGCCATTGTCTCACATTCTGTCACCAGTCACCAGAGAGATGAGATCAGTGTCTGTCCCTCCTCTGCCCCTCATGAGGAACTCGTACACTGTGATGAGGTCTCCCCTCAGTCTCCTCCTCTCCAGGCTGAACAGACCAACTGACCTCAGCCTCTCCTCATATGGTTTCCCCTCAAGGTCCTTCACCATCTTTGCTGTCCTCCTTTGGATACTCTTTAATAGTTTAATTTCTTTTTTTTTTTAAATTTTAGCACCTAAAACTGCCCTCAGCACTCGAGGTGAGGCCGCCCAGCGCAGAGCAGAGGAGGACAATCCCCTCCCTTGCCCAGCTGGTGATGCTGTGTCTGATGCCACCCAGGGCACTCTTGGCCCTCCTGGCTGCCAGGGCACTGCTGGCTCATTTTCAACCTGCCATTAACCATGATTAGTGCTGGAAGACTAACTATAATTTATTCCAGAAGTCAAGAAGATTTTATAGAAATATAGTATCTCCCCTGGGACATTCCTAATAACAAGGTATTTTTCATTTGCAGCCATCTTTTTTCAGTCATTCCTAGAAATATTCATAAGAAAACCCAAATCCTAAATCAGTCTTTGCCCAAAATCATGAGGCACTGGATTCCACCAAGAAACCTGCAGAGTCTTTGTGGCTTTTGGATATGACCAAAAAGATTCAGTTTTAATGAAATTATAGTGCAGGACAGTGCGGGCATATTAAATTCACTGAGGTGCCAAATTTTCAAGGCTGCACCCCCAAAGTGTCCTTTTGCCTCAGACACCCTTTTTTGAATAAAGCCCCAGACGAAAAACAACAAGCCATTGTTGTGAACACAACTAAGCCGTTCTCATATCTGTGCAGGGATTAGTGGAATTGCTTTGATTACTCAGACTGAGGAAAAGGTGGGACCATGATCAGGATTGTACTGCTAGACCACCTTTCACAACATCTTCAGAAAAACTAGAATAGCATGTTCTTTACTTAATGCAAAGTACACAATACTGCTGTGATGGACTAAAACAGGCTGTTTAAAATGAGTTTTGCAGCTAGAGTTAGCAAAGGTGCCTTTCTGATGGGATGCATGCTCTGTGAAATGAGCCTGCTCGTAACACAATGACACATGGAAAGCTCAACAAAACAGCAATAATCAGCTGACAGCTGTGCCTCTGGTACAGACATGGTTAAACATGTCACCAAGAGTGGTCTGAAGGGTGACAGTAGCACAGCTTTGTGGCAGTTCCAGTAAGAATGTGTTGTCCAGTAATCTAAGATCGTAAGTCATGACCTCATTTGCTGGCAAGAGAAAGGCCAGCAGGAGCTAGGGAGGAGTCACTTTGGAAAATACACCGGAGGGGAAAATGCATTAGCAAAACCATCACTCTGAATAAAAGTGATGAGCCTTGCTACTTCTGAATAAAAGGAAGTAGTAGCAAGGCTCAACACTATGTGTGGATCAGTTCAGCAAACAGACATTATTGCTCAATACAAAGTATAGGACAAGACTGCTCCTAACTTTCCACAAGCTAATACCTCATTTTATTCACCTTATTTCATTAACAAGGACTTGTTAGCTTTCTCCTTTCAAACTGTTAATTTTTATATGCTTCTGGTGGAGAATGACATTTTCCTTTTAGACCTCTTCTTGGTTAAAACTGCCTGCAATTCACACTTATAGCTTCAATATATAGAACATACCTTTATGAGTGTGCATCTACCATTTTGACTGTTTCTAAGATTGGTTGCTATAAAATGCAACAAGAAACCATTCTCTTCCTTTGTTCTAACCTTGATGATCATCATCCATTTTTTCCACACTTGTCTTGCTTTTACATCTCATTGAGACCAAATTTCTTGTTCTATCTCTCAAAAACACATCCTTTTTAAAAACAGATTTCTTTCTTCCCACCATGTTCTGGCAGCCTTTGGGCTGAACACAGTTTTCCCATTCACAAAAGTCTTGATACTTAGAAACATTCATGTTTTCATCCAAGCCCCCTCAAACAGGACAGCCAGGCAACCCTGTATCCCTCTCAAAGTGGGCAGTGGACCAGTGATTCATGAGGTTTCCAGTTCTCTGGAGGAATTTGATTTTGCGATGACATCAGCTAGCTCTTTTAGGATTCCTGGATGATTCCCAAGAGGCCCTATAGATTTGTAGACATCCAGCTGGAGTAGCAGATTGTGCACAATCTCAGGTAGACTGGGAGATGATCATTCTCAGTGACATGGTTCTCCAGCTCAGGGCACTTGTGACCTCCTTGGTCCCTCCTCTGTGTTGATTGAAAACAGAGGCAGAGAATGTATCAAACACTATTGTCTCAGGTCTTCCTCTTTGTGAGGTGACCATCCTCATCGTATAATGGGCTCATGTAACTTTCCCTGAGCTTTCCATATGGAAACTTCTCCTCTTCAGTCTCAGCTTCCATCAGTAAGCCCTTTACTTTTCCATCTGTCAGCAGTAGTTACTAAACTCGTGCTGTTGCTCTGTTCACAGAACACTGCAAAGATCTGCTCTCTCATTTGGGAAAATTGCCACAGTCCACACTCAAAGATCCAAGGTCCTGCTGTTTATGTTACAGTTAGAGATAGGAGAGGGGAGAAAGCAGAGCAGATGGAAGAAGCATCTCCGTGGTCAGAGCCAGTACACAGTGCAAGAGCTATCTGCTCTGTCATCCTCCTCCTTTTGGTGACCTCCCAACACTAGCTTTATTTTTCTGGCTACAGGAAGACTTATTAAGAATGTGTTTGGAGCAGTATTTGCAGTCTTTCTTATCAAGAATAAGGCAAAATATTCTGCTTCCAAAGTGTATGTAAGACTCTGAAAGACATATTTTGGGGATGTTAAATAGAAGTATATACCTACCTTTTTACTGGTGCTATTTTAAATGTTCAGTCTGCATTCACCAGTGTGGGCTTTGATGTGTTTGATTGTGTCATGATAATCAGGTTTTGACCAATTAGTGTCTTCAAAATATTGAAACAGTAATATTTTACAAAAATACCTCTTTTGAATGATTTACTTGTGTGTTATTTCTCTGGTTCCCTGAAGAGTAGGAAAAATATTGTTTGTGTAAGTTCTAGCCGGCTACAGCAAATACTATTTCCATAAATACTTACACAAAATAAAAAATGATTTGGGGATGTTTTCATACCAGGGTTTTTCTTCCCGTATACTTTCTGGAAGTGTCTTTTTATTGCCATGAACATCTCATAAAACATATTTTAATGCTGCCTGCTCAACAATTGCAGGTATTTATTTTCCAGGAGCCTTCACATCAGAGGGTTTGTATCTACAATTTCACACATCCAACTAGAGAGCAAAAAACAATTATATGAGTCTCCAGTGACCCATTGTAGCTAAGAAAACAACTGAAATAAGAAATTATGAAGAAACAAAAATTCACCAAAAATTGAGTGAACAATTTCAATAAAAATTAAAAGAAAATAAGCTATTTTCAACAAGCAAGTGCAGAGGCAGAAATATTGAAAAATTGATAAAAAATAAAAATTATTCATTATTTATTGAAGGAATTGTTTTACATTGTCTAAAGAGATATATTATAGATGATTTTCAAGAGGTTTTGCTTAGAGAGCTTGTCTTTGACAAAGCTAGACGGTTCAATGTGCCATATTTTATTAACCGTAAAGGGAACAGGTTCTTTTTCATGAAGTACACATAAATGGAATCGGACCTATGTCCTGGAATGCAACCTTATTATCCTCAACAGTTTTAGCTATTAATTTTTTATTAATTGAAATAATTATTTTTTATTAAGTAATTTTTCAATTTTTTTCCAATGTGGAAGCATAGATTTGATTATTATAATTCTCATTTAGGGTCCAAGATGTAAGAAAGCATTTATGATTTCTGCATACCATCACTTGAGTGTGCAAAGACTGCTCTGCACATGCAAATTTTTTGCATGAGGCAGTTCTGGAGAGCCGTTGTTTTATGCAATAGGATCTAGCCACATGTGTCTCCAAGTTTTTAATTTAATTCAGCATTACACTATCAAAGTGACACTGGACTATCTCAATCACTGCAGATTTTTTGGTCCTTGCTGTATAGGTAGCACACGAAAATGGTTTTGCCTGATAAAGCAGAAAGGTATCACTGAATGCTGGAGCTCTGAGCCTGTCTTAACCACAAGCTGATCACTTTATGGGAAATTTTTATATTATGGCATAGGTCTATAGTAGAAGAGCATGTCTGAGCTTATGAATGAAATGTTAACTTTTCTAACTGACCTACTTATTCACTATATATTATATCTTCCATTCACTGTCCTCTGAGGTACTTGGTATATATTAAGTCAGGATTGCAGGACAGAGAATTGTCCCTGGGGATCACCATGACTAAGCTGAAAGCTCTTATATTTTTTAAGGGTATTCTCCAACTTGTTTATATTCTGCCTGTTTCTGGGGATAGACTGATAGTACTTCTTGTTTTGAATCATGTATGATACTTCCCATTTTAATGTTCACTCTTCACTTTCTGACATATTTCTCAGACTTTAAACTTGGGTTTTGAAATGTAAGTTTTCCTGTTGTGTAGCTCTCTCAGACTGAATAAACTTAGGAAATATGAGCCAAAGGGGATTCCACTGTATCTCAGAAAAAGCACATGGTATGTCTTCAAGGGCTCCCAAACCTCATTAAGTTGTTCTAGTGACCTTTCCTTAGAAGATCTAGTGCCCCTATATTCGAAATGAGTCTTTCTGTCTTGCCTAAATTAATTGCCGAATTAATTTGGATCAGATCACTGGCCCTTAAGAGGTGCAGTTTTACAGCTGGAGCCAGCAACAATGCCTGGGCTGCAGCCTTAGGAGTCCTGTCTGTCCTGTGTGCCCAGCAAGAGGAGCTGGACTGTCTGTCCCACAAGACCTTGGTTTCTACACATACTCTGTGTGTACACAGGCTTCATGTACAGGAGGCATGTGATGAAATCACAGGCATTGCAAATAACATGCCAAATATGTGTAGGGACCAAGATGATCTTTGAACAAAGTGTGGTGAAGGATTCTAAAACACGATCCTGGATGGATACCAGAAAACAGTAACACATATTTGTGTCAATCTTTACATGCCTTCTGCAAATATTAGCCTTCTGCAAAACAAGCATAAATAATGCTCCTTCTCAGAAAAGCAGTCTGAAAACCTCACGATGTCATCAGTGCTTATGGAACTGTAGTACCAAGCACCATAGCAAAGCTCATGAACAAATATGAAATTCTCTCTAAGCAACAGCTCTTCACTGATGAAGGAACAGCAAATTGGACAGCTGCTCACCAAATATGTGGTGGACAAAGCAGAAGATATGTAATCAAAATATCTGTTCAATAAAGACAAGGATTGTAGTGAAAGAGGCAACATTAACATTTTATTAGTTTTGGCTAAGAGTCAATGTGCTTCCTGAGTACCTTTGCAATAATTATTCCCCATATTAATTTACCCATTAATTTATTAATTTACCCATAGAATAAGATTACTCTGAACATTGTATATAGTTTCATAATAGCTAGATTTGCTTTTTTCTCTACTTATCTGTGACATTTTTTTGTTTCATTATATCACCACTTTCCTCTTGAAACAGCTATAGACAATATGTTCCTTAAGTTTTGAGTTCTACTAGACTAATTCTCTACATCACTATGAGTAATTTTGATTATATTTCACATAAATACTGTAACATATTTAATCTGATGCCACAGTCTCACAATATTCATCTGAGATTCACTCACTAAGGTACATCATCCATTGAGCCAGCTACTTCTTTCTCTCCCTATTTTCAAACTGCAAATTCTTTTTTCTAGAAAATTCTTGCCTTTCAAATTACTGGTTAATACTGTAGCAGCAAAGATAAACTTAATAAAATAGATTAAATATGAAAAATGTAATTATGTTTTAAATTAAATGTAAATGTTTAAAAATATAAAACTTTGTAAATGTGTTTTTGCATTTTCTTCTGAAACCTCCCATATATATGTATAGAGCAATTGCCCACACATAAAACTGTCTCACAAATTTCAAAGTAATAGTTTGTGTAATTATATTGAATCAGAGGGGTCCTGTTACTTTGTTCATAGCTGGGAAAAAAAAGCTTATGTAATACTGAAATGAAATGTTATTACAGTCTCACTTGCTCATTCTTGGAATTGGCTTAGTGATTACTTCAACATCGACATCAGTGAAAAACATTTGACATCTGGCCTAGAAAATCAGACAGCAGACCACAGAGACTTTGATTAAAAAACTTCATGTAATTTTCTCCAATCAGTAAGCTGGCCTATTCTTTTATTAGAATGAAGGCTTCTCTCATCACCTGCAAATTTCTAGGAAGACCTTAGGAAAAAAAAAGGGGGGGGAAAAAAGCAGTTCTACCACTTTTAAAATAAATTTCCATTCCAACAAGCAATTGCACAGACTGAAGAGAGCATTGGTTCCACTGACATATTGTTCTTCTCTGTTTGCAAAGGGTCAAACATCTGATTTCCACAAGGTTTTTTTGCTATTTATTCCTTTTTCAGAGTTCACTATTTCATCCTTCTCTGTTTAATGATTCCTCATGGATTTTACACAAGATGTCGACCCATTTTCTGTAAAAATACAACAAAATGTACCAGCTTTTTCATGTTCTTTGTATGTCACTGAATAATCTAAGCTAGGAATTATATGGGCTACTTATGAACATGTTTTTATACCCTTCTCTGGAGCACAACCACTCTATCATGAGAAAGAATGGACCATTAGCACAGCATACATTCAGAAATGAGCTGCACTGCAGCATCATCATGAATTAGCGTCTCAGGCTGAGGCTTCAACTCACAACATGAGAGCAAGGCATCAATGAACTCATGCAAGAAATGCTGCAGCAATGAACCCCTCACACTGCCTTTCCTCTGTGAATCAATTTTCTTCAATGAAACTGGATAATTAACTTATTTTCATCAAGCTAATTTCAATGTATCTTTTTTCAGCTCCAAGAGTGTTGCTGAAGCCCTTTCAAATACAATACCTCTTCTATCTCTGTTTTGGTGAGAACAAAGTCCTTGCTAATGTAATGCTACAGTAGATTTGCTTACCTCTTAAGAACTATGAGGTATGCCATAAAATAGGATACTACTATCAAAACATTCATAATCAAATCCCAATAAAGTTACAAAGCTGGAATAGAAAGAAATTATTGGATTTCCCTAAACTGAATGTCACTGTGTAATCCTTATAAAAGGTAATGATCAAAAGTCTTGAGAGAAAAACTGTAACAAGGAGACAGAATAAGCTGTCTCCTGGAAACAGAACGAGAAATCTCTCTACCATTGTAAACTGAGAACTATATTTAATGACCTGGCTTACAGATTCTGATCATACTCATACAAGATGAGCTTCTCTTGCTCCTGTTGGGTTTTGTTAGAAGCAATCCTGTTAGCCCACCTTGTTTAACTTAGACATTTAATTGTACAACCTGTTGATACCTCCAGATATTTGCAGTCATATTAAAGGAAGAAAAAATTTCCTTTATGAAGATGTGCCTAATGGCCCAAACAGAACACCTCAAAACATATAACAATATAACATTTACAGCATAGAGATTTTTTTCCTATATGTAGTGAAAGAACAATCTGCTTGCTAACAGAGCACAAATGCTGTGTACAAATGATTACTGCATCCTTTCTGTATTCTGTAATTCCTTCTTTAACTACTATTGTAAAACACCATGCTTAATTTCCTACTAAAGCATTAATATATGACTATGAATTTCACAGTATAAAAACCTATTTTTATGATAGATATAATTAAATCTCATTCAGAAAGATATTGAAGAGGATCTATTGCCCTGTTATTCAAAGTCTTGTTACTCTGTTTTACATCCTCAAAGTGTTTTGCATTCATGCTACACTCCATTCCACAGCAGTCATTTTTTTTAACAGTTAAAGTGCTGTAATCTCTGTACCAGGGGCTGGGTCAGTTATTCCTTTTGTAATAGTAGCAAGATAGAATAAACCCAGAATGCTATGTTGTCCTCTCTGTGTTAGGGAAAATAGAACATAATGGAAGCTTTTCTCATGTGATCTGGGGAAGAAGAAGGGTACACATGGGGCTATGATGAGCTGTATCTTGTGTTTTCTTTGTTCTGCTGCATGGCTGCATCCCCACAGCAAACTATCACAGAATTGGACATTAATAACTTTACTCTCACTAATTGGTTATGGACTTTATGGTACTAATCAATAAACTAATTAAGCTGGGTCAGTTGGTCTCCTGAGCCCTTCTTAAGAACAACAAATAGAAAATTGCCAAACGTGGGTCACAGGCACCACAAGAAGTGAATGATGTACCTGGAGCACGTGGGCAAACACGGATGTCTGTGTCCTGGGAGGGGGGCACCAAGGCCTGTTAGGGAGCTGCTGCTGCTGCTGCTGGGAGCAAGGACACCGATAGAAATACTTGAAGCATGGCCACAAGGGAAAGACAAGAAAAAAGGCTTTCTGAGAAGATCATTGGCTGGAAAGACCTCAGAAATTTCTTCCCCTTGTGTGTCAATCATTTAAAGTTTCTTTTAAAAAAATATGTGGAATGGCATTAAAACCAAATCTGCCTCTGTCTTTTACTTTACCCTCCAAACAGATCTAGCCTAGAATATTTCAGCACCTGACTTAAGGGACTGGGTAAAAAAACCAATGGACCAACTTTCAAGTATTTGAAATTACTTCAATTAACAACAGATCTTTCTGGTTTTTTTCTGGTTTTCCTTATTTTCTCTTGAGCATATGCTACCATTTCTGCCTCTGCAAACACTGAATATTATTTAAATTTCCTTCTGGCTGGAACTTCAACAACAGCCATTTTTTTCTCCCCATGAGCATATTACAGAAATTTACTTTTAGTTGATTGACCCTGACAATGTATGATAAACATGCATTATGTTGTATCTGCTTAATGCCATGCATCTGGTAAAGGCTGAATACAATCATATAATCTATGATTGTAGTGAATTGGGGCAAGTGATCCAGGCTACTCCTTTTAGGACTGTCCCACTATAATTCTCTTTCAAGTTATCTGAATATGAATTAAGTTCATATTATTTTTTCTTCAGAGTAAGTAATATTTTTTACTGAACTCTACATGGTATTGCCAAGGATGTAACAATTCTCTATGTAATTGCAGTAAGTGCTTGGCACATTGAGCTTTTGAACTAAGCAAGTGACATATTAAACTGAGAGAAGCCTCTGCTGTTCCATAATTCCAGATTGGTACATGGTATCAAGCAACATGATGTTTATTTTCTTCTTATCATTATTTTTGAATAATTGCATTACTAACAATTGATTTTTCAACACAAAGAACTCAGGCTTTTATTATTTGTTTCATATGGATCCTTGAGTAAAGCTTTCCTAAGCATCTGTTTCTTTGTACTGTCATGAGAGGAAAAAACTCCCATGTACAGTAATATTTTATATGTAGCATAAAAGAATAGTTTAACTCATTTGTTTTGAACAACATAGTAACTTTGTTAAATATTATTTAGCTTCTCTCTCATAATAAATAATAAATAATAAAATTAACACTTCTGTTAACAAAATAGTCATAATATTTTTTGTGATTTTTCCTTCTCTACAAAACCATATTAAGTAAGTGATTTTTCTTTTACCTTTAGATGTAATTAAAACTGAAAATTCACTTTGGTTAACCTGAATAATTTTTTTCTTACTTCAACCATTTTTATGTTATTTTCCGGTATGATTAATTTTTCCTTTAACTTACACTTGGACTATTTTGTTATGAAACATGTACATTTTGTACTGATATTAAATTTGATTTAAATTTAAAACAAAAACTATTTTATAGCAAAATAAATTTAAGAAAAATAAATTTAAGAAACAATGAACAACACCATTAGGATGTCTTCTACCTTTTCTTCTTTTTCATCTGTAAGATGGAGGGAAGTCTATTGTCTGAAAGAGTAGATGTATTATGGAGACTAAGGGTGGCTCTATTTGAAAATGATATATTGGAATGCTTGCTAAGAATGGTTTTGGTACATACTTCAAATGTTATGGATAGTGTTTCATCATGAATCCTTTTTGGAGTGTTTATCTGTGAAAATTTCATAATCTGTCTCTGAGGGGATTGTATATACAAATGCATTAATTCTTTGTTTGACTATCTTATGACCGTCCTAAATATGGGATCCTGCAGAAGGGTCCTGCCTAATCATGTGTTTACAAAGTTTATGTTTGCATACTGTATGGTTGCCAAAATATCTGGAATTGGGACTGTCACTGCATAGCTGACAGATGAGGTGTGCTATTTTCCATTCAGGAAAGATACTCTAAGGTTTGCTGTTCCTAGAAAAGTTTCTCTCAAGACCATGTTTTAAAGGCTGTTGTAAGATTTTCTCAATAAAAATGAATAAAAATACTTCTCATTTTAATGAAAAGGTTTTCTCATTATAACGAAAAAGGTTTTCTCATAGTAACATTTTCAAATGTTTGGAATTATCTTAAGAGCAATCTTGACAGAATGGCTTAAGTACCTACTAATTTCTTTGTTTATTTTGGATTTTTTTAATTACAGCTGTATTCTTGGAAGGCATTTTCCATATTTAGGTACTTATATTTATCCCAAAACTAAGAACATGTAAAGAAAAAAAATTCACAAACCTAAAGTAATCTTGATCTTTATTACAGAAGTAAAGTTTGATTTTTATTACCCTAAACAAATTTGGCATAACAAAGCATTGTTTTAGGGGCATTGAGTAATACGATAAAAGGCAATGAGAAATGAAGGGATGTGTTTTGCTGTAGAGTTACACAGTTTTCAGCTCACAGACAACAAGCTGACTTTCTTTGCCTTTATTTATCATCTAATCCAAGTATATTAAAACACCACATGATCTCCTCCTCTCCTAATGCCATTTTGCACCTTTATTTAAATTTAGCTTGCATTTATGTAACATTCAAGTTACAGTGTAAACAATTCTAGGAAACCCCACCACATGATTCTGTAACAAAATAAAAGCAACTTTCAGGTATTTGAAATTACTTCAATTAACAACAGATCTTTCTTTCAGCTCTGACATCATTGTGAATTCTGTTTATATGGCAAAATAATTTCAGATAATCTTTAGCAGACATGCTTTCCTTCTTTTCCAGTATTTGTAGGCTCTTAGCTACATTACATAGTGCACAGTAATTCTCTTATAAAATATTCATGGGATATCCTGAGCTGGAAGGCACCCATGGGATCATCAAAGTCCAGCTCACGTCCCCGCACAGGAGCATGTCCCAAGAATCACACCATGTTTCCCAGAGCATTGTCCAAACACTTCTTGAATTCTGTCAGGCTTGGTGCTCTGACTGCTTCCCTGGGGAGCCTGTCCCAGTGCCCAGCCACCCTCTGGGTGAAGAACCTTTTCCTGATATCCAGCCTAAACCTGCCCTGACACAGTTCAGGCCATTCTCTTGAGTCCCATCACTGGGCATCAGAAAGATCAGTACCTGCTTGTAAATATTTTACTCATGAAGAATCTTTGGACTGAGAAAACTCTCAATCTCCTCCAAGCTGAATAAACCAGGTGACATCAGCCATACTTCATATCTCCACTGTCTTTGTTGCCCTCCATAGGACACTCTCTAATTGCTTAATATTCTTATATTGTGGCACCCAAAACTTCTGCCAGGACTCGAGGTGAGGCCACCCCAGAGCAGAGCAGAGCAGAGCAGAGCAGGACAATCCCCTCCCTTGCCCAGCTGGTGATGCTGTGCCTGATGGCCCCCAGGACAATGCTGGCCCTTCTGGCTGCCAGGGCTCTACTGACACATACTCAGCTTTCCATTGACCAGGGTCCCCAGGTCCCTTTCCACAGTGCTGGTCTCCAGCCCCATTGCCCAGTCTGTCCATACATTCAGGATTGCTCCATCCCAGGTGCAGAATCCAGCACTTGTATTTGTTAAACTTAATACAGCTGGAGACCACCCATCTCTCTGATTTGGTGAGGTCTCTCTACAGGACCTGTTATAAGGTATATAATATCTCCTCAGGGCCTATATTACAGACGACACATTTTTCAACATCCACCCGACACAGCCCAAAAGTTCATCCACTAAGCAATGTCTTCAAGATCATGTTGCTCAAAGAGGTTTTATTGGTTCTCCAAATTACTATTTGCACCATCTATTGTACTTGATTATTGATCTGTCACATTTTTTTCTTGTTCATACAGTTATGCTACTTCTACGTAGTGGTTTAGAGTATCTCCTACCAACACAAGTGTAGGGAAATTATTTAAAATCGCATACCTAAGAATCATTTAACTGAAAACTCTTCCCTCTATTAGCATTCTGATTCAGTGACTGTAACAGTTAGAGGAGAGAATGCCACCCACTGAATTACCAATACCAGTTCAGTTCACATCCCATGTTTTTCTTACAGATTCCTTAACTCAATACTGATAAAGCCCAGAACCAGATGGTTCTGATGCTTGGGAAGACCACAAGCCAAAGAAATAAGATTTCACAATTCATATAACAAGCAACTGAATGTTTAGGCTCTTGAAATGAAATATCAAAAAGAAGCATTAGTAAATTTTACAATACATTGCATTTGAAAAAGGATGCAAGTAGAGTTTGAGGAGATTAAAAATGCTGAGAATCAAAGTAGCATCAACAAAGATAGTTTAAGTTTGGAAAGAAGATACTGTTAGATGATAAACCACAATACTATTAAATCTCTAAAACTGGAGGCAAGCATAGTTTATTCTGAAGTAGACTGGTAAACTGAGCAGGTTTGATCTTGAAACTACTGAAATAAAATAGTATGCAAAAATATGGGCCAGTACTATTTTCCCATGTCAGTTTGCCTCCAAGAATGCGCATAACCCAGGGGACAGTAAGGCCATGAGGAATCTTATGATGTTTTTTCTGATGACAATCCCAGTTCTGTTATTCTATTATGCCACCCAGCCTTATGCAATAGTCACATTACAGATATCCACATTCATAAAATTAAAAAAAAATATTACTTGTAAGGTCAGGGCAGCATTTTGGGTGTAACTGTAAATGACCTTTGCTATACTGGATAGCATTTTTTTGTATAGCACTGACACTCAAAGGAAGAAGCACTGGAAATCAGTGCAGCTTTCAAATTAAGTAGATAATGGCATTAGCATCTGCTATGTAAAACAAAGAGAGCACAACTCCCAGTCTCAATTTTTTTGAAATTAGGTCACATCATAAGATAATGAACCTCTTCTAAATGATACATCTGAATGTAACAGTACGTTTTCATATCCTATAGTCATTCAAGATAATTTAGAATAAGTAGAACTTTATTTGTCATTTAAATATGCACATTAGCACTGAATACCACAAAGAAAGCTGTACTCGCATTCCACTCCAGAGCAGAAATATTATCCCATAATTCATATGGAAATTTGTACCTGAAAACAACGGCAAGAATCATTGAGTCCATACAGTTATTTTGTGTAGCTATATTAGGCATTAAAATAAATTTCCATTTGTGCGTTTTAAAATTTTTATATACAGTTCAACAAAAGATATAAACATTTAGATGCTGTAAATAATATAAAACATGGACACAAGCAATAGTAAGATAATACCTTCTTTTTGAACAAAACTGGCATGTATTTCAAGGGTACTTAAAATAGTCAATCATACAAATAAGATGTTCTTGGTAGGGTACTGAGTCTCACAGGAGAGGACACCGATCATTTAAGCTACATATGATGATAAGTAAAAGAGAGGAAAATTGGCTGGCAACAACTAACATATTGATATCGAGGAAATATTTCCTGGGCAGGAACAGGAAGGGATGGAGGACTATGGAACCTGCCTCCACCATAATCCAGTGCAGCAGAGGCAGGGAGGGATCTCAGAGAGGGCAGCAGGACCAAGGGTTTCTGCTGTGTTGTGGCTGGCAGGTGCAAGCCCCCTTAATCTCCCTTGCTAGGTGAGCTTGTGATGACAGTCCAGCACCTTTCAAAGCTGCAAGTACTCAACAATATGCTCAGATAATATTTTAATGACTTAAAAAATCTTTTAGAAACAGCCTGATCTGAAGGAATGTCTATGGGCAGACAGCAACTGTTGTCAACCTCAAAAGTCATTTAATGTTAATTCATTAAAGTAACAAACATTCCCGTGGAATTTGTATTATTTCCTGTAAGGAGATGTGCAAAGAAAATCACAGCATGATTAACACTGCTTTAAATTAATTCACATTTTCCACTGGAGCAAAACATTTTTCTCTCTGAATTCCCCACCTCTTAAGTGGTGTAAGAACAGCTGATACTCACAGGGTTGTTGTGACTACAGATGGTTAAATTATTTCTCATGATTTGACAAAGAAGGCTTTGTTTACCTAGGGCAAGCCATCTGCAAAAAGAGTTCTCACTTCACAAATGCATTATCTGCTCCTGATTGTTTAATGAGCAAGATTTACAAACAATACCAGTGGTGGGGTTGGCTGTAACTGATTTTTTCTGCTCAAGATGCCCATGGGCTGGTTGGTCATTTTAGCCACACCATTTTGTTTCTGCCCTTCTTAACAACTAAAGTGATTTAAAGAGGAATTGGCACCTCTTAAGTAATGACAGTGAGACAGGTAAGTTTTCCCACAAGATAGATTTTTTTTTTTCAAAGCTCATTGTATTTTTCAGTTCCTTCTGAGAGTAGAGTCCTGATGGAAATCACTGAGGACCATCCCAAATAACCAAAATACTAGACAGAAAGAGCAGGAAACAAGCAGTGAGCAAGCAAATAGAATTGCTGCTTAGAATATAAATAGTGTTTTTGAGCCTGGTCTCACAGTATTTCCTGAGCTCTCACTGCTACTGTGAGGATTAACAGAACATGTAGAAGATGCATATTACCATTATCTACTTAATATATCATATTGTTGGGGTTTCTTATACCTGATAATACTTGATTCTTTTCTTAAGCTTATTTGTCACAACACAAAGTTTTTATGAATACTATTAGCATGGTCTTTCTTGGAGTCCCAGCAAAACAGTGAGCACTGCTGTTTGATGATAACATATGATAACTGACAATATTTGTGCAGAGTTCCGTCCCTTCTACCACCATTTGCAGGCCAGTCTCTGCCTTTTGGCCTTAATCCCCTCCCCTGCCACTCTTTGACGTGAAAGGAAATGTTAGGGAAAGCATTAGAATGAATTAGAACTTTCAAACTTCCATCAAACAAAAAAGCAACAAGCAAAAACCCCTTCATCCTTCTCTCGTTATGGTTTGTTGAATCTTCTTTTGTCTTGTTGTATAATAGGAATAATGTTCATGGCACTGGAGTATACACACAATAAATAGCTTCTGTGGTTATCAAACACCTCAGCTTCACTTCAGTATTTAATCACCCACAAAAGCCATTTCTTGCCTTGTATACTTCTCTGCCACAAACATTATCCTGTAGCTAACATATACCCTGGAGTGCCAGACCTTAATTTTGCAAGCTGAAAACTGAATTGGAAGAATGAAAACCCCAAACCAGGGTTTTTAAAATAACAGTTGAAAAGTTAAAAAGGGGGTAATAGTAATCAAAATCCCCATGGTCCCATTATGTAGTAGAGAGAAAGGGCTGTCTTAAATGGTCTCCCAAAATTACCTGCTGGAAGGATTCCAAGGAAAAACATAGTTATGATAGACATATGCTAGCAAATTATGATAATAACTTGGTTCTGGGAGGAATTAACTTTCCTCCCATGTTAAAAATAACCCCGACAGAGCCAAAAATGCTCTTCATAACACAATTTTGAGAAGTTTTGAACAATAAATATAAATGGCTCTCTCAAGCTGCATTGGCAGACCCTAAATGTTAATGACCTGAAAGGCATAAAGAAACATAATATAAAATTAATATTCCCCTAGTTCATCTTCCCTACCTTTTCCACATATGTCTCTACACCATTCCTCAGTTTGCCCCTTTAAGCTCTTGACAGATCTTGAGAGATTCAAAACTTGTGAACTTATTTTTTCTTGGGCAGTTCTGTTAACAAACTGTGTGCTCCTGGTCAGTCCAGCTGTACTCTTCATTTATCTCAGCTGTGATCACTCTGATCAACAGTATTTGATCAAACTAGGTTACTCCAGTTCCTACTTGGATATTTGTGGCTGCTAAGTACTTAGCCAAAAAAGGAGAGATGAGAGAGAACTGAGCCTGTGGGAAAGTAAGAGAATGAATATGAATGTGAGCCAGCAGTGTGTCCTGGTGGCCAAGAAGGCCAGTGGCATCTTGGCCTGTGTCAGGCATAGTGTGGCCAGCAGGACTAGGGAGGACATTCTTGCCTTGTCCTCGTCTCTGATGAGGCCACACCTTGAGTGCTGTGTCCAGTTTTGGGCCCCTCAGTTTGGGAAGGACCTTGAGACACTTGAGGGCATCCAGAGAAGAGCAACAAGGCTGGTGAGGGGCTTGGAACACAAGCCCTGTGAGGAACGACTGAGGGAGTGGGGGGTGTTTAGCCTGGAGAAAAGGAGACTCAGGGCTGACCTTATCACTCTCTACAACTCCCTGAAAGGTGGCTGTGGTCAAGTGGGGTTTGGTCTCTTTCTCCAGGCAGCAACTGACAGAACCAGAGGACACAGTCTTAAGCTAGGTCAAGGGAAATACAGGTTGGATATAAGGAAAAAGTTTATTATGGAAAGAGTGATAAAGTACTGGAATTTTCTGCCTGGGGAGGTGATGGATTACATCCCTGGATGTGTTTAAAAAAGACTGGATGTGGCACTCAGTGTCATGGTTTTAGTTGAGGTGTTAGGGCATGGATTGCACTCAATGATCTTCAAGGTCTCTTCCAACCTAGGGATTCTGTGTGTGATTCCGTGTGTGTGAATAAAACTTTTTGTATTAATGTCAGAAAAGAAATATTCTGAGAGTGTATTAGGACAAAGAAAATGCTTCCAAAGGAAAAGAAGAAAAAAAAATTAGGAAAGGATGGAAGGAAGAAAAAAAGAGAATGATAGTGGAATTTCTACAGAGAGAAAGTAGTAACATAGTTGGTTGACCAGAGAAATTAATGGATCAGCAAAAGGAAGAGAGATCATGCTATAAAGAGAAAAATAGAAATGACAAAAGAAGAAGGAAAAATAAAACAAGTTTCACAGTGACTGGAAGTAGAACTTAAGTTTAGTAAGAAGGGAAAGGCATTATAATACTGGAAAGAGGGACAAAGAACTGGAAATGTAAGAGAAGGTCAAAAGAGAAAGAAAGGATGAAAGAAAAAAGCTAGACAGAGGGAAGAACAAAGCAGCAAATATTTGGCTGATGGATATATTTTCCAGTGCTTTGGCCACTGTGAAATTATGAAAGTGAAAACCCAGAAGCTACTGTTTATACATTCTGTTGTATAAGCTAGAGTTGGAAGAGAAACACCATGTACATGAAAGCCATGAGAGCTTGCACTGGAGCTTACTTCTTTTCCTGCATCCTTTTGATTTAGTCTGAATTTGCTAACTGAATTTCAAAAGAAGAACTATAAGGTGAAGCTGCAAGATGAGTGAGCCTGCTCTGGTGCATGTTAGCAGCCTTCCCCTGGCTCTTTATAAGGAATTTAAATGCAACAGTTAGTGTCTTTTGCCTGCATGAGAGGAGGCTTCTCCAGGTCCAAAATGTGGCACAGGAAGCACTTTGGAGGCAGACATTGTTTGAGCTGTTTCTTCTAGAAAAGCAGAGGTTGTTGGAATGTTACTCAAATAAACTTTTCAATTTTAATTAACCAGTATCTCTGGTTTCAAGTTTGCTCTTAATATGAGGCTCACATAGAAAGACTTGTTTAAGAAGAAGGTTGAACTTTTGCTGTGTTAGAAAATATGATGCATTGAAGCTTTGCCAGTCTGTCTCCAGAAGACTAAGAGAGAGACAGGTAGTGTGAAATCAGGAATATGTCAATTCAGATATACTATTGAAAGATTAATTTTAATAAAAGATATCAGCCAGTGGAGAGAAGGATTTACACCAGGTAGTCACCCTACCCCCTCTCCTGCATAGCACATATCCAGCTACAGGAAACAAGGAAGGAAATCATCTCAAGAGGGAAGTGAACAGAGAGATTTATTTTCTGCTGTGTTGAACTTTGTCATGTTAAAGCATCCTGCCATTAATGGACTTCCCAGTCCTGATTCAGTCAGTTCTCAGGGGCTCCCTGTACAGTGAAGGAAAGGGGTGGATAAGAAGTATCACAATCATGAAAGCAGAATGATGACCATTTTAAGAAGAGGGTTTTATTTATATTTGTCTCATTCAAGTATTTAAAAAAATCATCCTTTATTGCCTTTATCCATCCACTAGCCCAAATAAATATTGCATTGTGTCATATAGATTCATGTGATAGACTGAGGAGGTTCTGTTGCTGGTCATCTCACAGCCAAGGGCATTATCTGGGGAACCAAAAGGTGTGATCTAAGGACCCTACCGGAAGGAAATATTTAAAGCTGTACATTTCACAATCCAAACTAATGGAAAAGCCACAGACTCCTCTGGTAAAAATGTGGATGCAGTCACTCTCCTGTCCTCTTTTCCTGCATTTCCCAAGCCTGATAGACTCAGTCTACTGGTGACATAAATAGAAGAAGAATAACCTGTGACTATTTAATGCACAGACAGTGAACCTAGGTGTTTTGGTCTCTCTAGATTTAGGAGTTTCTTGCTTTCTCAAGGTGTCAGTGAAGCTGAGATACCTACAAGATTAGACAAGGTGATACAGTGTCATTAGATACCAGCTGTACCTGCCTGTATGTTGGACTCATGTGATGAAGGAGGCATTGTGTTCTTTAAGTTCCCTTTATTAATTGAGCCCCATGTTCTGTCAGCATTCTTTTTCCTTTCATCAATATTCATTTTGATTGAGTTTTTTCTTTTGTAGAACCTTTTGCATTCTTTGTTGTTTCTATAAACATGTGAAATTATTTTATAGAAAAGTCTCTTAAGTCAACTAAAACTATTAGATGTGTTCAATACAGTCAAGATGAAACAGCTGTATAAGCTTTAACCCTTTGTGCCAGTCTCTGTTTATTATCCTTACTTATTTAACTCACAAGCTGAAATAACTTCCTTGTCCTGAGCCATGCACTTCTGACCCAGCTTTATATCTTCTGTTTGGCATTCACACTGTTTTTTCAGCACATTATAAGTGAGACTAGAAACACGTCCTGTCATTTACCAGACACTCTGCTGATTTCAAGGACTTACAGCTCAGCCAAATTTCATCTGTTTGGGATAAAATAATGCTATATGCCTTCTGTCTGACCTAGGCTGGATTCTTTGACAAAATTTCACCAAGGGTGATTGAGTCCTCTATTGTGCATTTTGAAAAATACTGGTTTCATTGCTGTGAATAATGTCCTTTTCTTTGCACTAAGGCATGGACTGTGGCTTGGACTAAGTTACCTTTGCATCCAGCCATAAACAAGAAAGAGCCAGCCTGCACATGGCTGCCTGTCGTCTCAGCTGGATCTGCTGCTGAAAGTCAGACCCCTAAGTGCTAATATATGCCAGTGTATGTGGTCAAGTGAGGAAGCAGGCCACCTAATCTTATTTTCTCCTATGGCCTGCTCTCCAGCTGGAGTCTTATAGTCACCAGGATAGGAGGGCAAGACTGATGTAGAAATAAGTCCTCTTCCTATAAATGTGCAGCTGGTCCCAGGTGTGTAACGGAACTGTGCAAAACAATTCTCATCTAACAAAATTTGTCCCAGGTTTTGCTGTGACCTGTATGCACTGCTGCTCAGTGGGATGAAACCTTCAAGGAACATGGCAGGGAGGCCACAAGTGGCTACAGAAAAGCTCTCATGTCATCAGCTGAAAGGAAAGGGACATGAGCACAGACCTCAGAATGAAAAAATGGCACCAAGTGACTCCTCAGACCAGGGACAAGAAAGGTCAGATGTCTGTGTACAGAATCGATGTGAGATGACACTAGATATCAGGAAGAAATTTTTTACTGTGAGGGTGGTGAGGCACTGGGTCAGATTGTCCAGAAATCTGTGGCTGCCCTGGAAGTATTCGAGGCCAGGTTGGATGGCCTAGTGGGAGGTGTCCCTGCCCAAGGAGGGCAGGTTGGAACTAAGTGGTCTTTAAGGTCCCTTCCAACACAAATAATTCTATGGTTCTGTAATTCAGACAACAGAGAAAAGGGCTGGACCAAAGGAAAATGTATTGCATAAAGTGTCAGGGTTAGTGATGCTGGACCACTACTTAAAGCAAATTTTTCACAATATTTCAGTAAGTATAATAATTTCCTGGTTTCTAATTTTGGAGTGGGGGTTTGTCTTCTGGAAATGGTAAATCACTATGTCTAACCAAAATGAAATTGTCTTTATCTGTGCAGGGATGCCACAGAGTTCTCCCAAGGATTCAAAAGAATCATATCCTAGGTATATCTGGCTGACAATTAGAGCAAGCTTTCTATCTTCATCAAAGTTTGTTTCATTTTTAGCCTGTATATAATAACAGCACCATAATTACCCACATAATGAGATTTTTGAAAAAAATGAACTGGTCAAGCACTCAGATGCACTGCTGGCAGGGCAGGATCTGTAGGAGGCACTGCATGGCATGCACTTCCAGATGTTGTATCTCCATCTTGTGGCACTGCAGCTCTCCCCACTGCTGTTACAGCTACCAATGAGCACCCGAGAGGAACCCGAAAATAACTGACTGCCTTCAGGGAAGGTATGAAAAGCATGCTGTAAATACAGTTTCACAGCACACACTGAGCAATGAGGAGACAACAAATGCAGAACAAAAGCTCATTAAGTGGGGATTGTCCATCAGGTACGATGGATGAGGAAGGGCTTCGTGCACAGCTAGATGTTAGCCATGCAGTTCAGGGCTGTACCAGAATGAATGCAAAAAATGAGCCAGATCAATGATGCCCAAGCCATATTTTCTAGCATTTGAGCGGCTGATTCTGAAAACGTTAATGAAGTTCTTCAAAGCCTTTCTTTGTGGTTATGTGCATGTATTTCTGAAATGAAGTACTTCACTTGGTCATTTTTATAAGCTAATTTTGTTCCTTACTTTTTGCATATATTCATTAATCTTCATTTTTATTTAAAACTAAATGAAAAAAGTATTCTGATATCAATGATAATGGTCCTTTATTAAAGACTATTATCTAAAGATGACACCTGATATTTATCATGTCTGCATTCATTGTGGTGGCATCATAATACTGCAATTATTTGATTTAATAAAAGGTATTAATTCTCTGTGTAAATCTCACCCCAATCCAAGTAACCAATTTGGCTCATTGATTCTTCTTACCAGGAGTATCCATCCACCAATGATTTCCTGTAAATCTAAACCATGATAATAAGGAGACCAGGCCATGTTCATTATTTGTTACCTACATCAAAGGCAATGTATCAAGGATACATTTGACCTTATTATCTTTAACTCAGTGCTAAATTTATAATAGCATTCATGAAGATGTTTAATTCCAACACATGACACCAGACCCAGATTAAAACCATTAGTAAACAAAATCAACATATAATTATTTTAGGAGTTCAGGCTGTTGCAGAAAGCTGGGAAAAAAGATGGGAAATTTTTAAAATGCAGAGAACAAAAGTGAATGCTGGTGTAAAAAAAGCGTTGCAGTAAAGCCAAAGTGTGGTAGATGCAATTACCAAAATGCTTTCTTGACTAAGACAGATAAGCAAGATTTGGTGTTTCTGTTTATTGGGATTGTGTTGATTAATGCAAGAGGGGTTTTGGAAAAACCATGTAAGAGATACTACACTTAAACAGGAAACAGATGGCCCTTAACTGGGCATGCAGGTGAGGAAACAGTGGCTTCCTAATTTCACTGAGCCAGCAAAACAAGAAAACATGTAATGCCCTCTTTGATCCCTTCATTCCAGGGATTAGATATTACTTTTTTAACTTTTTAAAATATGTTTTAATTTTTTTATAGACACTCATAACAAGATTATGCCCTGACCATGGGCTCATTTCTGATGAGTAACCTTCCTAGTTGTGTATTTTCAGAGATGCAAACCATTCCTGCTGAATTACACATATGGTGGTACTACAGCAAACAACAGAAATCTGTGCAAAGTCAACAATTTGCAAGGCACGATGGGCCTGGAAGAAACCACAATAATTTATAGAATGTATTAAAACTGGATTGCAAGGAAATTTATGATAGGCAGACCACAATAATGAAAAAAACACAAAGATTAATTAACATAAAAATTCTAGCTGTCATATTTCTCTAAGTAGAAATAATTACAAGGCAATTTTATTTCACTGAATGAACCTCCAAATGGGCACAGAGTAAAGTCAACATGAAAATGAAAGTCACCTTTAGACTAGCAAAAGAACAGGTCACAAACTCTCTGGGTGGGCTGATAGTAATGCAATTTCTTTGTAAAACACAACTGCACTGGCTGTTGCAGTATGAAGTTATGGACATAAAAAAAATTAATGGATTTTTTAAAATCTATTTTCCTTGCCTTTTTGGAAATATATGACAAATAAAAAAGCAGCCTTAAAAATACACACATGAAGAAAGGAGAGGAATTCTTTTTCTTTTTAACAATAGAGGAAGATTCTGTATGAAGAGTGCTATAATCCTGATCTGTATAACAGTGTACAAACATATATCTTTATGTAACAGTATATAAGTACAAATATATATATACACATATGTAACAGTATATTAGCATATATATTTATTTATTTACCCCACACAAATATACAAAAACCAAGAAAAAAAGGCCACATCTTTTGTACAAAGTGGAATGACACTGAGTTTCAGTGTCAAAGAAGAATATTTCCCAGAATCTTGAGTTTAGTGTCTTGCATTGCTCTGAATGAGGAGGTATCACACTGAAGTCAGTAAAATTCCATCTCTGACACTGGGTAAGGGGAAAGATGAATATATTTCTCCAGCTGACCTGGAAAACAAAATGTGAATATCTTTTTTTAAGTCATGTTGCATCTGTAACCTGTGACTACTGTTGTTTTATCAGATTTGGCTGATGACACTGAAGTGGGAAGTGGAATGTTTTATAGAGAAAATGTCTGTGACAGAGCACCGGGGAGCCTGACCTGCATGCCCTGCTTTCATCCTCTCTAATTAAGCTGGAGCAGATACATTCCTTGTCGAAATTGACAGCTGGTGGCAGATCCAAATGAATTTTCACATATTTCTGATGATGTACAATACAGTCTTGTTGTTTATGCACCGTCATGCTGTACGCCAACATGATGCATCATACCATGTGAGACTGGCAAACTCACAAAGGAGAGCGGGAACAATTTTAATAGCTTTCTTTCAGATTGGATTGTAGGTATCTGATCTAAATGTTAGGTGATTTCTCTTGAAGTACGTATCAGTAAAGGTTGATGATTTAAACATCTCCAAATACTTTTAATCTTCAGATATTTGAGTGCCAAGTTCTTTTTAGTGAATATAATGGATTTCAATGTTGAGAGTGATGAAGAGGGTGGGGTTTTCATATACATGCAGCTCCAAGTTTCTTGAATGCCCTTTGAAATGCAGTAGAACAAAGATGCTTTCTTCTCTGATTTAGCCAAATGGAAGTGAGGATTATTTACATTTAGACTCATTTAAGGATATATTTCTTCTTCTGCATTGTATAACATTATAGTTAGGAAATCCAAATAGACTTTACCAAAATCCATTTTTTAATTCATTACATTAACTACCTCATCAATTGTTAGCTAGTTTTTCTATACATAAATATTTTGATTGAATTACAGTTCCCAAAATTTTCACCTAAAATTTTTATCTTCTATTTATATTTTTTTATTTCTGACCTTTTTTTCCTTTATGTAAATTTGATTAAAATGTTAATATTTCTAATAAATGGAGAGAAGGATTGTGGTTTTGTGGCTAGACCACAAGTCAAAAAAGAGAAGTGTGTATGAAACAAGCTTCTGGTTTTGTAACTTAGGCCCCTCACATATCTGTTCCATTAGCATTGTTTCCCTGTCCTATCGTGGACCTCCAGCTTCCTTCTTCTGGATTCTTATCCTGTGAGTTGCACTTTCTTGGACTTCATTAATGTCACTTAAATGTTTGCAAGAATCACCTAGTATTTCTTCTCTGCATTTTGGACTTCAAATCAGGAGTCAAAGATATTTACTCTTTGTTCACAATCGGGTTCTTCAAGTCCTCCAGTCTTTCTCCAGCCTTTCTCCAGTCTAGTGTGTTACTATCTGCTTCACAGAACTGTTGTGATATTTCAGTAATTCATTTTTGTTATTAAAGCATATATGGGAGCAATGATGATGCCCCCTCATTTGTGTGCATCTGAAGACTGCATCTTCAAACAACAGATCTGCACAAAAAGATCCCTGACACCTTGTATGACATTAAAGCAGCAAGGCAGCGTTCTCTGTGTAAAGTGCCACATTTTCAAAATCACCTCACCAATCAGCAGTTCCTAAAATTTGGCCTCAATTACATGAACTGAGCTCTTTGAAGGACCATCCTGATTTGTATTGAATGTGCACATTAATCAAACATGGAGAATGTGGCATGCTGACAATACTTTGTTCTGTAAAAATGTATCTGTGCTGATAATGCCTGAATTTGTTTTGCTCTGAACCAGCTGTGAACTCACGTTGATGAGTGTGAAGTAGGTATGAGATTGTGCCAAATCAGAAGAGCCTTTACTTTATATCCACTTTCAACCAGAGATGAACCTATGCAAGGAATAAAAATATGTGTGCTCTAACTAGTCCAAATCTTGCATATGGTTACACGTCTGTGTACCTTTTTTTTTTGTAGAAGGACGAAGCATGGTGGAAGGCTGTGCAGGACTGTGCTACCACTGCTCAATGGAGGGCTCAGCAATTGAGCAGCTGAACAAAGCCAGCCTGTTCTGAAAGAGAAGCAGCAGTGGTTACTTAAAATGAAAAAGATAAATATCACGAGCAGGTTCCTTAGGGCAAGCTCGGGGTAGAGTCAAACAGCCATGTAAGTTGTAGTAAATAAAGGAAATGTCATTTGTAAGTCTTATAAATACAATACCATTATTAACTTCAATAATAAATAAAATGTGCTGTACTATCTGCAATGGTTACACACATTGAGACAATGATTTTTGGTGACTAGTTGTAAAGGTTCTGGTGCATTGCTGAAATAACAGCTGAAACAGCTGAAATAGAGGGTCTGGGTAGGGATGAGCCTTTTCCTTCTCCAGGCTTCCTTTCACTGCCTATTGTTCAGCAATTTTTATAGACCTTGTAAAAACTGGAATTCCCTATCCTACTAATGAGACATTAATATGCAAAATGGGGTGATACAAAAAGCAATATTTTTATGAAACGAGCTATATTCCTGTAATCCTCACAACAGTAATATTGCTTGATCATATCCGCTCCATGATTTTACCTTGCCTGACATTGGATTTGTGATGTGGTAAAATTAATGGATTAAGACAATAATTTAGCAAAAACTGTCCAAGAATGTGCAATAAGACAATAATTTAGCAAAAACTGTCCAAGAATATACAAATAAACTAAAACTGAAATATTAATCTTCTTTTATGTTGGGTGCTATTTTAGTATATACATACACACACACACACATGCACGCATATATATATATATATATATATATATATATATATATATATATAAACTTGTTCTGGTTATTTGTTTTCAAAACAAGATTCTAGGCTTTAATATCAGAAATAAGGGAAGATCATGAATGTTGACAAAAATATATCCAAGTATACTCAAAAAAAATAAGAGGGAATTAAACAAATTAAAGCTTGGTAGTGATTTATAAATTACAATGAGCAATTCAAGAATCATTGAAAATGGAAGCAGCAGTGGCATATGCAGTATTTGGACATCCTATCTTTTGTGGCTGTGCCATCAAAGTCCAATACAAACTCAGTATGCTGCACCTAGAAAATCACTTGGTGCAAAAACTACATATTTAACAATCTAGATATTCAGTTATGATGAAAGTCAACAAAAGCAGCCACAAGAATGATCCTCCTGACTGCATTTCAAAATCTTGCCAAGAAATGTATTCCCTATACTGTCATAAACAATCTATTTGCCTTCATTGTCTACTGATAAACATTTCCTATCCATTCTTTTGAAGCACGCAATATTGACATACGCTGAAATAACAATAGGTAGTCTAAAATAAAATCCATTTGGGTTAACCCTTATGTTCCATGTCTACTTTCCCATTAAATAAAGTGATCATTAATTGTCATAAGAAGTCATCAAACGCCATGAAGTCCTTTGGGTGTTTCAACTTTAGAAACACAACTGTGTCTTAGCAGCATTATCATTTTCCAGTTGTGACATGGTTTTCTTGTGCAGAGGTGATACGCCTAAATTGGTGGCACAGTGTGAAAAAAATCCCCCCCAAAAAAGAATACTGTTTCATCATGCAGCAGTCTTAAAGCGGCTTTTTGCTCTTTAGCTGAACTGGTAGAATTTGAGTCAGAACATCCTGCCAGTTATCAGTAAACAACTGATCCATAGTCTTAAGAGCTCCACATCTCTAAACATATTATTTATCAATCAATTTTCCTACTTTGTATTAACAGCTATACTGGCTGTTTACCATGTCAGGAATGTTCACTGAATTAAGCATAGTTATGATGCAGATAATAGTATTAAACCATTGGTATTAATATCGACTCACTACATACTTTTAATGCATGGTATCTTACCACAGATAAATAAAACACATGAAAAAGTTACTCTAAATGTGGATTAATCATATTGTGCTATATTTAACTGATTTCTAAGTCAAATGGGTGTTTCAGAAGAAAAAAGAAAGAGGTTCCACATGCATTGATGTTTCATCTCGGATTAGTGATGCGTCAACAGTCATGGAACACTTTCTAAATAAAATTTCAAGGCTTTTGTATGCTTTATGTTGAAGGCTTTTTGAACGTGTATTACATCTTGTCCAGTCCATAAGAGAGACTTAACTTCTACCACATCCCTTTTACAGCTTGAAAGAGTTAAAAAGCTGGCACATATATATTAGTCATAATTATAAAGGCAATTGTGGAATGTAAGCCAGGCACTGAGGCTCTGTGTCCATACTAGACTACTGTAACCAACTCTGATAATACCCAGAAATACAGGTATGTTTGTGACTATTATAATACACAGCAATGCAGGAATAATAGAGATGAGATTCATATTTTTTCCAGACTCAGAGAAAGAAAGAAGTGATGAGAGAAACAAACACAAATTCAGTTTTGTTTCTCTTCACCTGGTAAATTAGAAAGACTTAATTCTAAAACCATCCATTTTTCCAATACTGTGTACAATATTTATTCTAAGATACTGCATTGCTAAGACATCTCTCTGAGACACAGAAGCTGAATTATGCAGTGTATTCCCAAGTAAATACTCAGAGCCCCAGCACCTGCTGCTTGAAGTCTGTAAGGAAATGCATTTGTGAGTAAGGTAAAAATCTCTTAGGAAAACTGGCAGTATCACCCAAGAATCTTCAAGATGTAGGGAAAAGTATGTCATTTTCTCACCAATAATCTGCACTTTTATCTTACATGAAACAATTTTTCACAAAAAAGTCTGCACTCCTTGTATTTGATAAAGAAGAAGAATTAGAGGTAGGTCCAATTTCCTTTTGAAAAGCAGGCTTCTTCTGCTTTTGATTGGCCTTTTCTGTACCCTCTATACAAGAAGACAGATAATAAATATAATGATTTGTATTGAAAAGAAAACTGTAAGGATAATGGCCCAAACAGAGTAGTTTTTTTATAATGTTACCATAGTAAATAATAGCAGCATAGTTCATATGGTTATATTTACGGCTGTATCCATGTTTCCATTATAAATCCTGTTTTTCACAAGTTTATAATTTCATTTTAACAAATTTTCCCTTGGATGAACTGCAACATAGAAGATTTCAACAAGGAATGCTTTTTCTTTAATTAAAAAAAAATAATTTTTTGGCTAGTCTCAAGCCATCTGTTAATCAAAAAGAACAATTTACTTGTTTATAACAATGTTTTGCACCATCTAACAGAAAAAAACCCCTAACTTCAAATGGAGTAATGAAACGAGGCAATTGATTAACCTATAGCAAACTGTCATCAGTCTTGATTGTGAAACAAGTTTTTTTCTCATCTGCTGAATGTACTTTTTGACTACACATACTAATGCCTCCTCCAAGCCCCCATTCTGCAGTTAAGCATATGCTTAAAGTCCCTCTTCAATAGAAATGCTTTCCAGAGCTCAGGCCCTAGAAATATATACATATTTAATTAGATGGTAGTGCTTGAAGATAATTCAATCCTCTCCAAGCAGAATGTGGTTTTACTGACTTCTGCATGTCTAACAGCAATGTATTTTTGTGTCAGTGTAGTAATGATCAAATATTGCTTTCTTCCTTCCACACTAGTCCTGCACCTTGATGGGCATTTCATTTGACTTCATTTGATTGGTCTGTGTCATAGCTCTGGAATTACTTAAATGCAGAGTTGTGTGTTAGTAGGGAATATTATTAATTAAACATAATGGTAATGGATCTATTTTACTACATATTAAGATACTATAGTGTTTCACACTGATCTATTTTACTTTACATGGTTAGATATTAGTGACATAAATTATTAGTGACAGAATTTTACACACTAAATATAAAAATAATATTTAATTGTTGAATAACAATATATAAATATCAGAGGTGCAGGGGGCTGCAACATTTTAAGCAGCCATGTTTAATTGTTCCAATTTTGGAAAAGATGTCTGGAAAAGACCTCTTGTAAACAAGTCAAAAACCAAATCTGGGCAAGCACCAAAATGTGGAAGGCTCCCAGCAAGAGACACCAATTATTGCTCTGCAACAACCTTTCTAGTTTCTATTTTTTAGAAAGGGAAATACCTTCCTTGCTACCCAAAGACTCTCTGGAGCTGCTGAGACCATCACTGGGTCTTCTGTAAAGCAGGGGTGGGATAATCCTGGTGAGGGGAGGTGGGATAACTTTGCTGTCAGAGAAGCAGCACTGTGCTAAGACTTCTCAAGTGCTCCATGGATTATGAGGACTCTCTCTGTGAATTTACTTTACATTCAGGGTGCTAGATGAATTCTGGTCTAAAAATAGGATTCAGCTTTTATTCTTTCATCCTGCACACCAGACTCATTCTTGGCCTTTATCCTGCACTAGAGCATCTGCACTTACTCATATTCAGTGGAGCTGCTGCCTTCCCACCGCTCAAGGACAATCCATGCCAAAAAAAGATGGTTTATGCCAACTGCTGGGGATTCAGGGTGAGTGGAAGAGACAATGCAAAGCTATGGGGCAGCAATATGGGGGCATCAATAGGCCATGGGACTCCCCTCACATAGCCACACTCCTCATCTCACCCTCTTCCTCCCTGCTTGCTCTGATGTGTGGTCCTACGTACTGAGAATCTAGTAACTAAAGAGAGCTCTGTGCTAGGGACATTACAGCTAGAAGGAGAACACTAATAAAACATAGGAGCTTCCATATTACCACTTGCCTGCATGACAAACAGCTCTACAAATGTTAATTTCTGCAATGTTACTAGAAGTACAAACAGTACATATTGCTTCAATGCTGCTGCACACGGCTTGTGCATTTAGGGGGAATGTGTTTCATTTTTCTATTTATTTACTAGGGACACAAATTTTAACAACATGAAATATTTTGCTTGTATGATATGAACACCAATAGTTTAACATAAACTATGGAAGGAATCCAGGCTGTGTTGACATATTTTATGAATGTTATGGGATGCCAGATTGGAGGTGTACATCTGTGTGGGTTGGCCAGTCATCCCACTGCCGTCTGTGTATCTGTATGCTTAAATGAATTAGCTATTATAAAAACACTGCATAAACAAGTTTAATGCTGTACACTTTCCTTTTGCTGATCTAAATGCATCTGAACTGCAGCAAAGCAAGCTAACAATGTATTCAATTACTCTTTCACTACTCTCATGTAAAAAGTTGGAAAGATGTGCACTTTAAACTGTTTCATCTCCAACACTGATGGAGTCTCTCTGACTCCATCTCCCTCCATGTCATTGGCAGCAATCTTCTTGCAGCCCCTCATGGCAGGAAGTACCACTGCATAATCCTGCAGTCAAAATCATTACCCAGTGACTGCCATCCACAAGGTCATTCAAGGTCACTGAAATCCCTTCCAACCCGCTCAGCCTGGAGCAATGACTGCCAGAAAGCAGCACCAGATTGCCCTGCTACCAGTGCCAGGATACCAATATAGAAGTCAGGAGCTGTGAGATACCTTAGGGACTCCTCATACCTGAGGCCATCATGCTGGCTATAAAGTCAGTCATGAGAATTGTAAAGAAATCACAAAGAAATCTTTTTTCTCTTGTGTATCTTAAAATGCTATAACAACTCTTTGTTGCTACTTTATTTTTGCACAGCACATAGCAACAAAGGCTTTGGGTTCAATTATTGTAACATTTACATTTGCCAGAGGATAAACATAGGAACCTTAGTGCTCAACACACTCGGTTAGAAGTGGGATACTCAGCACAGAGACAAATCACAGGGGAACAGGAAAATCAAGCACTTTCTATCTTACTGTATGAATAAACATTTAATAGTTTGACTTTATGCATCTTGTTCTGAATATGCTGGTCAAATTGAATAAAAAATGGATTAGAAGAATAGTTTCTGTGTTTACTTAGAGAATTTGATCTTTGAGACAAATTAGAAACAATAAAACATTTTGAACATTTTTTTCAGCTAACAGTTTGCAGGCTAATTTTGAATTTGATTTCGTTCCAAGCATGATAGCTTAGATTTGCCCCAGATGGACTTTCAGTTCTGTTCAAATCGCTTGACAGCACCATAACAGCCATTTGTAACTAAGTCTGCAGAAATGGGCTGGCACTTGCAGCCTACTAGTGCTGCTGATCTTTTTGTATGGGAAAAGCACCCATAAATCACAGTGCATTAAAAAGGCATACGCATCTCAAGCAAACATCATGGAGAATCCATTGTCCTGTAGATAAGTATACAAATAAGTGCAAAGCATCACTTAAATTTTATATAAGGCACATATTTTTTGGAAGGCAACCAATGCAGTTTCACATGCTGTACTTTTTCTAATCTGACTGACTCACAGTCTTGTGATAGTGAGATAAGCTAGGTAGGCAAATTTTTACAGAGTTGCAATTACTGAAATTGTCATTACGCTGCTCACTGTAAAATAAATATAGATAGAAGTGAAATTATGCACAGGCTAGAAGTAGAAAGTGTTTTGCTTCTGTTTGCTAAATTAATCTCTTCCTAAATGGCTGCAGGCCAGGTAGGTTAGCATTTGTGGTTTCAAAGGTTTTCAGCGCTTGCAATGAGCCATGAAATTACTGCATGCTGCTGAAAATGGCAGCTGATGAAAGGAAAAGAGCGAATCCCAAAGGCAGAAAGACAGGAGGAAGCAAAATTACAGGCAGAAAGTCTGATTTTTGATGTTGCTCATTGTGAAATGTACACCCAAACTTTTAATAAAACATAAAACATTAATAAACCTGCTAACAATTCCTTACAATTTCTTTTGAAGTCTCAGTATAATTTCTGAATACTTATTAAAACAGGCAATGATTCAATGGTGGCTGAGCAGTTTCTGTCTGCTGGATATGGTATATTGGTATACTAGTGACTTTTGAAATTAGATTTTTATTGATGTTTTTTAATTGAATTATCCAAAGGATTGATGTTTTCTGTTAATAATGTGACCCTAAACTCTTGAATTGTTGATCAAGTTTAACTAATATTAAATTAGATATTCAATGGCAAAACACACTGTATGATCAATGCTGCTTCACCAATCCAAATCCTCTCAACTTGGTTGGGAAAATAAATGTGGCTTAAGCTAATCATATTGCTGACAGCTAGTTTATTATATCACATGTATATGCAATAAGAATGACAGTGTTACTTCTGGGGAGGGACAAAACAATGATTTTTACTTCTGGGGAGGGACAAAACAATGATTTTTAAGCACGAAGAAAAAGAGGATACCAGAAGAGGAATCATGCACAGCAGTAGCTGGGATACTTTAATTTAGTACCATTTTAGTTTAAAAGAAACATGCAAATGACAAGCCCTTTGGGTCAGTATCATGTGATCAATTCTTTGGCTGCATTATCTACTACTTTCAAAGACTCGCAATGTAGTAGAGTCATTTGTAAGTTCTTTGTAATTATTAAAACACAATTTTTGATAGAAGAAGCTTGTTGACAAAAAAAACCCACAACTATTTTCAAGGACATAACATTAAGACATTTTTTTCTATTTTAAAAAATACTGAACAGATTAATGAATTATCCTAGAATATGGTTATATTCTCAAGGGCTCTGTGCAGGCAGACAACTTGCTTACTGTGATCAAACCCAATGTACTTTGGGGTGCTTCCTCGCAGAAATAAGCCTGCATCCAGTATCTTTGGAGACTGAAAAAGCTTATACCTTTCTGATATGATTGGTTGTGTAAAGCAGTGTCTTTTTGTGGGCCCTGTAAATAGACAGATTTAAATCAGGCAAAACAAGCAGGCAAGAACTGAATTCAGTACTGTGTCTACAAGGCATAGAAATTGAGGTCATCCCAAAATTTCATTGATAGAGAGTGGCTTTAAAGATTTCTTTACCTTAAGGCAGTACCTCTGGCCTGAATTGTCTCCAAAAATTTTTACAAGTGTTCTGTAAGACACTGAAACTGTCTGCAGGTAAAGGTGACCACTGGAAGTGCAGTATAGGATGTGGGGGGGGAGAAGGTATTTTGGCAAAGGGACCTGGTCAAAGGCACTTCTGGATGGTCACAGGCTTCTCAGGGTCTGTTGGCTTTTAATGTATCATCCACCTAAGGAAGAAATACACAGAAAATTGCATCCAGGCAATCACACTGTAATTTGAATGGAGACTTAGAAAATCATAACCTGCCTGAACTGTATTGCCACTGTATCCCACACAGCAGAGCTGCCATGGCCAAATATCTTCCAAACAGAAGAATACAGAGGGCAGGTGAATCTGCAGGAGGAATGTCACTGGTAAGAAGAAAGCAACTGCTAAATTGGAATCACAAGCATGTACATGCACATAAATTGGGATTTTGTGTGCATAAGTTCAGTATGTGCTAATGCATGTGCAAAATGTCACGCCCTTATCTATTCAGTTGCTCATTCATACCACACTAATCACTGTCTCAGCACCTAATTTTGAAGACTATAAATATTTTATTATCCACACAAAAATCAGAGGTGGAAACTGAGCTCAAGCTGTGCCCTGAGGAAAATAAAGCAAATTGTGCCATATAATAAAAGATAGATATACAAAACCATTGCATGGACATAATTCATATTCATATTGAGGATTCCTATATTAGATCTAGAGTAATCACATTATTCATTATATACTGTATGCTATAGAAAAAAAAGTGTGCACTACATATATATATTATAGCATAAGAAGCACTTTTAATTATGTTTTTATTAAAACTTGATACATAGAACATGCTTACCTCTCGGTGCAATAGGTAGAATTTACTGCTGCACTACAGAAAAAGATAGCACAGCACATGTGCAACATTTAAAACCAAATTGTGTATACTCAATCTATGTTCTCCCTTACCAGACTGAAGGAATCTTATAACCCTGTCTTATAACAGAAGACAAACAATGTCAGCATATACCATGTCCCACATGCACAAAGAATAGCACTGAGCTCAGTGAAAAAAACATAGTAATTTTGAAGCTGTCTTAAAGACCCAGGAATATTTCTGATTTTTAAAATCTTAATAGTCAAGCCACGAAAGAAAGAAAAAAAATGAAAGAAAGAAAGAAAGAAAGAAAGAAAGAAAGAAAGAAAGAAAGAAAGAAAGAAAGAAAGAAAGAAGGAAAGAAGGAAAGAAGGAAAGAAAGAAAGAAAGAAAGAAAGAAAGAAAGAAAGAAAGAAAGAAAGAAAGAGAAAGAAAGGAGAATCATCCCAGGAATAAAAGTCTATTTAAAAACACATGAGAAAAAAATTAATTTAGAATAAAAGAATACTCATGAGTTTTGGGCTGGATTCTGCTGAAGTTCCATTTAAAAAATAAAAATACTGTTAGAAATGAAGAGAAAGATATGTACAGCTGAGGCAAACTAAATGCTTGCAGTATCACTCTTTCTTCCTAGTCATGTAGAAGAGAATTTTTGGGTGTATGCTCCATAAGGAAACAATGCTATGTGTGATATGTAAAGATGCAGAGGTATGCATTATTTGATGGATTATTCTGTAATGGATGCATGGGGAATACCTAAGAGAATTTGGGCAGAAAAATAAATTAATTCCATATGTAGAGCACTGCACAGAGTGGAAATACAATGCAAGCAGGACTCACAGAGGAAGTTACAATTTACGTGCAGTTTCTGTGAGCAAAAAAAGGGGCAGAAGGAAAGAAGGCACCTAAATCACTCATCAGGCCATGCACTAGCTCCCTGAATCAAGAGAAAATAGTTCTAGCTCCCAAAACTGCCACTCTTTGCTACTGAGAGAGAATCAGCTGAAGTTGGTTAGTTCATCAGTTAAAATTTTGAGTGGATGTTGCATGGCTGAGCTGGACAGCAGAGCTTGCCCACAAGTGTTGTGCTACTAAAGATTTAAGTCTGATGCTATACATTCTTTACTACCACCAATTAAAGAATTAAATATAATGATTGCACCATGGACATACACACCATGCAAAAGCAAATAGGTCTATACTGCTGTGAATCAAAGAATTCTGCAATTCTGCCAAAATGATAGGAAGCATTTTCTAACTAGATTGCCATTTTTCTTTGTGGTTCTGTGGGCTCACATGCTCCCTCAGCAGGACTCATTTTGAAGATGGAGAGGTTTGACTAAGTGATTTGATTAAAAGTGATTAAAATCAGAACTATTTCTTCTTCTGTAGCAGGTGGAGTTTCATAGCAAATAGCTTCATAGAATGTGGGTTTATTTCATTTCATTTGACCTCCTCTCTTTCATGCACTGGATTAGAAATGAAAAAGAATCTCAGAACAAATCTCCAAAGAACTGCCATGACCTGTACAGTTTCACCTTGCAATATGCCCAAGGAAGCTCGAAGATCTCCATTTTGCCCTACTATAGTTTTCTTTGAAAAATTATTATTTCCTTTGGGAAGCAGATTTCATTTTTTCCCTGTAGGATACAACCATTCTTTCTTCATCTTTCTTGATCTTTCTTCATCTATTGTTACTAACACAATTCAATTTGTTTTGTTGTAGATATTTTGAAGCAGAAATTGCAATTAAATGTAGAAACCTTACATGACATGATGCAGCTTTCCCCCACATGAATAAAAAAAGTCCAGAAGATTTTGGCATCACTGAATTTCAAGCTGAACCATTGTTTTACTCTTGCACAAGATTGATAATATGTGCCCAGATGATATCTTCATCTACCTATGTATGTGAATGCTCTTAAAACTAAAGTATTATAGGCTTGGTGCAACTATTACTGAAACACAGCCTCAAAAAGTGGCAAGGACTTTGGTGAAGGGCCACAGGAATGACTGATAATGTAGATCTCAATGGTAGAGTGATACAAAGCTTTATTTCTCCAGTTCATCAAAGAGAAGGTGAAATAAGTAACTCGATTAGACCCTGAAACTAAGTGCTGAGGCAGAAGGTCTCTGTTTGCAGAGGGCTCCTTCTACCTTCAGAGTGAACAAGATCCAGTATATGGCAGGTAAAGCCAGAAAAATTTCAAGTAGAAATGGCATAATGTTGTAAACACTGTAAATAATTAACTTCAAGAAGTTTTTACCTAAGGAGGTGATAGACATCACTGGGAATGCTACAAGTGATAGCTGTCTAAAGGCTACATTTCATCACAAATGCCTTGGAAGCAGTGAAGTTATAGCTTTTTTTTTATAGAGAGAGTCAAGTTAAATTATCATTGTGTGTCTTCTAGTTAAAAAAAAAAAAAAAAAGCAGATCTATGGGCAAACAAAAGAACAGGTGGCAGTTATAAGAACAGACAAATCAGAGAAAAAAATTAGGCAAGCCAAGCCAAACCATTGTGAATTCCTCTTGTTGATTATTCAGGCCACATGTTCTCCTTTCAAAATTTGCCAAATCATTTGTGCTCACATAGGAGCTCATCATACTCAAGCAGATCACATTTTTCCACTCATAAAGTAGTGGCTTTTGAACTGTTAAAGTGATATTTAGTCAACGGAAAAGACAGAAGTACGTCCCCAGTAGATAGGTGCATCAGGCTAAAATGAGTAAGACCCCTCAGTTTCTGAAAGCAGTAGCACACCTGGGAGGGAGATAGCCAAGGCACATCCAGCTTCAGCCCAAAGAGCCAATGCCTGCTTCCTGGTGTACTGGATGGAGCCAGACATCAGCACAAGTCACAAGCAAAACTTCAGCTCACATCTCCACATTCCTTGTGATATCCCTTAGCTGTGCTGTTATCTCAGTCCGCCAAAGCTGTATGAGGGAAGAAGGATGAAACAGGCTGGAGATGTTTCCAGTTGTCACCTTCCACACAGTTATTCTGCTCCCAGTGACCTGTGCATGCTGCCACTGCTGGGGGGCTGCTTGGCAAAGTTGCTACTCTGGGAAAGAGTACTAAGAACTACTGGTAAAGACAGCCTCAACTAAAGGTCTACCTTCATCTGAAACACAAGTATGAAGACATTCTTAAGATACTCAAAGCAAAGAAATAACCTCAACTCATGACTCCACTGATAAAGTCCCGTCCCTCCCCATGCACACTAGTGACAATATTATGTCAAAGGAAATTTTTAAAAAAAATTTTATGCATTTCCTCCAAATACTGACTTAGGTGTTGCTCTCTCAATGCAGCTGCATGCAGGAGCACAGCAGGTTAAAGCTGCCCCAGCTGCTCTGGTGGTGAGTGAGCAGGGGCTCCAGGAGGCTGAGAGTGCAGCCTGATTGCTCAGGGCTTTGCTAATTGCCAAGCAAGGGATAGTTTTGTTATCTTGATATGTGTTTGCAAAGGCCCTCTCCTACTGAACAGACCTCACTACCTTTTGTTGCATTTATTTCTACTCAGTTCACCAGCCTCTGTTTCACCAGCTGCCTGGGTCATGGCCACCGGATGAGTGAGTGGAAAGTGACAGACTCATGGATGCATTCAGCATGTGAGAAAAATGGGTAAACCGCAAGCAGGACTTGGGAAAAAGCGTATTCAAAAACATTCAGAATGGTTAAACACAGGCAAATGGGGAAATCTACATTTGCTTTTGTCAAACTAAAGGAACATATGTGTAAATTGTCATTTACTTTCAGGCCCCAGTTCTGCTTTCCTTAAAATCATAAACAAAAAAGGTCAAGCATTTATTTATACACATATATAAATATATAAATACACATATATCTATAGAAATCAGTCCTCCAAATGGTCACCTCTCCACAAGATGCCATATGTCCTTGGGTATGTTATTATGTCATCAGGTAAATGAGGTGTGTTTTCTGTAACAGGGTAAAATTCTCGTTGGTTTACAGATGATGTCATCACATGTTTTCTGAGCTTTTACATCTTTAGCAAAATGGTTGCTTTTCATCAATACATTTCTCCAACCTGTTCAGACTAAGAAAATTTAAAAAATGATGTTGAAATAGAGGGAATGGAGGGAATTCAAGGAGTAGGATATCTGAAAGCTCTGTAACGGAGAGAATGTCTCCTTATGAATAGCCTCAGTAGAGATCAATTTGTCAAAACCCAAGAATGACACTCAAGGTATTTAGAAAGACTATAAAGATGTTTTATGAAGATGGCACAGGGAAAAAAAATACCCCTCTCTTATGAGCAGGGAGTTCAACTTAGAATTTCAAATTAACTTATTGTATGATGCATTATTTAATAAATGTTAGCATTAATTTTTGAAGAGTTCAATTTGCATAGTATTACTGGGCCAAATGGTTGATGAGGATCACAATTAAAGAAAGATGCACCATCCTTTGGGCTAAAAGAGAAATATCAAACGAAGTCAAACCCTCATCATTATACAGAATAAAGGTGGCTTCTAACTGCCAAAAATATCGAGCTCTGTGACAGAGATATTTAAAGTTCTGATAACATTTAAATCAAATTTCTTATAGTCTGACTCTATGCAGAAGCTCAAGGTCCTCTGCTAGACTCAGCTAAAATATTTCAAGAACAAAAGTTTCTAGCCTAGGAAAAAGATCCAGTGAAAGAGAAGTTAGACCTTCTTTTAGGTCAATATCTGATGTAAGTGTTCATCGCATCATCTATTACTCACTTTCTGATTTTTTCATGAAATATATTTCAGCAAAAGTGTTAGCATTTACTTACCCTTCCAGCTATATATGTTATACTAAATAGTATTACAGCTACAAATAAACATTGGCATTTAGAAGAAATGAACCATAAAAAATGGTCTTAGAGATTCACAGATTATTATGCTGAAAGAGATGATTGTGACCTCTACTCAGACCTTCTGCATAATGCAGGCCACAAGATTCTTTGAATTAATTCCTTATTGAACCAGGGCATCTCCAATAGACTTAGAGTTCAAAGGCTCCCATAGCCTACCACCTTTTCTATGGTACACAAAAGTCCTCCATGCAGATCCTAGCTTGCCACATCACCTTTGCCTTTGTATTCAGAAAAAAATATTAAATTAAATATTTTTCAAAATATTTTTCATGCCCTTAAATATTCCTACATGAAATAACACACCCCTAAGTGAAAAAATGTTAAGAATTTCAAGTCTTTCATAAGAAACTGGAAAATGTATACCAAAATATATTTTGATGAGAGGGTGAAGGGAGGAGTTGTCGGAAAAATCATCCAGTAAAAGACTTCAGCTATTCTCTTTTAGCCTCAGCACAATTGCCTTCAGGGACAAAAATGAGTTTCTTTTCTGATGTGCCATTTTGGAAAGACCCAAACCCTCAGCTGCCCTGGCCTGCCAGCACTGCAGGGGATAGAGGGTTTCTCCCTCATATTCATGCCTCGAGTCCTGTCTGCTTTGACACAGCCATAAAAGGCACTTCAGATGCTCTTGTGAGAAATTGATGCTGAGTACAATACTGATGAAGCATCTGGTGTTTCTAGCTTTGGACCAGGACTTCATTGTAGCTGGGACTGTTCAAAAAGGAGCAGAAGGAAAATCACATCATAAAGACAATGATTTGGAGACAAGAAGATGATAGCATGCATTTCAGTGTCTCTTCTCTTTTTCTGGAGGTCCAGTAAAGAAGAAAGGACAAAAACTTGAAAGTTGGCCTGCTGGGAGTCAACAGCCACTTTTTAGCTATTGAATCAGTGCTGAGTGGACACTGGCTGGGCCTTGTACATGAAGACAAGTAGGATTTTTTTTTCTGAGGTGATAAAGAGTAGAGAATCAGTTGAAGACTTGTATAGAGAGGATTCTCTTGAAAACCTGCCATTCCTGCAAGGATCTGCAAAATAGTTGTTACAATGACCAGTATTGTCTCAATATTTTCTCTAGCTTCTCTAGCTGCCTGCACCATCTGTTGTCTTTTTAGAGTTCCTATGTCATGACATGAAAAGCTAAGCCATGACTTGGATATGAAAACTAAAAATCAAAGGTATAAGACAAAGATCATGTCCATGTTAGTGGTGTGAATAGCAGGCAGAATGTTGCTTGTGCTTATAGCAATGCAGAAAGGTCTGGGGCAGAAAAGAACGAGATTTTTCTTAGTCATGCACTAAAGCTGAAACCACACCCATGAAGAGATGTAAAGGTTTAGCTTTTCAACACAAAGATCAGTTTCAGGACAGAGCACTAGAGATACATGAATATGATTCATCTGCATGGAGATGGTAACTGAAGTTGGGTTATTTAACTAAATTGCCAAGGTATCAGATGCTGAGGAAATATTACAGCATTAATGTCTTCCAAGAGTAGAGCTGACACACAGCATAACATTGGGAGGCCAATGTCCATGGAAGCTTTATCTGGTATTGAATGTTATGGTTCATTTTATCAGAATGGTACTCTGTGCTTGTACTCTCTGCTTTTCCCTAGCTACCATCTACTGCCAGGTCAAAGTGTTGGTTATAATCTTTAAATCCCTACAAAGCTTTAGGGTCTGCAGTTCTGGGGAGTGTCTCTCTATTTTATATTCTCACACAACAGTTAATCCTAGTTATGGCTGTTTCAGGTAAATAGGAAAAAGAAGTAAAGGATGTTGTTTAATGAAGCCACAACACAATTTATTTGAGAACTATTATCTGCATCATGAAGCCATTTGTAAATTTTCCCCAACTGAAGAAGACTGCCATTGACTCCACCCCACTGAGCCACTGGATTTGTTTGCTTGTCAGATACTAGAAACTGGACTCTATACCACTATTTTGTTAACAGATACTTTTCCCTGATGCCATTTCCAATGTAGATTCATGAGGAAATATTTTCCACCAAGGACTGAATAGCCTCATTAGAGAATTCTCCAAAATAAATTTTGGTTAATAGTACATGGGTAACATTATTACTGATTAACCAGCCAGGAAAAAGCAACAAATCCCATATTGAAAAATATAAAGGTGAGAGGAACAATATTTTGAAAGCATCTAATATATAATATCTCCAGCTGAATATACAGATCTTGGGATAAGGAACACTAATCTAGATACGTGAGCAGGATCAGACTTCGGAAAGACAGCAGAGTTTTTATTCCTTTCTGTACATAAATTTACATCCAATAGTACATAGGAGTCAGAGGGATGTGGGGAAGTAGGGTGGAGAGATGGACCCTTAAAAATATGTCCTTCTCATTCTAGCTCAATATACAAGACAACATTTTTTCTGGGAACTGTGGGCACTCTATCGTCCAAAGCTATGTTAACATCAGAGTTACTGCTTTGAAGAAGCAGTAACGTCTTCTCCTTTCTTCTCCTGGTATGACAATGGCCAGCAACTTGGGGTTTCTTTAATGCTGTTTACCCATTCATAAACTAAGGATGGTAAAACTTTCCTTAACCACAATCTATCATATTTGAGAAGCCTTGGAAGTCCAGTAACATTCCCACTTACTGGAGAAAGGGAAGCATAATAAACTCCCATTTTTAAAACAGGAGAAAAAGAAGACCCAGGAAATACAGGCCAGTCCGTCTCCTACCTCTGTAACAGGCAAGATCATGCCACAGTTTAACATCTGTCCTTGGTGACAAGGACAGTGGGATTGAGTGCACCCTCAGCAAGTCTGCTGATGACACCAAGCTGTGTGGTGTGACTGACCTGTGGAGGCAAGGAATGCCATCCAGAGGGACTTTGACTTGACTGAGAGATGGGCCTGTGTGAATCTCATGAAGTTCAGCAAGGCCAAGCACATGCGGGTCAGGGTAGTCCCAAGCACAAATGCAGGCTGGGCAGAGAACAGTTTGAGATCAGCACTGAGATGGATTTGAGAGGGTTGGTTGATAAGAAGCTCAACACAAGCCATCAGTGTGCACTTGCAGCCCAGAAAACCAACTGAATCCTGAACTGTATCAAAAGCAGTGTGGCCAGCAGATGGATGGAGGTGATTCTCCCCCTCCACTCCTCCCCCATGAAAGCCCACCTGGAGCTGTGTGCCAGCTCTGGGGGTCCTGGGATAAGGGGGACGTGGACTTGCTGGAGTGAGTTCAGACAAGGGTCATGAGGATGAGTAGATGGCTGAAGCATTTCTCTCACGGAAAGAAGCTGACAGAGTTGTGTTTTTCCATCATGAAGTAGAAAAAGCTCTGTGCAGACATTATGGCAGCCTTTGAGGACCTGAAGGGAGCTACAAGAGTGCTGGAGAGGGACTGTTTATAAGGGCACACAGTGATAGGACAAGGTGGAGGGTGGCTTTAGACTGCAAGGATGTAGGTTTTGATTAGAAACTAGGAAGAAATTCTTTATTGTGAGGATGGTGAGGTACTGGGACTGGTTGCCTGGAGAAGCTGTGGCTGCCCCACCCCTGGAAGTATTCAAAACCAGGTTGGATGGGGCTTTGAGGAATGTGGTCCTGTGGGAGGTGTCCTGGCCCATGGAGGGGAGGCTGGAAGTAGGTGATATTTAAGCACCATTCCAACTCCATCCATTTCATGTTTCTATGGTTCAGTGATGATTCTGTGAAGAAGCTTTGAAATCTCTCTTAAAAAAGTGCTATATTGATGTTAAAAATTTGCATTAATCTATTTGCAGTTTGAAAATGCAAGTTAATATAGTAATAATCATGCCTTAATTTGTTGTAGCTTGAATTGCAGTTGCTATACCTGATACTTACCTCATTTCTAATGAAGAAAAGTTGGGGATGTATTTAAGAAGTTTGAGCACATTTAAGCAGTAGGTACCTGAAAGTGTGTTTTATGAAACTTTATGGCAGATTATGCTAAGAAAGAATCCACCTGAATACACCTGTGTTGAAGATATTTTTCCAACTAAAACGTCTTGGCAATTTGAAAAAAGCCCTTGTATATAATGCTAAAAGTAATTAAAACATATTATGAACAACTTCCTTGCCAAATTATCCTGCTTACATGGCAACATTTTTCAAGTTACACAGCCACTAAAGGAAGACTTAATAGAAAAAAAAAAAAAAAACCAAAAAAAAACCAAAAAAACCCAAAAAAACCCCCAAACATCAGAGCCATTATCTTTGAAAATTTATTTTATAACTTCATATCAATTGCAAACTAAATCCTTGAAGCTCTAGATGCCTTGAATCCTTGATGCTCAAAATGCCAAACTACTGTTTATTTGGAGGGAGTTTTTTGCTATTCGGCTTTAAAACTGAGAAATCAAAGTTTATAAGGCACGTAATTATCCAATCTGGTTATGGTGGTGCCCTTGGATGCTGCTATAACTTATATTTTTAGAGTATGAAGAGAAAAAAGCAACAAATATAAAATAAAGAAATAAAGGCAAAAAGTGAACATTATTTCATGGGTTATACCACTATGATATTAGAGACTGGTTTTAACTGTTTAGATATACTCTCTGACCCTTTATAGATCTGCTCTTCCAATGGCCCTTGTTACTTACAGTAAGATTAATCCATTCACATATCATTCCTCAAAAAAAAAGCCATTAACACACAACAGTGAAATGTGATCTAAGGCAATGAAGTTAAAACATCCTCTGGTCAAGTTAATTTAAAATTTTTTCTCTGTCACTAATAGACTAATGGGAATTATGACAGGTGTTGTTAAACTGTTAAATATATGAGCCTTGATACCATCTGAAGCACATTTTTCTTTTTGCCTGAAGATCAGTATTTAGTAGTTTAGAGGAAAATATTATTTTGGTTTTCTTTGTTAAAACAATGTGAAGTGGAAGTCCCATTAATAAAAGATGTCTGTTGAGAATAAATAATTCAGGTAGGGTGTTGTCAGCTGAAAGATGTTGTCACCCAATAAATAGTATTAGTTGCATTGTCCAGTTGTGATTCAGAGAATTCTGGACCCAGCAGCCTTTGGGGGTTAACCTTTTACAGCTACAGTAAGAGGGATAAAACTCTAAGAAAATTTGAAAATATCCAGTTTATCTGAAAATCTCCAGAGTTTAGCTATGTTTAGTATTTTTATAATCTCTGGTGTATTTAGAAGTTCTAACTACCTAAGCATGGTAGCCATTTCCTGTAACACTGCTGGGATATAACCCTATATCTTTATTTCTTAAGTGTATCACATTATTCAGAAAGCTAATAATCAGGAAAGAAACTAAATAGCAGATGAAATTTCATTGCAAACATTGGAAACCAAAGAGAAAAGGTCAATCAACTGACCTCACCAAACTTCAACATGGTTTAACAACATAGTAAGAAGGTGAAACAGTTTGGAGAAGTGAGGAAGTCTGTTCTACTATTGTGCTGGCAGGCCCTAACTCAAGGAACAAATCACACATTTCCCAAGAAATTTGTTACTTTGCCATAGACAAGGCAAAGAGCCCTTGACAATCCAAGATCTAATCCAGTCTAAGTATTAACATGTGACTTACATGAATTTGAATATTCATCTCCACTATTAGTATTCCACATTACTGGTTTGATTGCATTCTATGATCCAAGTTCTGCCTTTCAATATCTCTGCAAATCATTGCATATCTCAGATCTCTGCTGCGCGTGTGCAGAAGGAACATTCCTCTTATGTTGAATTGTAGGATAGAAAATGACAACAATTTGCATGCTAATATGGTTGTAGGAGTGAGGTCTGATATATTTTATTAAAGTAATTCCTCTTTTTACCATAAATCATAAGCAGAGAAAATTATTTATCATATTTTTCAGTATCTTTATTTAAAAGATTAGTTAAAATATTTTAGTTACTTGTATTAAACCTTAATAAGAGCCTATAGAAATTAAAAACAGAGGTTGTAAGTGAGATATCAATTAACATAAGAATCAATTTAATGGTAATTTAAATAGCTAACTTATAATTTTTGCATAATGAAGTGGCCTGTGGGCTTGAAGTTCTAATCACGACTAATTAATTTAAAGGATGTTACTTTTTATTATCATTGAAATGTCTGACAGGTGATAAAACATTTAGGGTTTCAGTCACAAACTTTTTACATCAGCTATAATATAAGGTGACAGGTTATATAAACCCTTTCCCTGAAAAATGAATATTTAAGGAAAATAGTGTTAAGCAATTTGGATCAAATTCAGCTGTGGTAGAAATAGGTGAGAGTCCCATGAAGAAATTATGTTTGCCTGTGTGAAGGTTCAGTTTTATCTTATCTTTCAGCAGGACCAAGATTGTGAAATTCTGGGTCTCTTTGATTTGTGTACAGATTCTTGTTGAAATGATTGTATGCATCATGCAAGGAAGTCTTCACTGAGTGACATTTTCAGTCAAATATTTCTTTCATTTGCCTTTCAGGAATCAGAACAAAATTAAAAGGTGACCTAATCAGATCTTAATATGTGGTATCTTCTTTTAAAGGAAATATTGGGTCAGGGTGAAGACAGCTCCAGTTCTCTCCCCCAAGACACCATAGCTGCAACCCGCAGTGTGTTTGTATCCTCACCAGGTATACAAGAGGTCTGTACGATCCCTGTGCATCCAGCACCATGGCAGGCATCCTGTGTGAGGTCTCTGCTGCAGCCTGCTCTCTCCTCCACCTCCCACTGGATTCCTGCCCCGATGGCCCTGAGGTTAAAAAGGTTCTTCACATCCTTCAGTTCTTTCGCTTGTAGGTAATCCAGGTTGTAGGAATCTCCAATAGCAGCGAAAGAGGGTGGGCATAGAGTAAGTGAGGATAACACAACTCCAAGGCCTGTAGTCAGCGTCAGATGGGAAATGGAGTGAGCCTTCAAAGGGCTGCCTAAGATGTGCCTCTAGAGGTGAATCCAGAGCCCTTTCCCTGTGGTCAGGAGTTTGTTCTTATGACCTTTTGAATAGTCTGTGAAGGCAGCTTTTCCAAAGCAGATATCAAGTCTCAATGCTAGAGTGATGGAACAAAGCTGTATGGAAATTGAGCCCAGGCTATCTCCAGAAGCTGCAGGAGCAGGGCTGTACCGGGCTCTAAGGAGCACCTGTAATCTCAGCAACTCATGTAACTAGATAAGCTGTCAGAAAATTTTTGAGATTTGTCAGCTGTCACCCAGCTCACAGACCATGGAAGCAGCTTTCAGGAGTTACAGTAGTGCTTCCCTCATCTGTGAGTGACACCCTATGGGGAAACCTCCCAGGAACCTGCATGCAATATTTTTGTTAGGATAAAGAAGGAAAATTATTACTTAAGTGAAATCCCATATTAGACCCCTGCACATAGAAAAAGGAGTTAGTGTGTTGCCATGTTTCACCAGGACTAGGAAAGTTAACCTAGATTTTTAGCAATATCTTCCAGGGGACTGAAGAAATGATTGGTTTTTGCTGCTCTCAGTGAAGGAATTTTTGGTGGCTAGACCGTTACTCAACAAAGAGTTGAAAATGCATAATTTTCATATTGGTAAGAAGATAAATGTAATTAGAAATTAGATTTTTAAGATGCACTACTTTCCTTTCTGTAGAACACCTTAAATTCAGCAATCCATATTCAAGTTTTTTAAAAGTTCGATGAGACATTCTTTCATTAACAAATTATTTCATATCACAGGATCCAATAACAATAATAAAGAATAAATTATTTAAATCTTTGAAAATCTAAGAAAAAAATTGAAAAAAATAGGCAACAGTAAAGGTAGGATCAGTAATGAAGTGTATATGAAATTATTAGGACTACACAGATAAGGAGAGGAAACCTGTGTAGGAACCATGTGCACAAAACTGATTATTAGTGGACAAAAACTGACTATTAATAGTGGACATATGGGCCATTGGTACATCAGAAAAAGCACAAAGAAACTACTATACAGACAATAATGTATGGATGAGTAGGAGGCAAGATCTGTATGAAAATCTTTACATCATGCCACATGATATTACATGAAGTTACATTATGTGCTGGGTTTGGCTGGGGTAAAATTTTTTTCATGGTGGCTGGTATGGGGCTGTGCTTTGTATTTGTGTTGAACATGGGATTAATATATAGATTTTTTTATACATGTTGAGCGGAGCCTACACAGAGCCAAGGTCTTTTCTGCTTTTCTTACTGCCACACTGGTGAGGAGACTAAGTGTGCATGAGAAATTGGGAGAACACCAGAAATCTGGGACAGCTGAGCCCAACTAACCAAAGGAATATTCCAGACCACATGACGTCATGTTCAGTATATAAAGTGGGGGAAGAAGGAGGAAGAGGGGCGAAGTTTGAAGTGATGGCATTTGTCTTCTCTTGTAACCACTGCATGTGATGAGGCCCTACCCTCCTGGAGATGGCTGAACGCCTGCTTGCCATGGGAAGTGGTGAATCAACTCTTTGTTTTACTTTGCTTGTGTGCATGTTTTTTGCTTTCCCTGTTTAAGAGTCTTTATCTCAATCCACAAGTTTTCTAGCTTTTATCCTTTGATTCTCTCTCCAGTCTTGCTGGAGTGAGTGAGCAGCTGTGAGATACTTGGTGGCTGGCTGGGGTTAAATCATAACTATGTAAATAAACACTTTTAGCTTAGTAGAGTCCAGAACATAAAATGCCATACAACCCCCACAGTAAAGAGGGAGCATGCCAGGCTCTTTACATTGCCCTAAATGCAACTAATACATAAGAAGAATCCAAACGAAAACTACATTTTGTTTATAGAAAGATATTCAGCTAATTGTGTGCAGTTATTATCACAGAAATTACATGTTTTCTGCTTTAGCTACATTCTGCCACAGTTAATAATTAAAACATAAACACGTGAAACACTAATTTAATGGCAGACTTTGTAATTACACAAGTACCGTAAATGTTTGTTTTGTAAATATATGTGAAATTCTTTTGTACATACTGTAATTAGTAGATCATAAAAATCAGAGACTCTCTCAAAAGGAAAAACTGGCCTATATTTTCTTCTGAAACAACTGTAATTGTAAAGGAGCCATCATCAAAACAGGTTTTTCAGAAAGCCTCAAATACCCAAGTGCAGAAGTTAGTCAACACGTGTCTATTGACTATTCTACTGTTTTGTTCATAGCAAATTATAGCTGTTGGCTCAACATGCTCATAGCTGTGCAAAGAAACCCTGCACAAGTGTGGTAGTGCTTGGGGGCTCACTGAGGAAAAGGCAGGGCTGCCAAACCTGTTTTGAAGTCTGAAGAAAAGTGACAATGACTCCAAGGGCAAAGACCTTTATTTGAGCAGTCGCAGGGAAAGATTTGGATTTACATCCTATGGAGGGTTTGTCAGTAAAAAACATCAGGGGTTGGAAATATTTGTTTGCAAAGGACTTGCCCAGACTGTGCCTTTTTGTTGTTACCTGGCTCAGTGTCTCTTCTTCTGTGTTTATCTGATGGCAAAAAAGTTGGGGAAACAAGTATAGACAGAAGAGACATCTAAAAGGAAGTAACTTGGAGGGGAAGAAGGGAAGAAATAAATGGACTGTGTCATGGGGGAGCAGGACCTAGGCTAAGGAAAGCACTGAGGCCAGAAAGGAGAATGATCCACAAAGGCAGGTGGTAAGACAAAGGACAAGGTAGAGATCTCTGAAGATTTGAGATAGAAAGGAAAACAGTGACGGTCTTCAGTAAAACAGAAAGAAAATGAGACAGGCTTCCAGTTTCTTGCCAGCACCTCTGGCTTTGATGCTCTTGTCGTCCTCCTCAGCTTTCTACAGAAAAGCTGGCAGCTTGGGTGACCAGACAAGCTCCCCTTCACACACCACAGCTGCCTTCCTCCCAGGCAATTACTTTCATTTTCTTTTGCCACTCAGTTGTTTTTTGTTTGTTTATTTTTGAGCCTTTGTATTCTTGCAGTTGGACTTCTTTAATTTATTTTACAATAGGGATGTTGTCTGACAACATTTTTAAAAGGAAACACAAGATGAAAAAGCTGGAATTCCAGCCCCTGGAATTCCTATAATCACTGGCTGTTGTCTACAACTCCTGTTTCTCATCATGCTCAGTCTTTTCTTTTTATCTGAGAGTAAAATCTCTGTGAAGCACAGATGCTGTGCTGATTTTTCCCTCTCACCTGTTACACCCCTCCCCAGAGGATGTTACTGCTAACTCTTTTCTTTCCATTAGGACTCTCTGGGCTCTAGAAACAGCCTTCTCCGGGTGAAGAAGCAGAATATCCACCCGGGCCTCCAGAGCTCAACCATCGCCCACCCTCTGGTTATTTTAAAACATTAACCCAGTTTGCTATTCAGAAGGGACAACTTTTGGACACTGTTCTAATACATAATTAGGCTTCAGTGAACAATTTTTGGTATTTTTCATGGGTTTTTTTTCATTCAGGTCACCCTGCCTTCCACTAGAACCATCACCTCCCCTTCAAAGACTATTTGAAAGCCAACTCTGTCAACACACTTCTCAAATCAGCATCCGAACAACCAGACAAGCTGCTTCTATTGACTTCTGCTGCTGTTTCAGCACATAAAACATCTTCTCATTTTGTGTCCCATCTTCACCTGCCCTTGTAGTCATGTTGCCTCATTTCAATGTTTCCTTTGAAATCCACTCAATCATCAGCAGCTGAAATCTTTTCTGAAATCCATCCATGCACAGTTCATGTATCCTGGTGAGCCTGCTCATTGATGCTTATCTTCACACTGCTTTCATTGAACTGGCTTTTACATTCACACCAAGGCTGCTCTGAAGGGTTACCTATGTACATGCAAGCAGTCCTGCACAGTGAAAAAAATTCAAAAGGAAGTATTGCAAAAACACCTACTTCTGATTCTCTAAGGTCCAGACACTGCAGCAGAGGATATGTGCTCAGATCTACATGGATAAAAGGAGAACATCAAATGCATGCAAATTTCTCAATTCTTATTGAGATGAGCATCAAAACCATACAGAGGACAATTGGATTTACTGCTACATTTTGTCTGTGCTCTGGTCTTTTCCTAATAATTCCTTGTTTTCTGTTTTGGTTTTGTTAATTTGTTTGTTTTTAACAGCTACTGTGTGTTATGCTAATGTTTTCTTAGAATTACCTATTATGACTTTGGGATTTCTTTACTGTGTGGTAACAGCTCAGAGCCTAATACCATGTTTGTAAAATTAAGCTTGTTTTTCTCCAACTGCATTACTCTGCATTTATTAGCACTGAATTTCATCTCCCATTTTACTGCCCAATTACTCAACACTGTGAGATCCTTCCACAGCTCTTCAGAACCAGCTTTCATTTTTACTACACTGAATAATTTAACATCATCAAGCTTTATCAGTCTCTACCACCTTTTCTAGATCCTGTACAAATATGCTGAATAGAATAAGCCTTAGCACAGGTATCTGTAGGGTGCACTATTTTCCCTCTCTTAATGACCATTTACTCCTATCTTTCTTTTGCTACCTTTTAAGCACATTTATCTGGGCTAGATATTTATCTGTTCTCGCTGAACTGATCACAAGTCTGGTGAAGACTGGTGAAATGTCAGAACACTGTATCTGTTGTCTCATCCTTGTGCACATGCTCAATGAGTCTTTCAAATAGATTACCTGAAACAACAGTTCCCTGTGCAAAACCCATATTAACACTTCTGTCTATACTGGTCAAATTGCTTGCTGATTAATTTCTTTTATGGTAATTTCCACAAAGCTTCCCAGATAGGACATCAGACCCAGAGCATTCAGGGGACTGTTTTAAAAAACTAGCATCTTATTTGCAACCCTGTATATCAAAGACATGGAGGAAGATCCATGTGATAAGTCATGCTCTGTGAACAGAAGATCAAAACCTTTGTGGTACAGTTTCAATATGTACTCATGTACATGCAATCTGCATCTGAGGATTTGTTATTATAGAATATATACATTAGAAAATACCAATATATATATGATATCATATCAACTCATCAACTCATTTTCTGACATTTTGGGTTCAAGCAGACTCTCTCATGCATTCTCCACAGAGGTTCTAGTGTTGAAGCCTCTTTACAATGAACACAAATGCAAAAAAATTCTTCAGCTTCCCAGCTACAGACAGGTTTCTGGTAAGTGTTTATCACTCTTTCTGATCAACTATTGGTCCCTAAGATACCTGAGAACATCAGAAAAGCTTTTTGGTCCTGAAATATTCATAAAAAATACTGGTTAAAAATAATAGGTTTAACAAACCTCCTGTACATGATGCTTTATGTTCCCAGCCCTTCCTTTATCTCTCTGGCTATTTTGTTATATGCTGTGGGCCCCAGACACAGTGATAATCTGTGACACTTGTAAGCATTACCTTTTGATTATCTTTGTCACTTTACAATTGGAAACAAAGGCATTGAAGCATCCAGAAGAGTTAAGAGCTAAGAATGGGTCTAAGATCTTCTCTGGCAGGTTTCAGGTTCTGCTGGATGACTAAGGCAGTCCTATGGGTCTGTCTACAGAAGGTTCTATGTGCTTAGCTGATGATGTGCTTCCCTCTCATCCCCTTTTCTTTCCTAAGCCATGCCCCTGCTAATCCTTTAGTGTTTTTTCAGTGGGTGGTTTTAAGAGAGGAGCCAATAAAAATAAAGGAGTTCTCCCAACATAGAAAATAAAAAACAATAAAGCAGAAAATTTTACCTTTACAAAAATAAGCTAAAGAGAGCTTATATCTTAGGCCCCCTCAGCCTCACCATGTGCTGTGGGCTGAGAGCACACAGGGCAGACCCCTCATGTGCACATATTCTCTGCTGACATCCTCTTCTCTGTTTACACCATATATACGGTCAGACCAAGCCCCATTTGCTGAACAGTCAAAACATTAGGTCAAATCACCATGGGCTTAAATTCTTACCTTTGTTAAAATATCCGCTATTATATTTCTTTAAGTATGAACTTGAGGAACTCCCTAAAGTCTATTTCAGACACTGTGGAGAAACACTTTTGTCAGCCACTATTCCACACATCTGTCTTTCCAGTACAAGGTAAAATTGCAGCAATTGTATTGCAATTGTATTGATATTAGTGAGCTCCACACTATCATTTTGGTAAGTTTTTTATACATTTATCAGAGAATCAGCAAGGGACAAAAAGAAAAAAAAATATTATTGAGAATATTATTACAAAGGCATGTTCCAATATGATTTTCATTCCTATTTTTTGCCCCAAAGAACATAGCATAGCCTTGGAAGTAAAAAAGAAAAACTTAATAAGGGTTAAAAAACACCTGCCTCCAGAAGAAGAAAGAAATGAAATAAGGAACAACAATTTGCCACGTGCATTTTCTGCCTTTGATGAAAAGAAAACGTCCTCCTGCGGATATCTGGTATTAGGTTAAAGAAGACAGTAAAAATTCAACCAGAGTCAGTAAGGTTTGAGCTATTCAAAAAGAACACACAAAAATAGAAAGGAATGTTTGCTTTCTGCATATCTCAGCTATATCACCTGTTTTTTCACTGGGTCTGCTTATATCTTCTCTACAGCTTTTATCCAGATAGATACCTTTCCTTCTGCTGTATACCTTTTTTGCCTTTCCATTTTCTCAGAAACTGGGATCACTGTCCAAGTTCCAAGGTATCAGACATGAGTTTCTCTTTCACTGAATATTTTGTCTCACATATCTCAACTCCATTTTTGTGCAAGAGGATTTGGCTCAACACTGTCATATTTTCAAAAGCAATACTCTAGGGAATAAAATTATTTCTTTTACTATCATGTGACTTTTTAATCTGTACTATATTAATGAAAATTTTCATGGGAAAAAGCCCCACAGTAATGTTAATAGAATGCCTTTTAACTGAATATGCCAGGCTTCTCTACCGGGGATTTGTTTAGAAATCAGAGCTGTCTATAGCCCTTCATGTCAGATGATACTCAGCTAAGGTGCACTACATGAAACAGGAGTTCAGTTTTTCTCTCATCAGCAACATACACAGGAATTGATAGCTGAGGCAGTTTGTGAACATAATAGAGCCCCAAGAGTGATTTTAAGCTTGTATTCACTACATGGCCATCTGCTGTTATTTCGAATAGAAGTTTTATTAACTTTTCCATTTTAACCATAGTATTTCTACAAAGGTCACAATTAAATATTAACACTTCCACTTGCAAAAAAATTAATCATTCCTTTACTACTAATAACACTTGGTCTTTGCTTCTGAACATGTCATAAATGTGATAAAGAAAGTGCTAGAGTGCAAGGGAGGTTTCATCAGCAATCTGGTCAGTGAGGTTAGAAAATTTGTGTGTCATTTCTTTCTCTCAAGTGAAGAGTTATTAGGTTGTTTTGTGATGAGAAGAAAAATCATGCACATTTTAATCTTCATGTGCATATTCTATTTTGGAAATACAGAGCAGGTTTCTTACTGAGCATATTACAAACTAGAATTAAGAGGCTGGGACCACTAAAGTTGACATATCCACAAATGGTTCACTTCAAGCTGAAATGTTAAGTAGGATAGTTTTTGATAAAATCTGATTGTTTTTGTTTGAATCACTTATGAAGCACTGATCACATCTGCAGCACTTATTAGCTAATGCAATTTAAAGTATACAATGTTTGGGAACTTGCAGTGTAGTAAGTAGGTAACAAGAATCCAGAAAGAAGCACTCATGGCTTTGAAGATACCAGTCTTGAGTTTTCTCGCATATGATTTAAATGGCTGAAATGATTGCCTGGGATGTTTGGGAGTTTTTGCATTTTAGATAGAAACCATGAAGAATAAATAGTTAAAATTCTGAAAAGGCTGAGATTAGTATATTATGAAACCATGGATTTTATTGCTTCTTGAACTACTGTTCTTGAAATAACTTCCGATTCAAAAAACTGATTCAAACTTCTGATTTAAAGGTTAAGGGAGTCCATAAAACAGAGAAGATATTCTAAAAAAATGAAGCCAATGAAACAGTGTCAGAGCCACTGCAATGACTCTTTATATCAGAAGATAACTTAATTAGCATAAGTCATCTGGGAAAAACACAAGCAAAAGGCAGAATTTACAGCAATCCTGTCACCAGGAAGGCAACATCTCTGATGTCTAAAGTCTTTCAGCACTGAAGGCAGAAACAAACTGGCAAGAACCTGTAATCAGTTTCCCAAAGGCAAACTAAGTGTAAGGAGAAATAAAACACACAATATTGAGTGGGAAACATGAGTATTGCAGTGCATCTTAGGTTCACTACATAATACATGGAACTGTGAATAATGTTTGGAACCCTTTTAGTGTTATCCTTTTTTAAGTGAGCTAAGCCAGTAAAGAGTTTTTAGAAATCCATCATCACATGCATGTCTTACTTTAAAAAAAAAAGGAAAAAAAAAGCAAGCAAAACCAAAAACATCGTAACCATCTTTGAAACATTTAGAAAATTTGGATGCAATGATATACCACAGAGCCTTATACTGAGTTCAGGTAAATCCTTGTAGGGCCCTGGAGAACACAGGAAAACCCTGCGGTACTACATGAAACCTATTGTGTACCAGAGTAGATTATTTTACCACCAATGGAAAATTTACGAACTCCAGATATTGTCTGTGGAGTGTTTCTTTATTGGTAAAATCTTTTGCTCTCTGAAACGAAAATATCTTGTCAGGAAGATTTTGAACACCTAAAGTTTGAAAATATAACCCACTACCTCTAATTATTTCATCATAACTTGGTCATACTTCCAAGATATTACTTTTCTGAAGAGGAAATGAATCATATCAATATGCCAGGGAAGAGAAAAAAGATCAGATAAAGGGGATTGTACTGCTCTGCTGCTGTAAACACTACATAGCTGTAGCTCTTGGCAAGCAAACACCAAAGCCAGGGCAATGAATGCACTAACTAAGCTTATTTCCTGAGCATGAAGGGACTCCTGTTAGCTGTCAGCAGCACCAAGTTTGTACAAACTGCCCTGAAGTACTGAGTGGGTATCCCCACACAGGACAGCCATGATCCCAACACGCAGCTTATTTCCTGAGCATGACGGGACTCCCTGTTAGCTGTCAGCAGCACCAAGTTTGTACAAACTGCCCTGAAGTACTGAGTGGGTATCCCCACACAGGACAGCCATGATCCCAACACGCAGCTGGCTGCGCTGTGGCACGTGCCTTCCCAAATTAATTGCCTCCTTGATCTGAGGTTTTGAACAGGCAAAGCACTGCCAAAGTGCTTTTCCTTCAAATTATGTAGTTCATTCGTCTGATGCTGTCTCAGATAAATCTGAAGATAGGGAAGAGATCTCTCCTTTGCTCTTAAATTTCAAATGAAAATAACAGTAAAACACAAAGGATTTTCAGGCCAACACCAAAATGTACAGAAAAGCACACCTTCTAGGAGAATGTATTTTGAAAACTCTTGTCTCCTGCCAAGATGAATAGTAAAAAAACACTTTATACAGAAAAGTAATACTAGGAAAATAATGAAACAGACACCAAAATGAGGATTCTGTTACAGGTTTTAACCATTACCATTGGATACTCTGTGAGATCTACAGAAAGGCAAATACGAGTGACATCCATCCTTATTACTATGTTTTATAGCAACACATGTAGAGTTTCACTAAGGCTGCAGGAACTAGAATCAGTGTAAGGTCTCTTAGCATTCACTGGAGAAATGCAGTCCATCCTCATCCTCTGGAAATATCTGACCTTATTCTCTGACTTCACAGAAAGTTGAAGCCCCTAATGTAGACATCACAGTTAGGTACCTCACATCAGATAACTGAGTTTGAGTCTCTGTTTGAAATTAAGAAACCACAGATTAGGTCAACCATAAGTTTAATAAATGTACTGGGAAAAATACATGGAGAAAATACATTTACCAATTTAAACATAGGAAGCCAGGTTGGTGAAAAGATTATTTTGATTTATAAAGAAAATATTCAACTACTGTAATGACATTCTGCTCTACACATAACATCTTTAAGTCCCATATGCAAAACATCGTTGTTTAACACACACACCCTCAAACATACAGGTGCATCATCATTGCTCTACACCCTTCCTGCATGGGGGACTGTTCTGCAATGCTCCCAATATTCAATAGCACGTGGTTTCTAAATCCAGGTTCTCCTGAATGATTGCACTTGAAATTTTCATCTATTATAGTAAAATAAGCAGGATTTTTCATATTTTAAAGAAACTTTGAAGAATTGTCTATACAAGACTTCTAATATATAAATGACCATGACAGACGGACTTTTGTTAGCAGATTGCTTTGCAGTTTTACACTTTTTCAATTCCCCAGGCTCTTCAATCAGCTTTGCCCAGTGGTTCTACTGATCTTCACTACAGATTTTTCCTTGGGGACCGCCACTAATCTACCTAAAAAGATAGGGCCTCCAGGCTACACTATTGCTATCTTTGAAATCCTGAGGATACTGTAGCTTTGGGATTTGGGAGCATTTGGAAAAGTCTAAAAGGTCTGGTTTTGTCAGTTTTTTTTTTTCTTCTCTGACCATAACTTCATCGTCATTATAGTCTGATGTAAATTTGTGTTGCCATAAATTCATATTGTCCTTCCCTCTATCCTCAGCCATTCCTTTCTGCTGGCTCCACAGTGCTGGCCACAGCCTTTACAGAGCTCTTCAGAGAGCTGGGACCTGCTGAGAACTGAATACTGCTTAAGAGATTGAGTGATCATCTCTGAGTCCACTGTCCTAAGCAGCCCTTTCACAGAGGGCACACATTTAAGGCAGACATAAGTAATATAACTACAACCTCTGCAAACTTATACTTCAACTAAAATGTGCTTTAAAATATCATTGCACAATTCAAGTGTTAGGGAATTCTGACAGAGGAGGGCAAGGAGGCTTAACACCACCATTTAAACTCTTCCTTCCCCTAATCCTTTTTCTTTCCATTTGGAAAACAACAACAGTATTTAAATACAAATTACATAAATTGGATAGTGTCTTATAGTTGTTGTCAGACCTATTACAGAGACTAACCTGAACCACTAAATAAGCTTCATCTTTGGATTCACACACAACTGTTCACAGCATGTAAATACAAGTGAAAAAAAGACATACAATGCAAGGGGTTTCCTTTTGTTTACTAATTCCTGCCTTCACAACACGGGCATGCATTTCCTTCACTGTTAGACATGCAGCATTCATTCTGTTCCTAAATCATGGATTTGAATGGTGCAGCCTTTTATAATTGGGATTTCCTTAAAAATATTGAACATTTTTACTATTAACTGCTATCTTCAAAATCCTAGGGCAACGTTCCAAGAGCTTTGATTTTCCCCCAAATGATTTGGTTCCCAGAATGTTTCAATTTCTGGATTTAGCAACTCTGAGCTGTGGTGCAGAAAAATATGTTTTAAAAAATCTTTGAAGCTAAGTGCAAGGAAGAGCCCAGTAGCTAGCTAGAAATTGCAGCACGCATTATTTTATTTTTTCCAGCATCAGGATTCCAGCCCAGCAGGCATGCAAACATAGAGTGTGTGCCAGAAAACACAACGAATGAACTCGATATCAGGACTTAACTTTTTCTAATAATAAAAAAGGCAGAAAAAATCTGGCTGCTGATGTTAGTTTGGTAATTATCTGTCATTTTTTCTTTCATTGCTGATGGACACAGCCTACAGAATTCTACTTTCAAGTTTATACTCCTAGCCATAGGTAAACCTGTGCTAGAACTAGAATGACTTAAATAAAGGTAATTTTCTTTCTATCCCCATCTCCTCATCTTCAGCAAAGGAAGTAAGCACTTAAACCAACAGTAGCTGTGTGCCAAGGATCTCAGTTTTCAAGCCTGGCTTTGCTAGTTTATGAGCTGGCAAGAAACTCAAGGCAATGAGAGAGATTATACTCAGTCCTGGAGGAATCTGGATAACTATCCAGATACTCCCACCAGCTAAGTAAAGAGGTGATGTCAATATTTTCTGAAAAGTCTTTCTGGGAAGAGAGAGACCATATTATAGAAATTGGAAACATTATCTGGTGGATTTCTAAGAAGGTACTTTAGGTCCAGTCTTATTTAACATTTTCATTAATGAGTTGGAAATGAAAGTAACTAGCCTGTAATTACATTTGCTGATACTAAATGGAAAGGAGTTTCAAACTTCACTAGGGACAGAGAAATAATGCAGGGAGACTTATGATATAGATATAGGCAGAAAAATCACAAAATTAATGGGAAGGATGGGAGTGAAGGAAAGAAGAAAGGAAATAGAATACAATTTTAATTATTTTTTAATTGATTTGTGTTCCTATCCATTAATTTGCTTTGTATCACATACAGACAAACACTAGTTCCAGGTATTGAGTAGCCACTCAAATACTACAATTAGGTATTTGGAAGACATGTAATAGGAATATGAAGCAGTTGCAGGGTGGGAGTCAGGGGTTTGTGACTCGAGGACAGTTGTGGCATCGCTGTATCTGGGAAGCAGCTTCACAAGCAGCTGAAATGCTTTGTTCTTAATATGGTTTGAGAAGCCCTTGCCTTCAATCTCTACATAGAGAGGTGCTTTCATAAAAGTGCATACACATACCTGTGCTGGTAAATCTGAGGACTAAGAAGAAACTGATTGTCTCTTTGCAGGGAAGTAAACCCCTTTTGTTCACTTGATTAATGCAGAAATTGAAGGAGGGCTTTTTAATGCTGCCTTAGTATTTTCATAAAATTACCTTTGTTCAATGGCAAGATTGTGTGTTTTCTTTTATTAATTAGGAATATTTGGTGGTGGTGTCACTTAAGTAACAGAAAAATATACACTTGTGTATGCACATTCATACGTGAAGAAATGGACAGTTAAAGAGAATCAAAACCAAATAAAGGATCTTTTGCAGAAAGCAAAAGGTGCAAAGAGCCTTCACCATGTTACTAATAAAGGCATAAGTTGTCAGAAGGCAGAGCAAGTACTGTATGTTAAAATATTAATGTTAGTAAACATCAATTTGTTTAGATTTAATATAGAGGATTAAGGAACAAGGAATGAAGAAATGGGCATCAGGTTGAGCCCCAAGGTAAAATGCATTTTGTAGTTATGAAAATTTAATTTGACTGCATTGGGAATAATTGCTCCTATTTGATAGCAGGCCTATGCCAGCAAGATAACAGTCACTCAAATGGACATCACCCTGTGCACACTCTTAAGCAACTGCATAATGTTCTCAACTAGAGAATGATGGTGCATCCCATTGTTACAGGAGAACCATGCACTTGAAAAAGACACTAAATCAAACTGAACAACACTCTAGTGAAATACTGCTTCTGTAATGAGCCTTCCTTTTTCTGTCAAGTAAGTCTTCTTAAAAGCCAAAACCAGCTTCTTCTGAAAGTGGAAAATCCATTGCAACATTAAAAACCCAAACCCCTTCCAGTTTACTTTCAATGAGGTTCTCTTTTTTCCTCTCCTCTCCTCTCCTCTCCTCTCCTCTCCTCTCCAATAATGTAAAAGCTCTTTAAAAGAGTGTTGATTATATCTATATATTAAACAAATAATTCTATTTATGTTTAATGTAGAATATTTTGACATTTTCAGGACAGGATAGAAGTGCCTTGTAAAGGAAGTAAGCCCTTGTGCTTAATCTGTCATATTCTGTTTTTTAAATTTGCTGCTAGATCCTCAAAGAAGAGAGGGGAGTGGGAAGAAAAGCACAATCTCATTTCTTTCAGACTACTCTGAGTAGAACAGAGAATAACTGAGCAAGGAATCAGCACCCCAGTTGAGAATTTACAGTAGCAAATATACTCATTCCCTGTCTGAATTTCCTATAACACTTTTCCCATTCATCCTTTTCCTCTTCTGTTTTCCACAACACTTCATGAGTACTGAGAAAATGCCATTAATAACTGATACAAAGAATCACACATGAGCATATAGATAAACTGGGGATGACAAAATATCAACTTGCAGCTGCTCAATTGGAAGCCGTATCTACACAACGGGTAATTGCTTTTAATTTAATTAGGACTCCTGGTATTGTTTCTATCTCATAGATTACATTATAACATGCAATGTGTTAAAGCAGGAAGACGAACTGTGAGAAGACTCTGAAAATATTACCTATTCTGTCTAGAAGTACCATACTTCAATGCCTTTAAGCAATTACTGCTCATGGGCAATGATCAGTTCTTTCATGCTGCTCTGTTTTAGCACTTTGGTATATCTAAAATACTCAAGTAATATGATTTGGAAATACACAGTTCAGCTTTGTAGAAGTAACACAAATTGACAGATATATATATGGCAACATTTTCACCAATTTTATCCTCCAGAAATTGCAAATTATTCAAAATAAACTTCAGCTAATCAGATGCAAAGTATAATCATCAAGTGCAAAAAACAAAACATATCACTTGCAGAAATCAGTTCCAACACTGAAATCATGTTATGTAAAATACAATGGGGCAAATTTCCTACTGGTGTAAATGGGAATAGCTCCTTCTTCTTCACTCATGCCACCAGAGAATATATTGGCTCTTAGGAGGACAGTAAACTGAATGAAAAAAATAGCCCCTAAAACATGATAAAATCTTGAATTTTTCATGCAAATAGACAAATTTCAGTGCTGTAATAGGCATTACATGGTATGATGGCCCTTCAATCTATTATGATTCACAATTTTTTGATAAAACCTGATTCTGTTCTCAGAATGCAGCCTCTCATTTGAGCATATACTAGAGTCCATAATTTTTATTGATGATTCCCCTTTATGTGGCCATTTGCTTTCTATTTATCAGCAAATCCCAATAAACATACTCAGCTAAAAATGCAAACATCTTTGCTTTATTATTTTATTGGGTTGCTGAAACAAATCTATTGAAATAACTCCTGAAGGTTCAAGCTAGCATCTGGCCCATCTCTTTCTCCTCCTTTCCCCATTCCTATCCACCACCATTTAAAATCTTCTGCATTGTCAGTGCAGGACAAATGGGAGGAGAGGCTATGCACACAGTCAATTGTCAGACCAGAGTTATGTCCCGTTTGTATTTTATCTCATTTCCACTCTCCCTAAGAGCATGCAGAAGAAAATCCTGTCCTTTTATATTGCTCAGTATTGGTGGCATTGGCTTCCAAAGTCTCTTTGTTTTTACTGCTAATGCTAGAAATTACTTTGGGGCTGATTTCAGCCATATAACAACCTGAAATTTCCTCACTTTGTGCAATTAAATAAAAGTGAGCCTCAGGCCAGTGTTCTAGTTGGACAACAAGTAATAAACATATTTCTTATAATAAGGTCAAATTCTGACCTTGAAAAAACAGTTTTTCATATGACTTCGACTGAAAAGGAGGGTAACCTACAATTTAGACATGAAGAACCATAGCCAAACCACCAGGGTTTCACTGATGGCTCTTTCAGTAAATTGTTCTGTGTATTGAGCAAGTTCAGTTCTCCAAGGCTAGTGCATACGACTAATACTAAATAAAAGCCTTCATAGCATATACAGCAAATATTACATACAATCTGAATACTGAAAGTATGAAAACATCAGTCTTTCACACTGAAGTGAATAACACTCATAAATCCTCACTGCCCCTGACCAAAAAATAAAGAAAATTACACGGGAAACTAACTATACAAACAAAAACCCCATCTGTCAACTGCTGCATTTCGTGTACTTTCTACTAAAATGATTAATCCTCTGAGAATTCTTTTGTGAATTTTCTCTGAACTTAAGTGCATGATTCATGCACCTTGGCAATCCTGTCCTGAATCTGACATTTTGTTCCTGGAGTCACTCATACTACTTGCAGCATAATACCTAGTAATCTTCCTGGTAAAGGAGCAGTATTTTTTATACACTTGTAAAAATATAAGTGATTAATTCTTTCCATTCGGACACTTTAAAAATAACCAAATAACAGGACACTGAGGGACATGGATTCCAGAAGAGCCTGATGAAGGATGCTATCCTTCCCTGAGATGAGTGTGTTGGAGGACTGATAAACTCCCTGCAAACAGGAGATAACTGACAAACTTAGACCTTTCAGAGCTGTGCTGGCATCACAAGACATCATAATTCTTCAGAGACTAAGACTAATTAACAGAAAGAGATGAAGACCCAGGGCCCAGGTTTAATAGAAAGTTCAGAGCCACTTCGCTGAGTCTGAACCCAAATGTCATCAGTGAAAGTCTTAAAAGCTGGTCTTGGCAAGAGTTATGGCACATAGTTTTGAAGACATTTTCCTTCTCTTATAGTTTAATTTCTGTTTAAATCCTGGCTAGCTAAGGTATTCTAGAAGGTGACAATAGGTTGGTCTCTTTAGCCTGACTGTTTTTGCCAAAACCAAGATTAACTGGAAGACAACATTGAGACATTTTATTGAAATCATGACTGCTTTGCTTAAGAGGAGGAAAATATGCAAGATTTGAAAGGACTGATAAGCATACCTCTTGGTAATCCCCTTGGTGGTAAAGCGTTCATTTATGCCAAGGGAGAACACCACACATATAATAACTATAAGAAATTTCATCTCAGTATAAGTAGACTGAAACAATTTGCGTAGAATCACAGAATATCTTGAGTTGAAGGGATATATAAGGACCATTGAGCCCAACTGCCTGCTCCTCAGAGGGCTACATAAAACTAAATTATATATGTTGCATAGCCAGCACCATTTGCTATATTGGTAGAAACTACTTACTCTTCTCTTGGGGAGTCCTCTGATCTTCAAGCAGAAGGCGGATCTGCTTCTCTCAACTCATTTCTCTCAGGTCCAAAATCCGTGCACTCTGAACTGCTATTTGGCACTTTCCTGACAATTATTTCCCTCTGAGGTGAAACTCAGATGTGACCTTGTGTGTTTTTGCTCTAAGACGAAAGGAAACTGTGTTGAAGTCCTATGACTATGAGCTTTATACCTACAAGTATACATATACCTTCATGTCTTGCCACTGCCCATAGTATGCCTCACATTTGCAGCATGATGCTATAAACCACCATGTCATAGGCCATGGCAGAACTGTCACATCTGAGTCATCTCAAACTGAAAATAAAATTATATTTTACAGAGCATTTCAAAAGGGTGCCTGTGACCTGAAAATATCTGGAACAAGCATTGCAAATCACATCTGGGTCTGTGGGACTAGGTCATTGTGGGATATATTTTTTTTCCTTTTGGTCTGTAGGTTAGGGACTGTTTCTACAGCACTGCAGATACAGCTAGAAATTATGAAAGACCAAAGCAAATCCATCTTGTCTTTTATTTAACTTGGCTATGTTCTTTAGCTTTAATGCGAGTCAGCATTAAAGCATTAAGCATTAAGTAAGCATCAAGGAGGCCATTGGCATTGTCTACATTAGCAGGGAACTCTAGAGAACTGGACCTGCATAGCCAGAAGGGCTTTTGTCAGGCTCCATGTCCATGTCGTGTTTCAGGATGAGCCAGCTCCAGCCTTCCCTGGCCAGAATACCCCTTGGTGGCTGGATCAGACCAGCAGTAGTCCTTTTAGAACCAAAGGAAATCCAGCCTTTATGTTTTGAGACCTCCCTGCAATGTCAGCCCTGGGCCTGGTCAGGGGATTCTCTTAAAAACCACACTCACCAAATATGAATGGAAAAATGCACCTTTGGCAGGAGCCTCAGTTAAAAGGCAAAGAAACCAGACTATGATGAAATGTGGTCAGTTAACCTTGGCTAACAAGCCACAGTGTGTCATGGGAAGAAAATAGGATAAAAAAGGAGTGTGGGATGAGATAAAGACAAAAACATCACTTACCACTCATCATCATGGGTAAAATGGGACTGGACTTGGTAAAAATAAATTTTGTTTACTGCCAATTAAAATATATTTGGCAAATAATCACTGCAGCTATTACCTTTGCCATTTGGCCATGCTTATTTTGAAAGGTAATGGTGATCCCTTTCCTGTGACACATAATTTCTTCCCATCCATATTTCAAGTCTTTCCAAGCAGAGTATTGAAATTAATGAGGAAGTGATGTATCTAGTTGTAATGATAGCTAATCTTATAGACGTGATCCAGGTGTCACAAACATTACTGATCAAAGCAGACATTAATACCATCTTTTATGTCACTTGCTTTTTGCTACCATGAATCACAAAGTTCTGAGGCTTCTCTCTCTCTGAATAAATGAACATTATACTGACTTTACCCCAGCTGTCTGAAAGACTCCAGAGATATCAATAGGTATTTGTTCTTCATATCTGAGGCTTTAATCCTTTAACCTTTCTTATTCAATTCCTGTGTAAAATGGGTGAGATGGCCAAACTTGCAGCCTGTGGATTATACCCAAGAGCATATCTTCTTCAACAAATGTGGTCCAGGAAATAGCATTTCTACAGAACAGTATCTGAAGAAGAATGAAGACAAAATAAAATCACTCAGAGGTAAGTTTAGGTAAGATGAAGAAAATATATGGAGAAAGAGGAAAACCACTAACAAAAAAAATTACACATTTCCAGTGAACAAAGTCAGTCACAGTTTCAGAAGCTATGCAATTTATAAATGCTCAAGTATTAAAAAAAAAATCCCTTTATTAATTTTTTATACACAGGTTATTATTAATATTTACCAATTGTCCAGTACTGAGCAAGTGAACCATGCCCTCCTCACCTGCAGACTACAATGTAAGTCATGTAGACTGAAAGACCTTCCAACTTAAAACAAAAAACTTTATTAGGAGGAATCTCTAGAAACTTTCCAAAGTCCATAAAGTTGTGCAACAAAATTCCAACCAACCTTATTAAACAGAAAATAAATACCAGGTGGATTAAAGATCCTGCAACAGCGGTCTGACAAAAAATAAAATTAAAATCAGCAGCAGAAGCAGTCTAAAGATCCCTCAAGAAAAAAAATGGCAGGACCAGATGATGGCCATATTTTTTGCTTCAGTATATTGTATTTTTACACCATGACCAACTCAAAATTCCAGTGAGTTGTCTCAGGAGTAATCATTATGATGCACATCAGAGTAGTGTTAATTATGGAAAACAGAAGCACTGGCCATCAAGTAGTTCCCAGCTCCTAAATAATCACATCTCTCAACTATTTGCAAACTGCTAACATTGATCATATCAGAAAAAAATCTACTCCAGTGTGGTTACCAATGCAAATATCACATGGGAATGAAAAGGATGCAAACAGAAATACTAGTACTTTTGGGGATGGGTTTCTGATTGACATGTACAGCATAAAGACTGCCAAAACCAGAAAATCTCAAGGCAATATACAAAGACTATGAAGTCTTTGATTTTGTCCCTCATACATGAATAAAGAAAGCAATGTATAGCACTACAATAATATAATCCTCGAAAATTTACATAAAACTATCTTGAAGACTGAGATCTACCCCTCTAAGACTGCAGCTTATACCCAGTCCATAACCCCTTGGGAAGTTTCTGGGGGAACTTGTTATTATCCCAATTTTTATAACTTAGAACTTGTCATTATTCAGCCTCCAAAGAAAAACTTGAATGGAAATTCAATGCATCTTGCAAAACATTACTATTAACCACCCCACATATAAATAATCTTAGATGATTACTAAGTCAGGTAAAATTATCTCAGCCTCATGAAGATCATCGAGTCTTTTCAGAAATCACAGCTCGGACAAGTTGCAACAAATTACTTTTAATTACAGAAGAAACCATTGAACCATTATGCCTCAGAGGAAACTCCCTCCTTAAACACAAAATTAGAAGAAACAGCCTCTCTTCAAGACAACTAGTGCCATGCCCCATTTTGAATATATGTTGAAGTGACTTATAGTAGAAATGAGGCTATTGGAAGAATAACCAAAAAAAATTACTTAGTCCATAAAGAGTATTACATCTAAAACCAGGCACTGAGATCTTAAATATACCTCGAAGAAAAGCTGGAAGGAGTCTGAAAAACTTCTGTCTAGAGAGTTGCTTCTTAGACAAGCTTTAAAGTTATCGGCTAAGGGAGTAATTGTGGAAACACAGGGAAGAAATCCAATAGTGGAAAGAAAATCAGTTTTAGAGGCAGAAGGCCCTGATATAGGAAATGTGTGAAGAGACATTAAAATGTCAATAAAGGCTCTTCTGGGTAAGATAGCTCAGCTAAAATAATTCACTGCAGTCCTGGCTGCAGTTGCACACTGCCTCTTGACACACAAAAGGAGGAGGGATAACACACGTGAAAGGCTATAAAACATAATGCCGTAATACATTTGGCACAATGTGTCAACCACAGATAGCATCAACATTGCCCTTCACTATGATCTGTGTGGCCAATACTCCTCTCCTAGACATCACAAACAATGAGATCAGAAGCCTGATCTACTGGCAGATGAAAGGAAAAAGGGAAGAACCTTTGGGATCTTGTATCTGGATAGATCAGTAAAAGGCAGAAAAACAGATTCCAGAGACTTCAAGATCATCATCACTATTAACAACACTGCCTGCCCATCATCATAACATATGGCAGAAAGGGAAGTACAATTCCAGTATTTCATCACTACCACTTTGAATATAAGCATTCAGGAGAGCACTGAAAGGACAGGAAGGAGAATGATCAGAGGAGTAATGATTTTTACAACTTCTATGGCTCAGCCTAAAATCCCTGGGCAACTTCTTAACAACTTGAAAAATATATGAACAATTTCCATCAGATACTAGAGTTCCTGGAAATGTGGCTGTTTATTTCCCTGACATCTCTGATATTTTTCCTAAAGATCTTGGGGTTTAGCTGGAGGTGAAACCAACTGCCATTAATAAACAATTACATCAGTACATTAGAATGTGATGAAATATAACAAAAAAAAAAAAGAAAAATAACAAAAAATTTAAATTAAAAATAACAAAAAAAGTTAAATGAAAAATAACCAAAAAAAAAATAGTTGACAATTTTATTATTCCAAGAAGCTAGAGGATAAATAAGACAGTATTACAAGGAAAAAGTAATCACATAAACCAGAGAGGCAATTGCAAGTTCTGCAGCATAATGTTCAAAGGTAAGAACTTCTTCCTTGCAAAAAAAAAAAAAAAAAAAAAAAAAAAAAAAAAAAAAAAAAAAGCAAAAATTGCTATCTGTTCTCTGTTGGCAAAATCTACTGTCTGAAACACGATCTGTGAGTTAAGAAGGGTGTAAAACTGAATGCAAGTTCATACAGTACAAGAATAGCTACCAAGGGGGTGGAGCAAGCCAGGACAAGGTGGAATGAGTTGCTCTGAATATTAGTTACTTAAAAAACCAAGGAAATTTCTGATTTTGAAGTGCTTAGAATAGTTTTAAAAAAATATATTAAAAAGACTGTAAATGGTTAATAAAAAGCACTAATAAACTGCTGCCTAATCCTTTGGGTCTGACTGATGTGTTTCGTTGCTGTCACAGTGGTGAAACTCATTTGCCCACTGGGCATATGTTGTCACATGCCACATTTCTAGTAAACAACTAATAAAGAGCTTTCAATGAAAAGCAATCTTAATCTTTGTTTCACAGGGGGGATAATATGCTTCTTTATAGACAGAAAAAATGGGATGGACTTCAGCAGTTGGTCGGGCCTTGCACAGACAGGATCTGGCACATGGAGCTGGGATGTGGCAATGTTAGCATGGAGCACAGCATGGGAAATCAAATGTGACCTCTTGTCCCTGTTCCTGCTTTTCCCAATTTTGTATCATAGCACTCAGATCCTTCAGTTTGTGTCTTCTAGAGCTGTTTCAGTGCCAGCACATAGTCTATGCCATTGCCAGAGTGAATTCTGTATAACACAAGCAGTGATCTCAACAGGACACTGATCAATTGTGGCTACTGTTCTCATTTCTCTTCTCCAGCATTGTTATCAGATGGTTCTGTCTCTTATACAACTTGAGAAGAAATTATTTCATCTAGGAAAAAAAATCATACAGAGGGTCATGGTTCTGTGCCTTCCTACATGCTGTTTAGCTACTGCAGATAGAGTTAAAGCTGTTCACATCCACTGAGGCACACAGACACCTGGGTGAGAGCACAGGATGGCATAAAGCAGCTGACTATGAGCCTCCTGTGAGACAAACGATCCAGTAGAGTAGCATAAAATGGTATAAGCTGCAGACATCCTTTCTGGGCCCTGCAGTGAGGAATCAGTATGGATCCAATACTCACTGAATCATTATTTTACCATTAACAAAACTTGCTGTAAAGAAACAGTTATTTTATAACCATTGATATGTATGAGCTGTAATTAAAAAAACTTTCTATCATCTTTTTCAGTTTAAGTAATATGTAGAAGTGAGGTGCTGCAGTAAAATTTCGTTTTATTAAAACATCATTATTTTTTCCTGAACATATCCCATGCAGTGTTAATATAAATAATTAAAATTAAGTGAGAGAAAAAAAAACCCAAACCAACACATCTTGAAATATAGCTTTTTGGTCTTCAAGTTGTGATTTTTTTTCTTTTGCCTTTTTACTCACATTCAAAACTCACTAAGTTACAATGAGCCTCCAATGTCCATGGTGCAAATCAAAACACTTCCTCTATATTGCTGAACATTAATTCTTTGTCAGTCTAACAGGTAATAGTTTATGCTTAGCATAGTAAGTAGGATATACCAATATCAAGCAGGATATTGGTGTTATTAACTTCAGTTGCCTGAAAACTGTTGTCTACCTTGAAGGCTCTGATAGAAGAGGAATAATGTTTAAAAACTCAACAGCAGAAGGAAAATCTGCCTTGCATCTGTGCTATGAATAGCCAACCTAAGGCCAGGCAGAGCATCTGATGCACACACAAATTTACTACTGATCCTCTACTGAGTCCTGTACATGTTTAAAGGCTGTAGTGCTTCAGGAGCTGATTAATATGTAGATGAGATGTTTCTTAAGGGCAGAAATATTTTGCAGAAATTTGGGCAGATGGCTGGGGGGAAGAAACAAACGCAGTCAAACATTTTAATGTTCTACAGTATTTTATCAGAGCTTATGCTTGTCATCTAGGCTCCCTCTGTAGACAGTGGACCAATGCTCTTCATCACAGAGTGATGAATCACTCTCTGGAATTTCCTCTCTCCTTACTGACCACAGAAGTCTGCCTGACTTGTTTAGTTTATATTTCTAACTGTTATATAGTCAATTTTGAGTACAATGAATCCCACCTCAAGTTCTTTATAGCTGTCACCACATTGACCTTCTTTGATCTGATACATCATCGTGTTTCTTTTCTTGGTGCTTAATGTTAGCGGTGTTTTAACTTGTACCTTTCACCATTTTAAAATTTTGGTAAACTTGATTAGAGACATAAAAGCCTGAAGCCTTAGAAGCCTGACTGCAATGCAAGTTTAATTGTTTAATTGTTAGAATTCATTAAAAGCTCTATGCCTATCAGATTTTCTTGACTCCATTTTGAGCAGAGTTGAACACAGCAAAGAGTAAAAAATTCTGATTTCAAAGCAGGAATCACTTTTATAAATCAAAACTAAAAAGCAAGAAAATTAAGACATGCAGTTTCATAGTCTAAACAGTACATCTCATTGAACATATTTCATTTTCTGAAAAGGACTTCATCCTGGGTTTGTCTCCCATTTATATTTGGTGGGTTTTTTCTTGTTGCTAAGTGCTATCTAGACTTTTATAAAATGCCTTGTATTTTGTATTTTCTCTTTTTATTTGAAAGTCCTGAATTTGACAAAGATTTTTTTTTCGTTTAAGACAATAGAATATTCCAAATATTTTTAAGGCTGAATCTTACAGATAAACAGATAATCACAGTGAGAGTTTTGACTAATATTACATGCCTGGTTAATTCTGCATTCAAGTAGTAACTGGATTGCAAGTTTCAAGTATTTGCCACAATGGTATGGGTTTTGGGTTTTTAGTTAGTTTGTTTGTTTGTTGGGTTTTGTTGTTGTTGTTTGGTGTTTTGTTTTGTTTTGTTTTGTTTTTAAATAGTACAAAAGCTTCTTGTGTCTCTGTAACGATTTACTGGCAACTTAAGTTTCTAAAATATTTGCTGACTATGTACAGTACACTTAAATATGTTTATAGTCAATTGTAGAGACTGTGTGTGACTGCAATGCACCTGTGACAGGGCTTTTTGAATACTTTACTCACTCTCCTTTTAGTCTTGGCAGCTTTAAGGCTTCTGCTATCACAACAGGACTTCCATTTTTCTGAAGCATTCAGTGTCCTGGATGTTGACTTTTTAAAACATTGTCTCTCTGGAAGGCAGCAGAAGCACCTGTCATTTACATAGTCATGCTTTCACTATGGTTTCACTTCTTTTCTTCTGTGTTGGAGTCAGATTTGAACAGTTTTGATTCAAAGGATCTGCTTAACCACCTTGTGACTCTCCCTGTTCTGGTATTAATGCTGGCATTCACAACATTTTATAGTAAGAATTTTCTTGAAGTTCCTTTCATTAACATCTGATTAGTTTCAGGTACAATAAAATGCTGCTGGCTTATGCTTAAAACTTCTAATAAAGCAAATTCCTTATTCCCTTTCCCCTAATTCTAACCCACTATTCTATTTCTATTTTCCCTCTTCTCTTCCCCCCAGTCCCCTATTGTTTACTTCTGACTGAACAAGCGAACACACGTGCACAGGTGCAGCCTCCCCATAAATAATACCCTACTCCAGTTTTGGGTTTTGACAGATTTCTGCCTGTTTGGTGGCTCTGTCAGCATTGCAGCTCCAATCAGGCTTGCTCTTCACTGGAATTCTAATGGGCAATTTTAGGTTCATGATGAAGAGTAAGACAAACAGGCAAATGGCTGTAAGCACGCAGGCTTGAAGGGGTTTCATTGCCAGCTCATTATAGCTCCACTAATGAGATTTTCATCCAATTTGTGGGATAGCAGAGCTCAACTCAAAAGAGGGACAGAGCTACCAATACAGTAGGATTAGTATGCCTTATTAAAAAAAATAACCTTTGTTAAATCAGGACTCAGTGTTTAGGGCAGTGACCTTATACACTGGCACAATACAAAAAACAATTGCTGGATTATTTACATTACACTCATCACTTGGCATAATTGCTGGAGTGATATAAAACTCATACAATTCACTTAGGCAATAACAAATAAATGCTTTATGTACAATGTGGAGTAAGGTACAGTTAGTAAGATTTTTGCTAGCAAGTAGAAATAACTGCTGTTTGTGAAACTGCTTTTACAACGAGTCTTAGGATGCATAAAGAAAATGGTAAAAAGAAACAGAGATCCTGTGACACTAAAATAGAAAACTGTAAGGAAATATAAAGGCATTCTCCAATTCTGTGAAGGAAGTGGAATTCAAAAAGAAGTGAGCAAGTTCTGGAAATTTAGCAGAAGTTTCTTTTTAATTTACCCAGAGATCTGCTATTTTCCCTCCATGGTTACTAATCTTCAAGTCTCAAATGAATTGGTATTTGTTACTTCTTTAGGTATAATGATTTCTTTAGATTAACCCAATCTCTATGAAAAACCCCTTGAAACACAGACTTACCTCTTTAAATTCTAAACGCAGTAACAAAAGGTGATCACTTCATTATTCTAGTAGGCCGTTATTACACATTTCAATAGTCCTTTTATAAGGACAGATATGGCATGTAGCCTCACTGACAATAGTTATAGGTTTGTTTCATATCTACCTGAACAAGATCTTAGTTCCCTAAACTGTGTTGCCTTTGCCATTACCACAAAGGATGTGATGCAGATCTCTGTGTTCTGAGGACCTTGCTATTCTGGACTTCAGGAAGTAGCAAGAAATATTCAAACTAAAACCAACATTTGTCCTCTCTGAACATTGCTCTGTCTCCATGGAGGCAGATATTTCTGTCTAAATCCACGTGATTTTTTTTTAACTGCAAAGCACTGTAACAGGATTTTTTTTTCACAGTAGCAAAACCTCAGTTGTGTAACCAAATGGAGTCAGTCTGGTTTAATCAGGCTATCAATCACCCTGCAGAAACTAGAGGGGAGGCAAATAATTTTTCCATCTCTTGCAAGGCACAGAATACACCATCAAAATGTCTCAGTGTTGCAGTGGATCAAATTTGGCATGGGACTTATACCAGAAGGTAGGAATATCAGGCTCTGCTAACTTAGAACACTGCAAGTAATTTTAAAGCCATAGTGGGAAAAGGGAAAGCTACATTTAGGGACCTTCTTAAAAATGCTAGAGGGTAGAAAGATCATTAGAAGATGCTATCAGACTGCTAATCAATCAGTTATCAGGCAATATTTATTGCAACAGGCTGGAGGTTCAAAGCACCTGCTGGTCTTGCGAGCAGGTTCTCAAAGTGGCACACACATGCATCAGTCTGTCAGTTTTCACTCTGCACACACCAAGAGCAGCTGCCAGCTGAAGCACCAGCTCAGCAAGGATCCCTCCATGCCATGGGCTCCAGGGCAAGAGGAGAACTGAGCAGCGCTGCCTGGAGTTGTATTCCCATGTACAAACCACAGCCTGCTCTGCAATGACAGCTTCATCTTAGGAGCCTTTAGAGTTGGGCATGCCACACCAGAGATCTAATAACCCTCATAAACAGCAGAAATTTAAGACTTTATTAAAATGTCAGTGTTCTCAAGTACTCCATTGACATAAACTGAAACTATTCAACATTGGTGTCTAAAATAAAATAGTTTAACTGCAGACAAATCTTGCAGGAGCTGCTTGTGTCATTAGCCTTTTCCTCAGGGCAAACCACTAGCTTCTTGTTTAACCCATAGATATAATGGGAGATATACTGAATATTGTAACTTGTCTATTTTAAAGCCTCATTAGTAGTATTTCTACCCTGGTGGCGGGGGATGTCAGCTTGCCCAACTCAGATATTGATATGTTCTGGCATAATGATGCTCAAAGGAAATTGGAGGAATGTGCTGTTTCTTCAGGAGTCTGCAAGTAGCTCTAACATTTTTGTACAGATAAATGCAACAGTTTTATAGTTTGATGAGGAAAGAAACCACCACAATCTGCTTTGGCAGCATGTTCACTGTGATTTCTGTAGTGTGTGAACAAGCAAGGAGAGTGACAGGGTTTGGGGGATTTCTCAGCCAAGCAGCATAAGTCAGAAACAAGTTCAACTCTTGGGAAAATTTCTCTAAGTCTTTAATTATAATCTCTTGTATATTTGTAAAATTCACTTGCTTTAGGGCAAGTGTTCATATATACCTGGGGTTTTTTAAAGTTAGTTATTTCTCATGTATTTATTAATTGTTTTTCATCTCAACATAAATGAGATGAGAGCTCTGGCATGTTCCTTGTGGAGTCTAAAGAGAAGCAAGTGATTTACAATGGCTGTGTGTACATGTTGCTTTGGAATTGAAGTCTAAGTATTCTCACGATAAAAGTATTCAGACCTGGAAATCCTCCTGATTCTATAGTGTTGCGGTGTGTTTTGAGGTGGGGCACCCTGGGGATGTCCCCGGAGGGCCCCCTAGGCTGTGAGTTGGCTGGCAGCAGCAGGCAGGCAAGGAGACTCCACACGGCTTCTGATCAGATGAAGGTTTATTTGGGGTCCCAACCCCGGGAACAGCATGGCTACTGAGGGAAAAGGGGAGAAGGGGGAGGGAGGGGGAGCCTCGGGGAGGGAAGGGGCAAGAGGGGAGAAGAGGCTGAGAGAGAGGAAGGGCTAAGAGCCCGACTGATCCCCTAGCACAGCTTAAGAGGGGAATTGAAGTGGGCGCGGAATCAGACTTGGGCCAATGGGATGACAGATACAGGATGGTTCAGGGCAGGACCACAGGCTTAGAATATACCATACATTTCGGAGGGGTGAGACAGAGCATACCATTTAAATAAAATGGAATACAACACTATAGCATTTCAGAATATTTCCCACCAAGTACTTATGCCAGTAGATACTTTGGGAGTTCAATTGGATTAATAGTCTCAAAACTATTTTGGATCAATGTACATCAAACACCACTGCTACCCTGTTCTTCAATAGTACATCATTGAAGGAAGCCTTACAGAAATGTAGGTATAGAAATTAAAAACTTTGAGGGAATTCATGCTTTCTCAGGAAATTACATTAATATCCATACACCTTCCAGAAAACTTAGTTCAATAACTCACTTTAAAAATGTCCTGTTTTTCACAGAACCTTGTGGTAGCAGACTTAGCCATAGCTGGCATATATGAAGTGATTTCAGACCATAGCTTTTCTAATGGAGTCCAAAGAAAGACACTCTGTTGCAAGGCACACCTTAAGGAACAGGTTGCAGTGACTAACTCTATTTCACCTGCAATAATTTGTTTATATCTTTTCCTGGTCTGAAACCAGAGGCACTGCAGAATTTAGGGCACTAATTTGGTTCTATGAGCTACGATTGTTACATTGCTTGATTCACATGAAAAGTAAAGGACAAACATAGCAGCAGAAATCTCTTCTGCCGAGGACATTCTGCTTTATTTTTCATATAATTGGTCCTGAAAGAAGGCAGTTTTCCAGTGAATGAATGTAAGGATGGGAATTAGCTTTAAATCAAGTGTCTTCCTGCTGTAGGAATTAGATTTTTAAGTGCCTTCCTGCAAACAAAAAATTTGCTCCATGACTACAAAATTAAGGACAAAAAGTTCTTATGAGTTCTAGCTCACATTCATGTGGTAAAATAAACCTCTAAACTGCTTGTCAGCTTGTCAACAGACTATGAAAAAAGCCTTTAAAATAACTATAGTTTCCTTCTTTTCCCTACACCTGCTTTATGAAGATTTTGCTCATAAATATCTTTCTTGTTTTTACATTAGTATGGCTTGTATCATGACTGATTTTGGCTCAGCTAGCAGACAGCAGGGTCCCTGTCTCTTTGGATGCATTGCTCCTTTAACCCAGGGTAGAAAATCACTCTCATGAGGCCCAGAGTCCAGGTAGAGAGCTGTGGAAGTGACCTGAGGAATTCATCTGCTGCTCAGGAGGGGCTGGAGAACTCTGCAGGGAAAGGAAGGTGCCTGTGATGGAAAGGGAACGAGCCTTGGCTGAGCCCAGGCACCAGGCAGCAGCCTGGATGGGGGCTGTCAAACTGGTACTGGGTGCACTGTCTTTTGATTAAACACCAGAGTCTAAGAATTAAGGAGTCAGTTCCTTATTCTGCCACAGGGTTTCTGTGTGACCATGCTAATAATACACACTTTTTCCTGGAATAAGAACTGCTTCAAGGATATGTCACACTGCAGACAGCAGTGCATTGGAAAGATAACTAAGCTAGTTTTAACCAGGAAGAATAATGACTGCCTGTCATACCATGAACCTATACACAAATACCTGTATTGCTTCTGGTAGCCAGGCTACCTTGGATATCTTTGCACTGTGCTTGGTTTACACTAAAACCCTGTCCTTAGTATGGCAACATCCACCACAGATAAATCCCAACCCAAGATGGGGCTTGCAGTTGTGAACATTGAACAACTGCTGAGATGTACAATGGCAAATTCCTGAGTGCACTTCTAATTTAGGCACCATGGTCTGGACCAGGCAGTGACACTTCTACTCATGGCAGGGTCATATTTTTTCTCCCTGGTTTCAGTGATTCTATTTGTTTTAGACCGAGATACTGCTCAGTAGATATGATGGTCACAGTTTGGCCAATTAAGGAAAACAGACAGACACTTTTGGAAATGTAAATGAATTTTTTTTTTCCAGCTTTTTTCTTCATTTGCTGTTGGGACATCTCATTTATCAGTCTCTAACCAGACACCTTCAGTGTCCTAAAGTTTTCGGGAGGTGTGCATAGAAGTATTTCAGAAGTTGCCTTGCACTGACATAGGGACAGATGATGGAATTTTGAGACCTCTAAAAAACAAGCAACACACATAAAATATGGTAGAGGGCTGGAGTTGTGGAACAGTCAAAAAATATCCTGCCACTTAATCAGCACTTAAATAGTTAACAATTGTTGCACTTCTATTATCTTTAAGTTTCACAATGGACAATCAAACTGAATGAAGCAGTTTGGTTACATCTCTGTTACAGATAAAATTTCAGGCTCCCTGAAGATTCCGGAAAGAGCGTTTTTTATCATCTCATACCTGGTGCACATTTTAAAAGATCACAGTGATGAGCATATGGTAACTGTTTTAATTTTTCATAGTTTTTTGATTCAACTTCAAGGAGATGATTCTGCAGCCAGTGATAACTATGAAGAGAAAATCCTGGGGGTTTAGTTTTAAACATAAAACAATGCAATAATCCCTATCAGCTGAGTGACTGCAAAAATCTAGGTTAACCAGACCCACTCATCCCAACCAGTACTAATTCTGTGATCTTAATTTGTACGCTTTCATGGGTTTTATTTTCCAAAACCTGACATCTCTGCCTGTAGCTATCTCAAGTAGCTGACTCCCTTCAAGTGAATGGCATGGACAAAGCTTTACTGCTCTATACCAAGGTTGAATCATAGCTGCAATTTTGTCTCTTTCATTACTGACTTTCAGGGAATGAGCAAGCCCACAAGCAGAATTGTCTTTCTTTTCATTTGTGAGATTCTTGACAGTGTTTGGGATGGTAAAGAAATCCAGAGACAAGGGTGGTCATGATGGAGCTAAAGGACTTATTCTAGTGATACTATACATATGTTGTCAATCTACTCATGTCCTCTCTCTTTTTAACCTCCTCATGCAGTCACACATGAAGAAGTTACATTGGGGAAGTCAAGAAGATTTTTGCAGATCTTTACCTATTTCAGGTAACAACACATGCTTCATCCTTGCTCTTGCCAGGTAACAGCAAATCTGCTCAGTCATATAACCAAGATAGACATCCTGGCTCATTTGTAAAGGAAATGTCATTTCTTCTAAGCTCCTTCTACAGAAAAATTCTGGACCAGATATTTTTTGATGTCCGTTCAAACCTGGGCTATTCTGTATTTCTGTACCATTAGACTTCACCTACAGAGTCTAATTTCCCAAGTTTTGCTGTTAGTTTTCATGCTCAATTTGTAGAGAATTCAGTGTCCTCACAGAGAATGCTTTGTATAGGCCACTTCAGCTTTTACCTCAGAAGCTTTCCTTCTTTGTGTAGCATCCACTCTCTATTGACTGAGAATAGTCTTTCTGGACTCAAGAAATGGTCATAAGGCCTTTTTTGACATAGTGTCTCAGCTAGAAATGTCTTGGTACTCAGACACTGCTTTGCAGAAAGTTGTAGTTTCAGCTTGTCTGTGGAGCTGTGCCTTCATGCAGGGCACCACCTCAGAGCTTACACAGGACAGATTCTCACTCTACTCTTGGTGTCACTGCGGTTTTGATGCTTCATTCCCCCCTTGTGCATCATGCACTGAGGAAGTCCAAGCTCTGTCACAGACATAAGGAGGCTCTTGTAATCCTCTAGTGGATTCCACCATAAACAAGTTTCTGATATTTATTCGGTATTTCTGGTGTTCTAAGTTCAGATTTGGTATTCTACAATGCCGAACAATGTGTGAAACAGCGACTAGATGTAATTTCAGCCTCTGAAGTCCCAGCAGCTACTGTTTGCCAAAACTGTCTTCTCAGCCACTATGAAAAAGCACAGTTATTCAAATATCCCCATACACTTTTAGGATAATTCACCTGGCTGACATAAACTTCACATCTGAGCCAGTCAGACTGTCTTTAGATTCAGTGGAGTGCAACAGCAACTGGTTAATGTCACCTAAAATAGACATCTAAAATGGTATCCCCAAGATCCTGTTCTTTTCCACTAAATGAAAGACATTCAGCTGTGGGCAAGTCAGGTGTGCATCCCTCAATATTAAGGTGTTAAGGTAAAATAAAGGCTGTGAAGTTACTTTATAAGCATTTGTTGTGAGGAACATGAAAAAAGGCAGAGAATATTAATGGGATCGTTTTATCCTAGCAATAGATTAAGATAAGAGAATATAAATAATGTAAACTAGGACTGTTAATATATAACAATGATGGGCAGAAAGGGTGAAAAACAATACAACAAATGTTCAGTGACATAACATCATGCAGAATAACCAGCACACACAAAGATAAGGAGGGGCACCATGCAAGTCTGTGTGAACAGGCATCCAAAAAACAGTCAGGTCATTGTCAACAATGGCTAGAGACAGAAATAATGTATAAGATTCAGTAAAGACTAGGATAGACAATTACCCTGACAAGTTATATCAGGTCATAAACAAGCACCTCATTCTCAACTGGAACACTATGATCAGCTGTCGTTCTGTCTTAAAGACAGGAGGTACAGAAGAGTTTTACTGACAGCTGGTTACTACTGTTAGAGTCATGAGAGAAATAATTTAAAATTATTCTGAAAAAAATGTGTTTGGCTGTTTGAACGAGCCAAAAAATTAGTGTCAAGTCATAAAAAGTGTGTAGTAAGGGATAGTGGGTTTTGCTAGTTTGTTCACATTTCATTCATGTTTCTAGGTAACAAATGCAAAATATTCTGACTAAGGAAATGTGCATAATGGGAAAACAGGGTTGTGAGGAGACCATCTAATATCCTCCCTGCTCTGACAGAGGATCTAACACGCAGTACATAAGTGTTTAGTTTACTTGATATGGAAAAAACATCAACTGAGATTGCATAAGTTTCTTCATTTGGGTGCTCCATTGCTTAAATATCTCATTTATAAAGTCATGTCTAATATATAACTCAAATTTTTACAGAAAAGTGTTCCAATTATTACTGAACCTACCTATAGTTAACAAGTAATTTCAGACCTTTTGTAACAAACTTTTACGTATTGGAAGGCTGCTACCATGTCTGTCTCCCAGTCTGTTTTCTCCTAGACTAAACAAACCAAATTCTTTCAACCCTTCTTCACAGACCATGCTTTCTAAACCTCTAATCACTCTTGTCACTCTGTCCTGGACTCTCGCCAAACTCAGTTTTTCGTAAAGCATGGTGCCCAAATCTGGATAAAATATTCCACCAGTAGTAGATAGACCAGAATAATTACCTCCCAAATCTCACATCCTTCTTCTGCATCTTTGACTAAGATTTTCTTTTTGAAACAACATCACATTTCTGCCTCACATTCAGTCTGAGGTGCTGAAGATATTTTCTGCAGTACATCGTTCATTCTAGTTACTGTCCACTTTGTAGTATTGTATTTGACTTCTCCATTCCGCATGTATCACTTCATACTTTTTCACCACCTCAGGTTTAATCTCATTAATTGCAGATTTCAATTTTTTATTTTATTTTATTCTTCAAATTGTGTGTAATTCTCCCTCCTAGTTTTGACATTCATCAATTATGCTTTCCAGTTCTTAATCCAGGTCACAAAAAATATTGTGCATGGTTCAGTTTGAAGTTTTATAGAGTGCTATGGATGCATTCTCTTTGAGTATTGTTTTCCAAATAGTTGTTCATCTAAAATGAAATTATTTAGTTCATATATTATTTTCTTGGGAATGTAATATGACAGCATAAAAATCTTTACAAATAGTAAGATAAATAATCATCATTATATTTTTCCAGTTTATTCCAGTCACTTTGACAAAGAAAGAAAATAGATAGGGTTGAGATAATTTTGTCTGGACAAAACCATGTTTATATTCTATGTGCTTCACATTATTAGATACAAAGTTTTTTTTTTAAAAAAAAGTGTACAGTGTACAGTTGCCACTTCTCTTTCCCCGGCTAGCTGATGTTGAGAGTGGGGAGCGGCAGTTTTTCCCCCTGGAGCTCCGTGGAATCCCAGTTGTCAGTCGATTCGGCGCAGAATAAAACACAGGCAGCACACACGAGTCCCAGGGAAAACTTTATTTGATGGTGTTTCTTCCCCTCTTTCTTCCTGGGCCCCAACTAAGGGGCCAACAAAGACTTATATCTCAGGGGAAAGGCAGGGGCAGACCCAACTTCCAACAAATCAGGAGAGTTGGGAGTAAAAACCCAGGCAGGGAATAACAGTAGCGAACCAATAAACTTCCAAGGAAGAAAAACAGTCTTAGGAAATGGGTAAAATTTGGAGAAATAAAAACTAGAAACTAGCTGACGACATTTCTGGGAAAAGGGTGGAGACAAAAGAAAAAACCAGCACCAAGGAAAAACACTAAATCACAAATCAAACCATAGACCTACTGATAAAACAAAAAGCACAATACAACATACAGTATGGAATTCCCTATGGAAATTTTTTGGCAGGGTTTTTTTCCCCCCTTTTTATGAGTCAAGTGGGGTTTTTTCCCATTCCTTTGTCTTGTGAATCTCCTCCACATTGTAGGAGTTCCTAAACATAATAATTTACTGGATTGTTTTGACTGGTAAAAATATGTCTCATTTGTCAAAGTATTATCAGGTCCCTTTCCCTTCCCTTCCCTCTTTTTCTTCATTTTTTTGACTGCATTAAAGATTTCAATATTGGTTATGCACTGCTTATGTTTCATAACTATTTACTGCTGAGACTTTAATCTTGTCTCTCTTATGAATGGCCAGTTCTTCTGAACTTCATTTTTCTTCACAGAATTATTTCCTGAGGAATTTACCTTACCAACATTCTCCTTTTCAAAGTTTATTGTGACTACTTTCCTATTCTTCTCCCTTTCACTAGAACCAGTGAATCACCTTTTTCTTTCATAAAACTTCTGCCCACAAATTTGTCAAAGTCCCTCCCAAGCAAATCAATATATATTGACTGCATCCAATTTATCTCTTTTTCTTCTGAAATAAAACGTCTTTTCTCCAAAGCAGTCCAAAATAGAAAGACTTATATGAATAATAGGAATTGACTGCTCTATTTTTTTCCATAGTATGAAAGAAAGAAAAAATTAGTGGTATTGAAATTTGTTGTTTCAAGGTAAAATGAAACATGTTTTTCTTCCCACAATAAACTCATTGTAGAACTCACTCCTGCTACGTATTGTGAAAGCAAGGAGTCAAATTCACAGAAGCATTAGATTTAAAAAATAATAATGATATAAAATACCAAGCTTCAGGGAAAAATTTAACCACTGTCAGGTCTTAGAGTAGGCAATTTAAAAACACCCTGTTCCTTTTTCCCCTTTCCCCCTCCTTTCTTTCCAGAAGTATCTGGAAAGCCACTGTATCTGGGTTAGAAGAAGTATCTGGGTTAGCCGCTGTCAAGATAAGAAAAGTGAACTCCTAAGCTGATCCAGTTCTTCTACTTTCATGGATAACTTTGGCATTTAGCTTGTCTGCAAATTCTTTCTAGTCTAAACACCAGTAAGTAAATTCAAACCATAAATAAAAAAAATTGAAAAAAAAAAAAATTGGCAGACCAAGAAAGAATTTGAGGAAGAACTTTCTAACAGCATAAAAATCTAACAATAAAACCATCTTTAGACCATAAAAAAATCAGAAGTCTGCCAGGGAATCTGTGGAACTGATAGATGGTAAAGCTGCAAGAGGGAAACTCCATGAAAATAGAACTTTAGCAGCTAGAAAACCTCCAAGAATTCCTTGCAGGAAGGTTCACTCTAGGGGAGCATAAAGGGAGCCCAACACTTGCCTCTTTCCATGAAAAGGACAAGTTAGAAGAAACTAATTTATGTTTTTGTTGTGTAAAACGAGCATAAATTAAAAATGTTTTAGAGCCTATGGCTGAAATTAAGAACAAATCTCTAGAACCATTCACTCAAGGGCTTGGAAAGATCTCAATATGTTGCTGGACCCTGGTCTGATACTCACTGCTGTGCTCCAGCTCAGTCTCAGCACAGCAGCATGAGAACAGGCAAATGTGACTTCAGTTTCTAAAAAGAGCTCCAGGAGACATTCTTGACACCATGGGGCAGCAAGGCTCGTTTCTGTACCAGAAAAGCTGATAGCAACAGACTTGAGTTAACCTCAGAGTGTAAAGGAGGGGAAACAAAGCATGGGGTTACACTGACAGTGGACAAAGACTACAAGAAGGTCCTCATGCATCTTTGTGCTGATGCAATTGAGTTTCAATGAATCTAAAGTAAGATACATTGGGAAAATAATCCTAAAGGTAAATGAAATAGCAGTGATAGAACACCAGATAGCTGTTACTCTCCAAAAGGAGATTCTGGAGATGGTCTGGCTATTTTTTTTTGCAAACCACAGGCCAGTGCTGTACTGCAACCACTAAGTGCTGACAGCATATTAAGAAGCTGTTACATGGACAGCCTCTGTCTCCGGAAATCCCTAATCCATGATGAGAGTAACACGATATTCCAGGAAAAATACTGTTCTCTTCTTGCCCTGGGTTTATTTGCTTGGTTTGGGTTTGTTTTTTTTTGAATCTGCTACTGGCAACTATTGGACACAGGACAACAGTCTAGATGGATGTTTCATCATCTCCAGTACAAACATTCTAATGTTCACATGAATTATCACTGGATTTGCAAGTTAGCCCCATATTTACACTGAAGAAGCAGCCACCAAATTCCCCACATCATACAGTGAAGTATTCCAGCCTGGAACCTTTTCTGGTTTTGCTTGAATATATCTTGAGTTACCTGAAAATTTATGGCCAGATTTTTAAAACTGCACATAAACATATTTTTTAATCAGCTAATGCAGCAGATAAATTCATGTTTAGGCACCTAAAACTAGAGATAAAAACATGCTTAGGTGCCTAAATACCTTTAAAATATGGCCCTACACATCTTTGAAGATGATGCCAAGACTTCTGTGGACATCGTTAACATAGGGCTGAACTTCAAACATATTCAGCAGGATTCAGATAATGCACAGAGCCCATCTTGGCACAAGCTCCTCTTAAAGGTTAAGAACTAAAAAAGGAAATTCTCCTACAAAGATGGATTATGCAAAGAAACTTTTGGGAAATAGAAAGTTTTGGGGCCCTCCTTTATCTTGATGAATAAGAGCAATGAAAAACAAGGAAAGACAGATAAGGAAACAGAGATAAGAAAACAGATAAGAAAAGAATGCCAAAGCATTTAATATTTACTGCCATTAGAAAGCAATATGCCACTGGAGAAGTGAAAAGATTATGTTTCAAAAACAGTGCCTTGAACTTTTTGGTTTTTTCTGACATGATAGAAGCACCTGAAGAAATTCTCACTTATATGAAAGAGCATTAACCTACACAGGATGGACTCTGCAGAAGAAAATTTGGAAGTTTATCCCTTTTTAGGAAAAAATAACATGGCCAATAAGAAAAAAAAAGTAATTAATACTGTCTTGCAGATCTGAATTGAAACAATCTTTGAGAAAAAAAATTGTAATGACCAAATTCTATCCTTTTTTTTTTTCCCATACATACCTTTTTGGAACAGAACATCAATACTAAGCCATATTTCAATTAATTTGTTTGCAGTGAATACTAATTTATTTTAAAAATCCATTTTCTTTCTAAGATCCAGCTTCATTCTGCATTATGAAAAGGGATTACATCTCCTACAGAAGACTATGGTCTTCTGGCACTAATTTTACTAATTAGTCTGACTTCAGTCTTGAATCAAGATGATTGGCGAGTAAATGACTTTTAGGAATCCTTCAATTCCCTACATCCTGCAGTGAAATTGCTATGATGAATACCTCCATGCCTATCACCCTAAAATCTGCAGCAAATTTACTTTTTAAAGATTTCAGTAATAGCTTTTTACAAATATTACTATTTTTCTGGTGGACTAAGACTGGTCTGTAATTGTGCTCTTTCACTTTTGACTTCCACTTTTTTTTTTGCTATTTATAACTGAGAAAAGCATATTCTATTGTCCTGACACAGAAACATTCCTCATGTAAACTATGGAGATGTAAATGAATTCACATGGACTTTAGCCAATAAAATACATTGAACATTATGGGTATTTTTCTTACATTAAAAGTCAGCAAGTATACTTCTCCAGAGATCACTCTGGTGATGGAGAATATGCTGATAAAATGGACTAAAACAACACCAGGAGGAACAAAAGGATCTCTCTGTAAATCGGAATTTGCTAATAAACCTGAAAAACTTGAAAGATTTGTACAAGTGAAATCAAGAACAATCGCAATGTGCAGTGGTAGTTAATGCAGTCAATCATTTCCACAGCTAGACTAACAGCAATTCTCCTGCTATGGCTTTCTTGATATTGAAACTGGGTTTTAGTTTGCATTTTATTAGTCTTAAAGCAGCTACATAGTTGCAGCTAAATAATTATTATCAGTTCCATGTTATTATACTGAGGAAAATATATTGTGATAATTGTAATGGACTTTTGATGTTATTTTGCTTATCAGCAGCACCATTTTACTAGTTTTCCACATCTGTATACATGACACTAGTTATGCTTAGGAAGTGTTAATTAAAGAGAATTTAAAATAATATACAATCTCCATAGCATTTGCAGTAACAAAATATGTGAACTATCTTCATTTCACATTTCTTTACATAGTGATGACCTCATTAATATATTCAAATAAAATTTTGTTCATATTATTTCAAATTTCTAATAAAAGACTTAATTCTTATGTGTCTTTGTCAATGTTGATTTTATTAACCTCAATTTTCAAACATGCTTGTTAAATAGTCAGCAGTGATCATGAGGCTATGTAAATGAAAAACAAACACAATGCTTCCTTATATTCCTGACTGGAAAATAGTACAGTACCTCAGACTCCACCACTGGTAAGTGCTTACCCTGACTTCCTCACTTGAGTTTTTCACCCAATATTTCTATATAATGTAATTAAAAGGACTGCCAGACTTAAAATATAGTGTTTATTTAATAAGGTTGATTGGCCTCAGGAAAGTCTCTAAACAGATTTGACACTTTAATACTCGGGGGCTCATTCTTGGCTTAACTCTTGATAGATGCACCCAGAAGTGTGTTTTGTCCTTTTATTCTGCAGAAATAGGTTGCACTGATTTATCCCTTTATTCACTTTGGAATCATACAAGACTTAGAAAGGTGTAGGAATATTATGGACTATCACTTTAAATCCCATTCCGCTCAAAAATCCTTTGAGTAAAGTAAGGCAACTAAATTTAAAGTTTAAAATAAGACAATCCTTGCAGTAAAAATCAGCCACTTATCAGTATACTTCCATGCAGCTCATTTGGAATTCAGAATTTGGAACACAAATTTAGAATATTGAACATGGCATTATTCATTACCTGGCACACAGTCATTCAAGGCATTTAGCCAAAGAAGCTATCTCTCTACTTACAGGTGAAACAACATTTTTGAGAATCTTAAAAATTTGAAAACATTCATAAATCAAAATATGAGGATTTCTAAGAGGGAAGCTAACATCATGCCAATTTTAAGTATACTGGATATGGAAACAAGTCAGCAGTTTAAAAGCATTCTCTGACAGGCACTTCCACTTATTCAGACAATATCAATTAGTGTCTGCAGAGCGGACTTGCCCATGATGATATTTCAATCAGTGTGTTTTCCAGATGCAAAGAGACTCTATTAAGAGACTATTTTTCCTCTCTTTGTTTTATATTGCTTCAAAAGGAACAATTAATAGTGAAGGTTAGGATATGAATGGGAGTACAGAATTGGTGTTTAAACATAAGTTTGAAAACCTGTCAGCTCCAGAAACTTTTCCAGTGATCATCACCACTCTTCACAATGATTTTTCTCTAACAGCAAGCTATTTTACTCTTTTTCTCCATGGCTGTACACAGTGAAGTGTGTGGCAGGATCGCAGTGGTGGGAAGGGCTGGTGGAAACTGGTCCAGGAGGGGACAGAGGCCCCAGCCACACAACCTGTTCCTGAGGGAAGGTCTGCCTGCCTGTGCCTCAGCCACTGCACTGCTTCCAGCCCCTGCAACCTTGTCATCCTGGGAAATGAGCAGTGTTTGCCAGGATGGTAGGTGGGATGGCTTTCATGTATCTAGGAGGAGCAGTCCCACCCCACCAAAGTGCTGTCTACCCAGCACCTTCTCCCCTCCCTGTGAGCTTCTCCCAGATCACAGAATTTCAATAAAAGGAAGGGAACTTGGGAATTTGAGGTGAACACTTACTTAGTCACAGTGGCTGAGCAACAGGAATAAAGCCTTACACACTGCAAGTTGTGATTTCCAGGGTGGTCTCATATCCATACAGACAAGGAGACCCAGAAATAAATTAGCTCTGAGGCATTCTTAGTTATGGTGCTGATGCTCACCTGCATCCTCTTACCAGCAGCTTAGTCCTCGCTGAGAGTGAAGAGAGACCTCCAGGACAATTTGGATAATTGCAGTGGTTGAATGAATACAAGAACTGACTAGTTTAAAAAACTAAGCTGTTACACTGTTCAACTCTTTATTTCTGCCACTGTATCTGTTTTAGATATGCTGAAAATTTCCACTTCACTTATAATGTCATGATTTCAAAGACTTTGAGTATTTTCAGCATCAATATTTATATGTTTTGGCATTCATTTTGGCATACATGTTTTGGCATTCATTTTTCATCCTTTGGTATTCCATTCAGCAAAGGAGGCACGGGATCTTGAAGAGTAACCATCTATCAGGAAGACAGAGCAATAGCATAAGGTTTAGATGATCAGCTATGCCCTACGGAGAGCAATTATTAATTATTATAAACCCCCATCAGTGCTTAAAAAATATATTGATTGTAATATCTTTATGAGAAAGTCAAAAGCAAACACTGGTGGATAACATGTATCTGCTTTAATATTATTCTTAGTGGATGATACATTTTATGATACAACAACAAGACTCAGAAAAGTAGTCTTAAATTTAGGACTCAATGGGGAAAAAAACCATTCACAACAAGTAATTTAATCACATCTGCAAATATTATTCTATCTGCTTGGAACCCCTTGGAATTTCAACTGGATTAGTTGTCCTTCACTTCCTGTCCTAAACATTTGTTTTGTGTTTCTGTCTCCTCTTAAACAAAAATTGCCTTTCACCTCAATGGGTGCTAGCATTTAAATGATGCAGGAACAGTTTCACATGTGTATCCTATAGAAAGTTAGACAGAAACATAAGGATAGATAAATGGGTAAGTATGTGATGTGTTCATTAGGAAAAAGGAAAAGTTAACATGTCTGTGCAATACTTGTAACATGAATTGGATTTATATCAGTAGAAAGGGGTAGAGCTGCTGTAATTTCAATAGAGCTAGACTGGTGTAAACTCTTCTACCCATAGAAATCAATATTTATATAGGTCCTTCAACTCAAAAGGATCCTAAAGTGCTTGGTGTTTGAGTAAAAATCTCTTATCTGTATTATAGCTGCATGAATAGTACTTAAGGAATACATTACCTTAGAAATTTACCATTTTTCATCAAATAATATGTTCAACAAGTAGTTTTATGAGGTGTTAGAGTAATTCTGAGTAGTTGAATACTATACATACTTGAATAAAGAATTCAATAAACAATGGTCATAATTACGAAATATATGTTCAACTCTTTTATTCCTCTAAAAATGTCAACTAATTTCTATGGTAAGAAATACTAATACAGCTCTAATGCTGACCAAATACTAATACATATCTAATGCTGGTGTTCTATCAGCATTTCCCTATCCCTGCCCTACAAAGGAATAAATATCTGAATGAAGTCTTCTATTCTCATCTCACAGACCAGAGATGCAGGGATATGAAATATAGACACAGATTTTTTTCATGTACAGAAACAGAAAGTAAGTCACTTCAAGGAACATCTGCTTGTTTGCAGTCAAGAAATTATAGTAAATAGGATCTACATCTACCTCTTATTTATTGGTTCTGTCGAGGTGCTGACAAAGGGTGGATGCTTCATATCCTGTTGATTTTTCCCCCAATGAGAGATCCTCTGGTGCACCTTTGTCCACCCAGGGCGCACAGCCTGGCTCTCTTCCTTTCCAATAGCTCATCTCACCTTTTCTTTTAAAACACTGTAACCTCCACTGATGTAACCTACCTTCTGTAAAATATCATAGTGATTATCCCTTCAAACAAGAAAATATCAAACTTCTTTTAAGATCCAGCTCACTCTGAAAGGTTTAAACACTCATCCAACTGGCCAGGGTAGTAGAGTGGCTGACAGAAAAGGTGGGGCTGAATTTTTAGACACTGCTTAAGAAAAAAATCTGTACTTAATAGCGAGCAAAATATAGAAATAAATCTTGAATCAGGCCTTGGAAGGCAGTCCTCCCACTTCTGTGCTCTCCCTGTCTTCTTGTCTTCTCCCCTTCTCTCTCTCCCTCCCTATCCCACTCACCAGAGAAGTCACGTTTTATTTTATTCATCTGCTACACCCTCAGCAACAGACTAGATCAAATCCAGGCCTACAGTTATGTACTAATTTCTGGATCAACCTTCTTCCCTACTTACTAATACAGACATTGCAGAATATCTAAATAAATATGTCCCTCTGATATAGACATAGCTCCTTTATTAAAAGCATAGCTCATTTAATGAAGAAGCAGCAGACACAGTTGCTAACCTCTTTGAGATCCTACACAATGAAAGGTTACTATTAAAGTTACTATTAGTGGTACTATGATTGGTACAAAAGCCTTTGTAGTGTCTTACCCTGGGCAGATTTTTACAGCACAAAAGACAAAGATATATTCAGTGTTTTAAAAATTGTGATCTACCACGATCATACCTAATTTTATCTCATTGGGAGTCTTCTGCATACATTTAAATAATGATCAGATCTTCCTTCATCTTTATCTTTTCAGAGTGCTCATGCAGCCAGAATGATATCAAGGTATTAAAATTCAAGTGTTATTCTTTTAAAAACCAATTTTTCTTTTTCTGTAAGTGTATGGTTTAATTCCATGTAAATTAATTTTACTTGGGAAAGCATTTTTTTCCTTCAAGTATCTTTTAAATGCTTCTTTTTACACCCAACCTGCTGGCAAAAAAATTAGAAAGCAAACAAATTAGATGATTTTCAGTGAAGAGACAGGATGCCTAAAGAGCACAGTATATAATTGGAAGAGCACAGGAGAATGTTTAAAATAAGTTCAAGAACAGTGATAAGGCTAAAGATGATGTTATCTGTTGGACAGAAGAAGCCATTAACATACACCAGAGTGTTTTCAATCACTTAATCAGAAAACCCTTTTCTTGAGCACTGTTTCTTGTCTGCGTGCCATGAACAAACATAAATATTTTGGATTTCCTGCATCCTTCACTCTGATAATGGGCTCTTAACTATAAGCCTTTCCCACCTCAAAGAAAGAGCTAAAAACAAATGATAAAACATGAACCCTTGAGATGATTTCTAGACCAGAGGAGTTACAGAATTCAACGGCATGTTCAAAACAGCCTTTTCACTGCACTGTTAGTCCTAGTTCAGTACAAATGTAATTTAATATGAGACGAAAGGAGAATGGACGAGGATGAGGATGAAAATGCTCTCAATGAGCTAAAATGACTAAATTATCACTGACTGCAGTGGTGTACGTTCAGCAATATGGAAATAAAAGCTTAACTGTTCTACTTTTAGAAAAAAATACAAAATTCTACTTTTCAGTGAAACAATATTTAACTTCATAGAGGTAAAATTAGAGAAAGACAGTCTTGTGGGGTTTTTTTTCCCCTCTTCATACACATTTTATCTGTGTGGGAAATGTTCAGGACCTCAGATATGTACTTATTCTAAAGGAGATCTTTGAGAGGGCTTGAAGATGTCATTGTTTCTGCTTCTGGGGTTTTTCCACTAGTTTCTGACAATTCCATGGAAAAATTTAGGTGAATGTTAACTCTTCTATATGGAAACAACAACTGGAAGGTTTCTGTAGCTGTACAACTCCATCAAAGCTTCATTCACATATTCAGTCTTCTTCTTCCTTACAGCTGCATGGGAGTCAAGTCCTTACAGCATTGCAAATCCAAATACTGCACCAGGAAAGGGCAAAACAGCATTCACTCTACATCACAGTATATTATCAAAACTATCCCAACTTTGGCAACAGCAGTAAGGCTTCAGGGGCTGTTTTCAGATAATTCTGACACTGCTGATGCAATGTTTTCCTTGGTCCAAATGAGCTGTATCAGTCATTTGAATTATAATGAACTAGAAACTGCACAGTGTGTTTCAACAAATAAATCAAAGTGGAATACTTGGGCATCAGGTGAAACAAACTTTAAGTAATCGTTACATGGAAAAAAGTAGATGCATTTTAAAATGGTTTTGTAATGCTTCAAATGACCGGGAGACAAATTTGTTTGCTGTGTTACAACACATAACAGGAAAAGCATGCCACATAGTAGATTGATCACTAGTCAAGATTCAACTTCTCAGAAGTTATGTGAAAATAAATAGTGCCAACTACTTAACTGCTAAAAGCAGCAACTGTGCACGGAAGAATACAACTTACCAAGATCTGGTAAGTATCTGGCTGTTGCACTAGTTCAGGAACTTGAAAATGGTAATTTACATGGCTTTAAAGTAAACGCTTTAAAAATAAAAGTTGTTTTGAATTCTGAATTAGACTACAGGAATGTAAAATACATAACAATGTATAAACAAACAAAAAAAAAGGGTATTCTGGCACTGAGAGTAACAGAAAATAATTGCTCAGTTCCATTAAAATATTTGGAGATATTATACCCTTGAATAAATGTGCAAAATCTACATTTTTCCAGATGGCATGTAATAGTTATCAGTTTTATACCTAAGAATAGGAGGTCTTTATTTTTTTTGCGATCACAGAATGTGTTTATGGGCTCACACTTGCATTCTACATTAAAACAAACAAAATCTTGCATACATGCAGAATGCTGAAAGCAGAATTGAGTTGATTCAATGTTTTTGTGTATATTCCCTTTGTGTATGTGAGGAAGCAACAGGAAAACATGACATTTCCCACTTGTTTTTCTTACAGGTGAAATGCATTTTTATAATAAAAAGGTGATTTTTTTTCTGTGGTAACTGCTAAGGAAATCTGATTGCTCATTAGAGTCACTGTTTTCCCTTCATAAACATTTCCTCTCATTACTGAGAAAACTGCCACTAATCAAATGCATTTCTGAAGCACTACAAAAGGATTTGGCATTAAATTTCAAGATAATGGTTGTTAAGTGTGGCTTGTTTCCTTCTTAGGCTTCATTTTAGTCTGTTACTGCTTTATTCTTTTCCGGTACACTGGAAAATGTGCAGCATTGTTTGTTATAGAGTGTGGGACACAAATATGAATCAAACCTGTTTACATATGATTCTGGTTTTGGGGGGAGGAATTACTCCTCAAACAATCTGACTTAATAACTGCTACAGAAACAGAATGCAAAGTTGGTTTGTTTCTCGTTTTAAAAAATGTTGGTTGAATCACATCAAAATCTCAAGACAATTCCAAGATGAACTGACTCTGAGAGTAAATGACCTCTTCATCTCAGTGATAAAGTTCCAGCCAAAATATTCTCTCGGCCTGAGACGTGATTCATTAGAAATATGTGCATGGTGTGGAGCTCTACTTTCTATCTGGCAGAGTCCAGCCTGCAGACTGATAAGAAGCAAATGCAAATGTCCTGATAAGAACTGAATGCAAATATTTATGATATGATATTCCCTGGGAATTATGTGCAGATAAAACAAAGTGTATTATTTTCCCGCTTCTCTTTCAGGTTTGCCAAAATGCCCTTTTTCGCTTTCGGAATTTGCATTTCTTCAAAATTGATTCGGCTTGCGTATTATGTTAAGCTATTTGTTTGCTAAGGATGGTAATTAGTTACTGTAATTACAGCAATGACAGTTGCTAAATTGTTTTTAAAGCATTACAGTGAGCCTGTGCCAGAAGATTGCAGTATTTTTTTGGATTTAAGCAGAGGCTGGAAAAACTCCCACTCTAAGGCCAGCATGGGATTTTCAACTACAAAGCTGCTTTTCCTGATTGAAATATTTTTTTTAAGAAATCATTAATTTGCATTGATTGTAAGTACTAACTTTAAATTTTGGTTTATTCACAGATCACAGAAATATTAGTGATAGTGGGCCCTGTGGGAAAGGAGATACAAGGGGGACTCCCATCGTAAATAAAAGTGAAAGCTGATAGCAGAGGAAAAATGGTATAACTATTACTCTGAGCCTGTTAATTAAACTCTTTAGCTTACTTTTTAGATAAATTAAAAACAATTTTAAAATGCCTGATTGAAAGTCATTCCTGAACTTTTCTGAGGTGCTCAGAGCTAAGTAAGAAACTCAGAAACAACTATATTCACCAAGCCCTTATTGTATAGCATGCTCTGCATCAAGACAGTGCAGAAAAAGGAAATGGACAGCTCTTGCAAATAAATTCACACAGGAACAAAGTCAAATAAAGGTTTTGTTTTTTTTTTTTCCGGTGGTGTCTTGTCATTGTAGTCATTGCTTTTCATTTTTATTTACAGGCTAACACTGGACACTTGTATCCTGAGTATGTCCAGGGTGAATATTTGATGATAATCCCAGAAAGCTCCAAGTTTCATCCTTTCCTCCTTCCCTCTAGCATTTCCTCCAAAGGAGTTATTGTCACAGCAGGAAGAGTGTGCAGCTCAGCAGTGGAAGAGCCCCAGGCATCATAGCATGAGCTCTTCCTCTTCCAAGACATGTGGTCTCGGGAGATTAGCTGGTGTGTGTGTGGGAACCCTAAGGCTTCACCCATCTCTTCATTCTGTTCTTCCTTCCACTCCACCCCCGTATAATCTCATTCCCCACAGTTTATAGGAATAGACATAATTACTGCACTTTTCTTCCTTCAGAGAAAAGGCAGCCTCCTTTGAGGCTACAGTTCAGCTCTGTAACTAGGAAGAGCACCTGTAACCCACCTTCCATACCATTCTCCCTCTCTCAGATGCCAATTCACCTAAAGCCCTGATGCCTGAAGTCCTGGGATTTATTCTGAGATTCCTTCCCCCCTCAAAACCAGCCTTTCCTGGCTGTTTCTCACCATATCTTGATTCCTCTTCTGCCCAGCCCTGTTGTAGTTGCCCAAGTGGTGCAGGCAGCAGTGTGCAGTGCTCACAGGCAGCACACCCCGCTGCACCTGCCTGGGTGGAGTGGAGTGCACACATCCACTGAGCCTGCTGACGCTGGGTTTAAGTACACAGCAGTGTTTGCTTCATGGTTTGTAGGCCTCTGCTTTCATTTTGACATAGAGTCAGTCTTTCAAAGGTGCATTGTGCTTTGCGTATCATTTATCTAGTTACCATTTAATAGTCATTTCTAGACAACTAACTGAATATCCAGTCCTTGCTCCAGAATACCAGCTTGAATAAGATACTGTCCTCTTGCTTACACAAAATGCCATTATTCTGATGATATACAGCTTTTACATTTATTTGGAAAAAAAAATCTCTGTTCTGTATTGTCTTTATGAGGTAGCTAAAGATCCAGAGAAATGCAAGTCTCATGATATCATCAGATCATTCAACACAGGGGAATCTTGCAGCTTCTAATCATGAGGGAATAGCATGCTAACAGCTCATGAGAAACACATGGTGTGACATTCTGAGGTCACTTTTCTATCCCATATATAAACTTACAACAGTGGATTTTGACTGAGCAGTATTGGATCAAAGAACGACTTCAGGAAACATAAGTTAAGATTCAAATATCAGCTAAGTGATTGCTTAGCTACAGAAAGAAAAACATTTCTCCTGAAGTGAGAGAGTTTTCTTGTCCTGAGTTTCAAAGGCTTATTCCTTACAAAGTTTATTAGCTTATATTTGGATTATACTTTTCACTTTGAAACTCCTACAAAGGATTTACTTCCAAGGCCCTCCACTAGCTACACAGACAATATATCAGGACATAACAGCCCCATCTGCTGCTAAGCAGATTTGTATCTAATTTATACTTGTATTTGGATGATAGTGTTTGAGAGATGGATGAGAGATATCTTTAAGCATTAATTTGGATCAAGCTTTATATGTCATTTTCATCTTAAAATGGAAAACAAGTTGATAGGGTGATCATGTATGGTATATCATAAACTATTCTCAGAATCTTTATTAGAGGAGCTATGAGAGATGAATACAAAAAACCTTAATTATCATTAGGCTTTGCAACAACTTATAAGTACTGATAATTCAGTGGGTAACACATCTGGTAAACATTTAGTACCATTTATTGACCTTTAAAAAATCATCATATAAGATCTAATCAAGCAAATGAGAAATGTCCATACACTGTGTCTCTTATGGAAAGTGAGATACTACCTGCTGTGGGGTTCTGAGAGCAACACAGTGGCAGAATATATTTAACTTACATAACAGACTAGAAAATATGTTTGATTACTGCAAGAGTAAGCAAAACTCTTGCTTACTGTAAAATGACTGTAAAATTACCTTCTACCTCTATAACAACGTTGTTTTGTTTTGTGTATATATACATATATATGCAATGCTATCATTTGCATTATGCATGCAGAGCCTTAAACTGTACTTGTGAGTTCAGCAGATATCATAGAGCAAGATGCATAGTGAGATGCATAGTGAGACGCAATGTAAAGCACAGAACACTGATACACATATTTGCATAGACACACAAAACATAGCAATCTACTCCTTGAAATCACGATCAAGCCTGTGGAAACAGGCATTGGTCCAACTCAGAGGTTAGCACAGCAGGTTACAAAGGACATATTCAGAGTATGTATTGCCAGCTTGATTTTAGAGAAAAATAAGTCTTGCAAGACACAGACTGGTGTCTGCTTTGATTTTTCCTGGATTACAGGACAGTGACTTGGTCAGGGGAGACTCCTGGAGGAAGGGGAATGTTGCACTGTCTTAGCAGTTGAGGGGCTTGTGGAGAAAATGAATCTGAAATCTATCCTGGGTGGGAATGAGAAATACAGGGACTCATAGAGATGGTTTGGGATTCTCAGGAGGGAATACTGGGAAGAGAAGGGGAGAAATGCACAGCTAGCTGTTTGAGGGGATAGACAAAGCAAAAGCTCAAGGACAAAAGAGGAGTGTGCAGAATGGGAGTGATCCAGCTGACAGTTTCTGAGTGGCCTGAACTACGCAGGGAAGCAGAAAGGAGAGAGAGAACTCAGGAGAACTCAGATGATTGTAGCAAAGGCTTTTCTCCCTGCTTGTGACTTCTATGCACTTTGACCCAAATATTTAGGTTTTTCTCTGTATAAGAATTTATTAATTTCCCGAGTTTGGATTACAATAAAAACTGGCATTTTGAATTAAAAGCTTTTTTTTTGAGTGGAGCTTGTCACTTGCAGTGAATGAAAACCTAGGCAGAATGCCTGACGACATTAGGATTCTGTTATAGACCTTTCTTGATCTTTTTGTTTTTGTTTTGTTTGGTGTGTTTTGGGTTTGGTTTGGATTTTTGTTTTGAGGTTTGCTTTGTTAGTTTTTTTCCGGAAAATTCTCATCTCTTGGAATCAAGAAATAACAGGAATATATTCATTACAACAGAGTCCAAGACCATGCAGAGACTAAAGACATTTTTCGCCCAAATGAAAAAAAAAAAAAAAATAAAAGCTCAGAACACAAAAAAAGTCACAATAAGGGAAAACCCCTAAACAAAAAACTTAGTGTTTCTAAACTAGTCTCAGGCTTTTTGCAAATTTGAGGTTGCTAATCCTTTAACTGTTTTACTCTGTGCTGTATAGGGACTGTGAATACAGAGTATCATAATACCATGTGAAGAAGTTTTACACTCTTGGAATAATAAAGCAAATTATTAAATAGATTTCTCTGATGTGATGCATTGTATAAGGTGCTGCCTTCCTGTGTGAATCCTGACAAATGATAGAGATTAAAGTCCCACACAGCATCTAATTAACACCAGTGCTCTGGCTATGATAAAAGTTCAACAGCTAGATACAATGCCTAGAAATGAGTGTTTGTTGTCTAGCTTGAAATACATGAAAAGGATGAAGTTAATAAATGATTGTAACTTTCTCACTTGACCAAGGCCAATAGGCCCTGACTATTTTAACAACTGTTGATTTTATTCTAAATCAAAGATATAGAAAGATTATATCAGCACTTAAGTATGAATTTCTGTGTTGTTATTACTATATTCTAACATGAGAAAATACAGATGCCTTTACTCTGCCTACTTGTCTGGAGTTGACTGTGCTTTTGCTAATAACATCTCTTCCTGCAGTTCTTCCTGCAGTGCATCGCACAGGTTTGCTAGAACTGATGACCTATCAGGGACGACTGAAAAAAAAGAGTTATGAAGTGTGGGTCATTATCAGTGAACAACCTGTCGTCAGCCCCATGGTGAGCCAGTGACTGGATTCAGCTGTCATGGGGACAGGGTGAGGAGCAGACTGTAGAGTCACTGCAGGACCATTTCCCCAACTAGGGCAGGTCACACTAATGGGATTTGAATGGGGAGGAAGAAGTAGAGGTCCCTTTGCACTTTTTAATGCACCCACTATAAATCCACCACTGACCTTGCTATAACTCAGTGTTGCTACATTATTGCCTATGGTGTTAAGTCCTCAACTCTGTTTCAGCCTTCTACACAAAATGCGAACTACAAATAATTTGCCAGGAATTTTCCACTTGAAGTCTTTTTTTTTTTCCTATCTAGAATCTCCCAAATTATTAATTTAGGTGCTTTTCTCATGTACACCACAAAGTCAAACTCAGCTTTAGTATGATTGTACTGCCATTCCTCATCCTGTGACATGGAGCAAGGAAGAGATGCTGCACTGGAAGAGGCTAAGAGGGAACAGCTACAGCCTCTAACCTAAGAAATTCTTATTATATTTTTTTATTCTAAATGCTTTGAAGAAATATGTTTAATTGTATGAGTTCTCATCAATACACAAAAAGAATTTCAGTGGAATGGTCCAGGCTGTCAGGATGCACAGGTCTGTGAGATTCACTGACTGGGACAGTACTGCCTTGGACTGCCTTGGCCAGAGGAGTGGAGAGCTTTCAGGCTCCCTGCCAGCTGACCACAGCTTAGAGCTGCCTACACCACTTGCTTCTGCTGCATCTTGGATCCCTGTCAAAGCCAGGAGAATAGAAGTTCTGCAGTACTCAGTACAAATTGTGACTTTCTAGACTTCTATCCTTCCAGCTTTGAGACAGAGGATTTTCCCAAATCAGGACACTTCCCCAGAATAATTTAGATCTTTCAGACAAGTCAGGTTTCCCCAGTAAGTCCCTTTAGTGAGAGACATCTTCTATGTCCTTCGACTGAGGACAGTGCGGTGAGTTTCCAGGAACTAGGATACCTGCCTTCTCTTTTTTTTTTTTTTCCCCTTTGAGAAATATAATAAAACATAACAACTTACAAATAAACCCAAGTGGCCATTTTCTAAACACATTGTAGATCCCTGCTTAAGATGAGCATAGTCACTATTCAGCCTCTATTAATTAGATTCTGCATTAACTATGAGAGAAGCTTAGGTGCATTAAGGTCCATGTGAACATCTTGTAGAGTCCTAAATTTAGGTGCTATATCTTAGTATATAGCTGACACCCCCAAGAATAAGTTATATCAGCAGTATGTAGATATTTGCCACCAGTCCCCTTAGTGCAACACTATTTCAAATCACATAAAGGAGAATTGACAATTAATCCACATTTCACAGCTTCATCTAACAATTTGATAGAAGATGTCCAATTTGCTTATTTGAGAGATTTTCAGTTGTTAATGTAAAGACAAAAAACAGTGGGAAAATAGAGTAATTTACGAATTAATTGTCTGTAGAAAACTTGTGATAGATTTTTTTGTATACAGGTATAAGTAAAGTACACTTATAACTTTAAGAATGTTAATTGCACATTGTGCATTGTCTTAATGTGCAATGTAGACATATCTAAATAGGATAAACCAGATCAATTTAGGTATGCATAACTATTCATCTGTGGAAGAGTAGGGATCAGAATTTTCTGAGTTATTTGTACAGTATATTGCATGGCTATATCCTTACAGTTTTATAATGACTTATGATTAGGATTGTGCTACAAATACAAATAACATTTGTATGTGTATAAAACACATCCCAGTTTAAGAAGGAAAATAACCTTTCTGATCAAATGACTAACAAATGAGTGTATCCAAATCTAATATTTGAGAAATATGTATGAAGTGTTCACACAAACCAAGTGCTTGCTAGCACCAATTAGAAGATGGCTCTATTGTGTTCCATTAAGAGGATGAACATGTCCTAAACACAAGTCCTAAAATAGTCTCAAACTCCATCAAGAGAAATTAATTCAGTCCAGGTGCACCTCTTTTCCAATAAAGTTTTGATGGTAGATGATAGCTGGTAAATATAAATTAGCTGTACTGGATCAAAGACCAGCTGTAATGATGGGGAGAGAAGAATGGCTGCATTCATCACTCCATGAAGTGGAGAGAGACATGAAATGGTGCTAGTTAAGCTGAGCTGAGCAAATACAAAGAGGAGAAAAATGAAATGAAAACTAAGCTAGAGAAGAGAGCTTATGAACCATCATACACAATCAGCATCCATATCTTATAAAAAGAAATATTATAGAAAAGTGAAAAAAGCTATTGTTTCCCAAAGCACTCCACAGGTCATTTTAGATAATTTTTGTTTCCTTGTACTGAAGCCTCTCAAAACATTGTGAAAAGAGATTGTAATCCTAGTTTGGTTTTGAATTCTTGGATGTTTTAATCTTAATACTAACTTTTTATCAAAATATAAAATCCATGTAGAAGCTATTGATACTCTTAAAGGTTTTGCTAAGTATAGAAAAACCTTATTGTATTGCTTTCATCCACTTGTGGATCAAAGCAATAGAATTTTTACAGAATAAGAAAAACACATGGACTATGGATATTTAAGCATTCTGTATTTTCCCAGATGAAACTCTTGTGATTTGTGTGATTTTACATTGGAAGGGAAAAAAATCAAATGGAGGCTTTTCTAATGTGACAATTATATAGCACAGATAAACAACCCCTTTCCCACAAAGCTCAAGATGCTGTTGTAAAGAGAACTTGAATTGTTTCTGGCTCTTTTAACAAACTTCATTAATCTATTGTCAGTAATTCACTTTTTTCAAGAACTTTTCCTTTTGGACAGAAGTTTGCTTCCTCCTGAAGTGCTTGATTACTCAAACTAATTGTTCAGAACTACCAGCATTAAGATCCAGCCTCTGAGTTCCATTAAGTCTACAGCCACAGGCATCAGAACTTGAAGAAATTGAGCACGTAAAGGGGAATCAAAATTGCTCAAGGCCAACGCTTGGCCCCCTGTTGGATTTCAAAGGCTGAAAAGAACCTGATGTTTTTCTGTAATGGTCAGAACTAAGCAGAGAAGGTGTTTTGTATGGTTATGACTTGCTTATATTTGCACTGTCTAGTCACAAAATGTGCACCAAATGTATCTTATCCTAACTACAGTAAATATATATACTCAGCATTACTGATTAATGCAGAAAGTCACCATCTCCTTTCTTTCTTTTCTGCATACCTGACTGTTGCTAGGATTCCTATGTTGACTGAGGCAGAGCTAGGGAAGGTTTTACTGAGTTACTGAGTTTGTGCTTCATCAACCTTTGCAGAAGGGACCATCTTTGTTTACAAACCACTTACAGAAGTGAGGTCCTGTCTTATCCTAAAATTAGGTCAAATAATTAAAATAACAATAATACTCATGACAGTGGTAATAACAATCAATCAAGCTCACCAGAAAGATATATTTTAGTACACCTGATGATATTTCAATTACTGTTTCACATTCTCTTTGAAGCATTTGAAAGCTTCAGTGGTTTTATGCAGTAATTTATTTGGCTTTTCTTTAAGAGCTACCTTAAATAAAGACACAATGAATCCAAAACTAACAGAAAATGCATTTTTTAACACTAAAACAAATCAGTTTAACTAATTGTTTAGCTGTTTAACTGTTAAAAATTTAACTTCAACACACAGTAAAGTCATTGAAAGTTTTACTTGCAGATTTCTCTGTGTTTATGCCTACATTATGATAATGCTCTGTTGATGACTACCAGTACTGAAGAACAGACTGGTTCTATCCAGGACCTTGGACCTGTAAGCTGCCTCATAGAACATCCAATAATAATTTTCATGTTAAACAAACCAGAAGTGTTTAACATTCCTTAATATGAGCAAGTGTTGAAAATGACAAAATAGAGCTGTTAACTAGAAACCTCCTTTGCTGACAGCAGAGAAGTACTTAAAGGGTTAACTCTGCTTCTGATTGCCTAGTAAATAAAGAAACGTATTGCTTCTTCTGATGAACTATTTAAATCTACCTGGAAACAGTACAGAACTATGTTCATGGTTTGACATATTTATGAAGTGACTGTGTTGTCCAGTTTTATGAAAGATTTCTACTATTCAATAGATGTTGCAAGACTTTACCTGAGTTTCCTTTAAAAATTATGGTGGAAATTTTGCTGCATACCAAGTTTGCTGCATACCAAGTATTTTTTTATATTAATGTGCTTTACTACACTATGGCTGAGGTAGCAAAACACGAAGAGGATTTTTTTATAGCCATAAATAATTTCCCAGTACCTAGATGCTAGAGTATTAGATATACTCTAACACAACAGAGATAAACTTCATCTGCATAATATGATGTGAATAATTTTCTCTGTCAAGTAGTTTTTGATCAAAGTTAAATCAGTAACAACATCATTTTGATGGGTGCAGACTCACATAGAAGAGTAATAGCACACCTAGACTTCATGTGGCTTATGCCCTACATAGCCTAGAAGACAATTTCCGTTGTTCAGGTCCTGCCTCCTCATAAAATGAATCAAGCTGTACCTATCTGGTGGTATTTCATTTCTTTTAACCATTGCTTTTGACAACACTGATGAAACTGCCTCCTTTAAAAATAAATGTTCATAACTGCCTTGGGTTGACACTTGGGTATTTCAATTGCTGTTACAGCCACGATGGTCTAGAAGTGTAACTGAAACAAAATTCGTGAATTACTCAAAGCAAGGCTGTGCAACTGGAAGTATGCCTGTTTTTTTCAGCTACATATTAACTTTTATTAAAAGTTCTGTCTCTCAAAAGGTGAATTTATGCACATGGACATTGATTCTGCTCTCTGGTGTCTTTCTCTTAGGAGCTCTATCTGTATTTTCCCATCAGCTTTCATACTGATACAAGGTCTTCATTCTAATTGCCTTTTTCACAGCTTTTCCCATAGGAGCATGGATGAGGAAACAGTAGATTTTTTTCCTCTGTTTGGCAGTGCTTTGCTTACAAGGAAGTATCTTGGAAGTCCAGCTAATTGGATGAAATTTAGAACCAGTTTAAGGCAATCCTAAATTATGCTGTCAGGGCTTCCACAGGGCCGAGAAATGAGTGTTGGCTAAGAATTTTTGCCCTGCTTCTAGGCCATATGAGACCTCATTTCACCATCTAGTTACAAATCTACATACATTTTAAGCAATGAAAAATCCCACATTTTTATCTGAGAAAATACTAAACCAAGTACATGTAAGTGAGAGATGTGATTTTCACATAATGACTAGCTTAAGAAGGCTCAATGAACAAGTGATTCTAAAAATCACTTAATCACTGGTAATGACCACCTTGCATCTGATCAAATATATATTTAAAATGTTGTGGTATCTATTGAGAACACTTTAATTGCCTTGGATAATACAGGCAGTTCAAAACAGGGAAAACTGGCCAACATTTGCACAATTGTCTTACCAAGCTACCATCTTTCTATGGAAGAGAAATGCACAGCTTGGAAAACATGATTCTCTTTTTTGCTGAGAAAAACATCATTCTGTTGGTTAATAGTAATCAGAAGTCATTGAAGTGTTTACTAGATGGCTAAGCAATGAGACTTACTAATAGCTCTTCCTTCAGAAAGGGTTATCAGCCTCTGCTTCACTTTCATGTTTTGTGTCTTTTATCTGAAAAGCACTTTTTAGGCCTACAATTCATGACAAACATAAGGACGGTCCATGCAGATTTCAGATTTCTAATCAACTCACTTAATTTGTCAATGAATGCCAACCTATCATATCTACTTAATGTATAGCATGCTTAAAATAAGCAGAACTGCAGTGTATATTAACACAAAGGGGGTATTTCACTGCCAAAAAAAGACTGCTGTACACAAGTTTTTAACAACGTGTTACTGATTCCCAAATGGTGTGTTACTGATAGGAAAACTAGCCTGTATAATGGCCCATAGAATGTGCAATGCACAGCTCTCTTGCATTTCTGGAGCATTACTTAACTGTTTGTCTTATAGAAAACAAAGAATTCCAGACCAGGATTCAAAATATTTTGTAGCCAAAGCCTTTTGTTGCTGAGTTAGTAGGAGCTAAATCATTTACCAAATGATGCACAACTAAAGAAGGAATTGCAGACCTCCCAGTACTGTAAAGACCTACAGTTATCATAAATGAGGTTGAAGCTATGCCTTTCATATCAAAAAGATTTGGGGCACATGAAAATGTCCTGCTTTTGCTTTGGAACTACCACATTGGCTATTACTAAGAATCAAGTTTTAGCAATGTTTCTAAAGCATATGAAGGGCTGTTACCAAGTTGATTGTATACTTCTAAATTTCAAAATGCTTCTATCTGAGCTGCTGACTGAATATTTGTGTCAAATACACAGTTTTAAAACAAAATTTTAAAACAAAAACTGAACATTCATTTAATCTCTTTGAACACTTGTGAAACTAAACAGAACTACTGCAGGATTATATTGGTAAAGAAAGTACAAAAAATCTCCATATGGCATTTTCTGCGTGTTTTAAATGTGAACACTGCTTTGTACATATGCTGTTCTTGTCAAATTGCTATGTAGCTCTGCAGTTAGTTTGAATTTCTGCAATACCATTGTGTATTGACAAATCCATACATCCATGTATCTGGCCAGAAATATTGAAATGGTAACACAGATTATACTTTAAGAACACTTTTCAGGTAAATATTGTTATAATTATTCCCTTGGCAATGAAGGTTTGACAATCAAGATGGTTTAGACACGAGCTTAAAAGTATGGTTCCAAACTTACTTACCAAAGTAATGCAAATCCTTTGCTCATTTAGGAAATTTCTTATTACATGAACTGCCTTATTGATTTGGACAGGCATGCTCACATAAGAAAAGACAGTCACAAATAGTAGGACACAGGCCTGATTAAACATTCAGAATCACTGTGGATAAGCAAAAAGCTTACACCAGACTCTTTCTACTCCCGGCAATTTAGCCAAGGAGCTAAACTGTCCTCTTTCAAAACAAGAGCAACAAAAGACACAAGGATGTGAAGGATCATGTCAGCACAAGGCTCTATCTGAAGTCCATACATTTTGGCATTAAACTTAATTTTTCTATTGTCTGTGACTTGGAAGAAATTGTGTAGTGCCTTAGTACCTGAGATTCACTTTCTGTAAATGCAAAAATAATTCTTTCTGCTATGTATTGAGATGCATGATACCAATCCTTGTAGAACAATGTCAAAGTCTTAGACAAAAGCAAATTCAAAAGTGCAAAATATTATTTCAAGGACAAAATCTTTCAATAAATTATTCAACACAAATTTTTTATTCACACCCACCACCAACACAAATAATTAATGTATTAATACTTATCATAATGACTCCTTTATCATAGTTTAATATCCGAAACTAGTTGAATATGGAATTTTTTTAGGAAGCTATAGTAAGCCCCACCATGCACTAAAACTTCTATTCCCAGCACCTGCCCTTTTGCAGCAAGTGTTCTTCTTGGGGTTTGTGGCTGGCCAATAAATAAATTTAAAAAAAAAAAAAAAGAACAAAAGATAGGAAAACTGGGAAAATTAACAGAAATGCAAACCAAGAATATTAAGCCGATATTAGAATTATCTTCAAAGCTTGCCTGTTGGTATTACTGGCCTTTAAGCATACATTTGCAAGTTACATAAAGAAAAAAACCTCTCAAACGGCTGTTCGAAACCCCAATTGTTGTAACTTATCCATGCATTCCAGCAAAAATTTTCAGTGCTCTGCAGAAATGTTTGTTCACTTGCTGCAAACCATGTCACAAATCTTCACTGCAACAGCTAATATTTTACAATTGATCAAATAAACTGGGATATGTATTCTAAATATGTGACTTAATGAAAACAACTAAAAGATTTATGCTCCATTTAATGTACTTAGCTGAAGTCTCATGGGATTGCCAAAGGAGATAAAAACTGCAACATGGGTTAATGCTTAGTTATCTTTGGTTAACTTATATAGCTTAGTAATCAAAGGACATGAAAGGAAAGCCTTTGATAAAAAATAGCCTATTTTAAAATTCCACAAAAGACAGCTGCCTTTAAATATAATACGATGTAAACTTCTATACTTCCAAACACGAGCTCATAGCTAAACTTAATTTGCAATTTATAGACAAGAACAGAATTCTTAGTTGTTTGGTATCCTATTAAACGTAAAAATCAGTTTGGGGAGAAAAATTAAGAATGTGAAATTATAAGTAGTGGTGAAAAATATACATATTTTCTTCTTGTCTTTCACTGGCTTTTGCAAGACAACAGTGGAAAGCAAGAATCTGCAATGTAGAATGTTACTAAAGAAAGAGAAAGAAATAAATTATGATTAAATAGTCATCTAGGTCTCTGTAAAATTCCCAATATTTTGCAAACTGAAAAAGAAGTAAAAAAATGTCTTTGTTTAATCCACTGAAGAAGAGTGTTATTGATTTTTATAACTATATCTCCTTGTGGGTGAATATGGCTGTTGATGTAAAATGGTCAAGTGGTATAACACTGCTGTTACAAATGTTAAAACAAAAAGTATTTAGAAAATAAGAATCACACCAGGCTGCTCCTGTGCTTGAAAGCAAGGTGCAAGCCCTCTGCAGAGACTCTAAGTCTGATTTCAGTCTCTTTAAGAGCAGTGTTTGTGCTCAAACAGGACATCCAAATGCATGTTACTAAGTACCAGTGACTGAAAGACTGCCTGAGACTGGGAATTTCAGATACTAAACAGCAGAGAATGTTATATTGCAAGAAGAAAATAACTAATTGGAACAAGACACTTAAGTTCAGGAAAAACAAAAAAAAAAAAAAGGAAAGCATTTCTTTATGGATGTTTTTACTTTTCTTGAGAAGGGATGGACAGGTTGGTGTGCCACCTGTATCTATTTGACGTCTCTCTACTGCTTGTTCCTGCATATCTACGGATCCTACCCCATCTTCATTCTTGCATCTCACTTTCATAGAGATGGCAGAAAATTATTATTCTGCTATTACTCCACAGTTTATTTGCCCTTCTGTTAATGAGCCTGAACTCGCTGCTTAATAGTAATATGTTACTCCAAATCACATTAGTGACTGATGAAATTTGGTGATTCCAGTCTAACACAATTTTTGTAACTGAGAGATTTGGGAAATCCAATAGGGGGAAAAAGACATTATAAAAGCTCTAGGACAATATCTTGCAGTACTTATTACAGAATGCCATAGGTGTGATTATAAAAGGATAGAGTGGAGGAAAAAATTCTTTCTGTCTGTCCAAGCAGACAAGGAGAGACGAGAGGGCATGCTGAGAGGCTGTATGAGTAACACTAGGCTTCCCCCTTGATGGCTTAATGTCAGCAGGGCTGGTCTTGTTGAAATTAATCCAGTCACAATAATGGCATAAAGACATGCATTTATACCTCTATTGACTTTTCACGTTCACAGGATAATTGTTGTAACATTTTCTTAAAGGCCAAAGACCTTTTGATGATAAATATATCTCATTACATGGAATTTTATATGTAATCATCATATGAATCTCAGTGAAATTCAATGGATGTATTTACCATATGTTAATCCTAGCATAACAAGCCTTTAACCTATGTGACTTAATTATAGGCATATCATGAGGTTTACTGCAAAAAATGTTGGGCTTTTTTCACTCACATTTGCCTTGTAAAATCCTTTCACTTCTTTAACTCTTTTGTGAATTGCCTATCAGAGTTCATCTTCTCTGCTCCTGACCTTGCTTGAAGGTAAATCCAGGGATGTGTGATACCCCTATTTGCTCAACTGATGTGCAGATAGGTACGGCTACAGAAGCTTCTTAGTGGAACTTTTGAATAACCCTAGACCTGCCAAAGACTCTTTGTTTCATTTCAAATACTTCCCAATTTGCCAGCGTATAATTGATCACTTCTGGTGAGATTTTTCAGCCAGCAGTGAGCAGCAAGTACATTTTCATTGTATATGAACATGACATACAGAGCAATGTTTAAGCATTCCTGAAAAAGAGAAATATTGATACCAAGCTCTCTTAAAAATCTACATCCAGTTAGAAATTAGTAGCAGATGCAGGAAAAAGGTGAAGAAAATGGATTTATTTAGATTAGAAAAAAACTCAGTTGCAGGAGCCTATACTGTGGATACATGTGAAAATGTTCAAATGTTTTCCCTGACTTCTGGAAGAAGGATGGGATCATAGAATCACAGAATGGTTGAACTAGGAAGGGAAGTCTGGAGGTCATCTGGTTCAACCCAGCTTGTCAAGTAGGGACACCTAGAGCCAGTTGTAGAGAACCATGTCTAGGTGATTTTTTAATATCTCTGAGGAGGGAGACTCCACAATATCCCTGCACAATCTGTAATGGTGCCCAAACACCCTCACATAAAAGTGTTTTCTTATGTTCAGACAGACCCTGCTGAGTTTCAGTTTGTGTCCATTGCCTCTTGTCTCGTCACTGGGCGTTATTGAAAAGAGCCTGGTTCCATCTTTGCACCCTCCTTTCATCATATGCATGATGAAATTACCTTAATTTGCATGGGGGAAAACAGAGTGTTGCTAGCAAAATCATTCAACAAACAAATTCTAAAATACTGTGTTTTGATGGAAACCACACAACTAGAGACATTGAAAGATAGTTATAAACTATCAGCTAGAGCATGTCTATGTGACCTTCATTCTGTGAAAATTGTTATACTGCACAGTGTCTTGAGGTGTCTTTCGACCTTGTAGTTCAGTAATTCCATTACTCTTTTTAGTTTCTCCATCCTATTTCTTTTGACCAGTCTCAGTTCACTACTGTCACTTGGTTATAGACAAACTCCTGGGAGTCAAAACTTTTTAAAACTAGTTCTTGTACCATATGGACTCTTAAAAGTGTAAAGAGATTTTAGAGATTCTTTCAAACATATACTTCAATATGGCAGAAAATAAACCCCATAAAAACAATGCTTCTTTAATGAAAATTCATATGATAATTTTAGGAATATATTTAGAATAGGTCCAACAAAGTCTTAATCAAATCAGGTTAAAGACTTGGAATGTACATAATGTACATGTATTCAAGTATATAGTACCAAGTGGTATTCAGTTACTGGGCTGTAATGATCCATATAAAGTAATTTCTGGACTATCAGCCATTGTGCCCAAAATTTTGTCAAGTATGGGAGAGGTTCTCAAAGGACTGAGAATGGTAAAAACTGTTTGGTTTTGGTTTTGTTTGTTTTTTGAAACAGAAGAAGAGAATCTTTGAATTATAGTCTAGTTAAAGACAGCCAGAAAGACACACCAACAAATTATTAAACAATCCAGCTGAAGGCACCAAGAAGATAGCAAGGTGAAAAGAAATTGCCAGCACAGATTTGTCAATAACAGATCACATGAATCTAATTTCTTTCTTTGACAGAATGACTGGATAACAGTGTAGCAGAAGGCAGATTTGATAAATCCTGACTTCAGCAGGTCTTTCAACACAACTCTGCATATTGTTCTCATAAGCAAGAGAAATGTGGTCTGGATGATTTAGTGAAAAGTCTGTGATGAAGTGTTTGGAAAATAGCACCCACCACAATGATTAGTACAGATTCCCTGTCAAACTGGAGGATATTTCAAACAGAATCCTTTAAGAATCCTTACCGGTGCCTCTGTTCTACTACGATTTTCACTGACAATCTCAGTGGTGGGATGGAGGACACAGTTACGTTTTTATACTTGGCATTTGTCCCAAGAATACGTGGAACAAGACAAGAACAACAAAGCATTTTGGCAGTTCAGTCAGAATACAAGCCATTTGTCAAATCCTGGAGAAAGCATTCACAAGTTAACATGAAATGCAGTCACTATACATGCAGAACACAAAACTTAAGAGAAGTTATATGAGCAACTGTTAAAAGAAGAATAAATAGGCAAGATTAATGTAAAACAAACAAAAACAGGAGGTCACAATAAACAAAATTGTTTCTTGCTATTGCAAAAAACTCTTTAAGTGAAGGGGAGGTCAGAAGTGTTGTGTATAAGCTATTGGAGGTGCTGTTCTTGATGTACTGTTCTCCTTGGGTATCGCTCAGAGCTCAGCTGGAGTAATGTTTCCCATTTTGGTCACCACACTTCAGAAAAGATACAGACAATTTAGAGAGAATCCAGAGGAAAGCAAAAAGAATGATAAGAGCATTGGAAAACGTGACCTACAAGGAAAGGTTGAAAGAGTTGGATTTGTTTAGTCTGGAAAAGGGAAGAATGAAGGCAGGCATGATAATGTCTTCAAATATATAGAGCTTGTTAGAAAGAGTGCGGCGATCAATTATTCTTAGGGCCTGAGTGGGATTTGTAGGAGAAGAAAGCCAAATAATTTGAAGCAAAGGAGATTCAGGTTACAAGGTTCCCAACTGGAAGGGCAGTTAAGGGTTGAAACAGTTCACCGAGGCAGGTTGCAGAATCTCTTTCACTGAAGGTTTTTAAGAGCAAGTAAGATATGTCATGCTTGTTTTATGTACAGTGAGGATAGGGAATGAATTATCCTATGTCTGTAGATACCTTCCAGCCCTATATATCTGTGATTCCCATGACAATGAAGCATTGATTCCACAGACACAAAAAAGTATATTGTGGGATGTACCTATAGACTGCTTCTTGACAGTAATTTGTATGACTGCATTGTAGACTGTACTGTGTGTTCCAGAAATTAAAGAGCTAAAATGTCCCTAGTAAAGATCTCTACTAAGCTGGTTCTTCAAATAACAAATAATGTGAGTTGATACACATGGATATAGTGAGCAAGATGTCCTATTTACTCTTCACATAAATAAAATAAACACATTTCTCTTGGAAATACAAAAACATGGAATATTTTGTTTCTTAGAAGAAAAATTACTATTAGTCAAACCATGAACCAGTGGCTAAAATGAACACAAAGACAATGCCCACTGGGTTGGTAGTCTCCTATCTCAATACAGTGAATGAGATACCCATAAAATTCTGTGATTTTATAGCTGATAACAAACACCACATAAACCGAGACCATTATCACAGTATTTCATCAATGGCAGGAATTCACTGCAGCATCTGAACCTTGGAGACTAGCAAAACCGTGCTGCCCATGTCCAGATGAGTATCTAAGCATAAACAAAGTCAGGGTGATGTAAGCCAGAATATGAACTAAGTACTGCATTGCTCTAAGTATGTAAAAGTAGGTTTTTTGCATTATCAGATGAAATTTGTTAATGGCAATGAGAGCTAAACTGCTCCCATGAAGATTTCAGTGGAAGAATAGCCCTACTTTGGTAAATCAGCACACAGGGATGTCAAATACTTTAGACTCATAAGTCAGGGCCCTCAAACCATGCAATTAAAATATGGCTTTAAAATATGCCTTTACAGTCTCTTAGAGTGTTTGTTTCATTCACTTTCAAGGTTTTGAGCCTGCAGTGTGGACCCAGATCACATTTTCAGCCTTTTTTCAACAACCATTATAGTCATTAGCTTTTTAACATTTGTAGGAAGGAGGAAAATAAGTAATGAAAAAATACACTTGCAATCAAATCTCTAACCAATAATAGTTTCTGTTATGGTTTACTTTTCTTCCAGATATAGGTGAACTGCTTTAGCCAGCATGGTGATGCTGGTGAGCCTGGATCTGAGCACTAGAACACAGGCAACTACTTTGCTTTATTGTTAGTGCCCTGCCTCACAAAATTTTCACTTATGCTGTGCAGTTTTCTTTGTGACAACACATGCATATGGCTTATGTTACAGCACAAGTCAAGGACCAGCCTCAGGAATGACCAAAAGAGAAGCCAGAATTCCTGTGTATGACCAATCGTGCACTTTTTTGCTAAGTTTTATTTCCATTTGCCGAAGGGAGAGAAAAGCACACAATATGTGTTCATCTCCAAACAAAATTAAGTGACCAGAACCCTTCAAAATCCCAGCCCAGTGCCCACTGCTTCATTTAAACTGCATGTAAACAAACAAGAAGGAAATCCTGCTGCCACTAAACTCTTGACAGTATTTCACCTCTGGATTTTCACACGAAGCTTTATTGAACAGGAGGACTGCTACTGGGAGAAAGAACAGCAGTTAGTACAAAAAGGAAGGAAAAAGTCACTTTTGGCTTCTTGCATGCTGTGCCATGCTACATCCACCTGTGATGGAAAACAGGGCGAGCTGGATGCAACAGCCTTCACACAGAAAATAAGAAAATACAGTGAATAAATACAGGAAGATATTAACATCATATATAGCTATATTAATATATTAGTAAGCAATATTTACGCATGTAGATCTATACAGGTGTCCCTTTTAGATATATATTCTGATATAGGTAGATATATAGGTAGAGATATAGATACACACACACACAAACAGAAATATGGGTTATATTTATATTCCTTTCTAATATCCAGGACACCTCTCTCATCAATGACAGAGTTGAAGCCTTTCTTGAAACCTGTTTGAATTTTCCCTTTACTGCAAGGACAATAAATTAACTTTAAACTAACCTCTAATTTGGGATTTCATCTCATACAAAGTAAAGTCAAAAGCCAGCAGGTTACCAGTGGAGCATTAGAGAACATGGTATCTCCACTGATACAGTGGGTGGGGAGAGGAAGCTATTAACATGTCTGTAACACTTCGCTTTATACACAACTACCCTGCTTTTAACTCCAGCCTTGGTCGCTGAGGTCAGGCAAGACAGAGCTGACTAATAGTGTCACTTTCCTACTGCCTTCAGTGCTCACCCTGCCACAGCACGACAGCCAGTGCTGGAGGGGGTGGTGTAACACCTCAGCAGCGAGGGAGAATCGCTCATTGCAGCTTTTCATTAATGGTGGATGTTAGGGAAAGAAGTGTCACACTGCCACAGCTATAAAGCTGCTGAAAAGAGAGCTGCTTAGCCATTCATGAAACGCTGTTATGTTAACACAATAATGAATAGGACAAGGTCCCTCATTGTCAAGCAGGTGGTGGACTTTTACTCAGCATGAAGGGACCTGAGTGCCCAAATTGCTCTAACCGAGTGTAAAGAAGCTCACAAAACATAGCTGTCAACTCATTATTTCAAGTTTAAAATATAAGTATATGTGATGAAATGCTCCAACAGAGATTGAATCTTCAGAAGTTTCAGTTCATAAATGCGTCCTCCAGACTGATGTATGCAGCAGGGCATTCATATAAAGTTATAAGCTAGTGGAGCATGAAGCATTCATTCAATCATGTCATTTTTGAATATGAAATAACAGCAGATTTTTTTCAGAAAAAAATCTGAAAATCAGTTTAACCTTTCCCCATCACTATGGTTGTATTTGTACCTGTCATTCAATAGCAAAATGAACCCAAGAGTAAGGGGCTTTTCTCAAGACCAGTCAGTCCACAGCTCACCACCAAAGAATGGTGCAGAGTGAGGGCTGTAGGCAATCTCTACCATTGCTGCTTTACTCCAGGTTCATAACTTTCATGCTCAGCACATTAGCATGGTTAAGAATCCAGCACTTCCTACAGAAATTTTCCAACAGGGAGACAATGGGAATTTTAGCCCTAAATCTGAGTATTTTGGCCATAGGTACTGCAGTAACTGGAATACATGACTTAAAGAAATCTGGGCCAATATAGCACCACGAAACTGAGTCCCTCTTTCAGCCTCAGGAAAATACCTAGACCAAGAAGAATGCTACCTTTCTTCTCTAGCAGAAGAGCTTGAATCCTTAGTTCATGATGCTTTTTCCTTGCATCCTGAATCCAAAATTCTTTTCCATCACTCTTCTAGGGTAATTCAGATGTCAAGAATTGGAAGGTAAGCAGTGTTACTTTTATAGGTGATCTTTCTGATTCATCCTATTGTAAATCCTTTCAAGATTTGAAGCAACCTCAGATCCAATTTTCTCTTCCTAATATAGTGGGATTTTTATCAAATATAATGCTGAGTCATTTTCATTCATAGAGATCTGAATACACCACCCTTAACTAATGGGATAGAATACTTGATGGTAACTGTTCTTGATATAACTAAATTTATTACTCATGCTTACAATGTAATTACTGACATAATGGATTAAAAAAGCTAGAACCACAAGAAATTTTGTAGAAAGTATATCTGGGACTTCAATGGCATTCTGAAATTGAGAATTGATGCACACTTGCATAAAATATAACAATTAATGCAGAACTTCAATATCTCTTTTTTAATTAATGCTTTTTACTGGAAAATGAAACATAAATTTGCTTATGGTATATATATGTTGGATCACTTCTTCATAGAGAAATTTAAGACAATAGAATTATAGAATCAAACTATTCAAAACATGACAAACACTTCAAAAATGCAAAAAAAAAAAAAAAAACTACAAGAAATAAATTAATAGAACGGCTCAAAAATAATCTACCACATCCAAAATGTTTCACTCAGACATTCTTCCTGTAGACAGAACTTTTTCTTCCATCACTCCTTCTATTTTATTTTCTCTACAAAAATAATGCAGCCTATAATGGAAATGGTAAAAAATATCACAATGACACTAAAAGAATTTCAGGGGTGTTACAGGTTGCCCTGTGCAAAGAACTGCCTATAAAAAACAGGAAGAAGTATTAAACCGGAGGATGGAACCTCCAAACAAAACAGATTCTTTCCTGTAGACAGGAACAGGTAATTCCTCTAATGTACCCATGTAGAGCAAATTTTCCAGTTCCTCATTCTTACAGTTTCCTAGCAATTCTGTTCAGTTTGGTGAACTCATAAAATAAACTGGGAAAGGATGTAACAACTGGAGTGTTTGCTTAGCCTTTTTTTAATTAGAAATTTATTTTGAACAATGATTCCCAGATTTAAATCAGGCAAGAGACTTGTCCATAACACCAGGTGATTCATTTTACTTTCTTTAAAGAGACTATGGATTTAGACAGACATTTGTCAAAGATGATACACTGAGAAGCAATTATACATTCAGTAAGGACTTCATTCAAAACACACAGGCAGAGCTGAAGCTTAGTGAGACATCTGAAATACTGTTCTGCTTTTAATAACCCAGTGTGAGGACACTTGTAAACCTGGGCTAACTCAGCTTAGAACCTCCATCTGCACAGGGTGGAGAACTTGCTCTGTAAGGAGAGATTGGTGGAGCTGAGCTGCTCCAAGTGAAGGGGCAATTCCAGGCATCTAAGAGTGTCCTGCCAGTACCTGCTGGAAGGCTAGGCAGTTTCCATCGTTTTTGTTTTTCAAGAACAGTCCAGATAGAGCCCTATGCCCTAACATAATACAGGCAATATTATAGTTGTGTATTCCAACTATCACTGTTTAGACTGATGATCATATTTTCTTGGCTGAATCAATAGGAATCTTAAGTCAGTGTAAGCCTAAAGAAATGTTAAAAAGTTTGTCCCCACTTCATCCACAATCAATAGAGTTGCAGGCTATGTTAGAGAGTGATGCAGTGCACCACTGTCTGATTTGAACCCTGTTTCTCTCTGTGGCAAGACAGAAGACAATGTAACAGGAAGACTGATTTAACCATGAAGACGGATCTTCCTTTGTCTCTTTCATATTCCTTCTTCTATATCTCACATAGTCACCCTAGAACAGGAGGATTCTGAGTTAGTTGAACGTGAATTTCACTGTGATACTTCCTTTTCCTTAACCAGCAGTATTCTTAAAGCACACAGGTTCTGGGCAGATGCTTCACTACTTCAGTGTAGCAGCGGGATTTGAGAAGCTTGGAAGGTCCTGCATAATGTCTTGTTGTGCTAGTAAAAGAAAACACACTTTTCTTTCACAGACAAGAACTGTTGCATTAGGTCCAAAGACTCCTGTTAGTTCTGTGAGTCAGCTCTATATATTGAATGTGTCTGAGTTCCCAGCAAGGGAGAAGAATCAGTCCTGAGTTTGAATGCATGAAGAATTTAATAATTTGTATAAATGTTTAAAAATTAAATTTTCATTTTCTTTGTGAACATTTAATTTTCAAAGTTGTCTTTGATACTTATACTTCAGAAATCAATTAATGGGAAGAGTGTCCGTTAATGGGAAGTAGAGAATAAGTGCAATGCACATCTGAATTCACTCAAATGGAGTCAGTCACAGTTTACAGCTATGAAGATTAGTACAAAATCTGACCCCTATTTTCTTTTTCTGCCAAAGAATGACAGCATAGCCATTTTTATGATTTTAATTGAAGTCTTTGCTTGCTTGTATCTCACCTCTGTACACAGTATTGGATTCTTGGGTATCAGGTAGATTCCTGCAAGAAATCAAAGCAGTACTTCTCACTTCACATCTGGGCCACAAATGTGAAGTGCAGAAATACAGGCTGCACATATTTAGAAGCACCTGGGCTTCAAACAGCTCCCCATCAGGGGATTTATCTTTCTAATAAGCACTCTTTAAATGCTAGTTATTAAAATGAGAGAAATAAAATACCTTTCGTTCCTTCATTGAAAATAGTGTTGATACTGGTAAATCCTTTCTGTGGTGGAACAATTACTTGGAAAGCAACTGATTTGGTCACTGTTTCAGAATGCAAAAATCCTACATTTTTTTCAACTCCAAGGCTGTTTTTAATGTGGAAAAAAAGCCCAAACCATAATTTTTGAAATATATTTTTGAACATGCCTGCAACATGAACTTGTTCTTTTTTTCCTACTGGTAACAAAACAAGGAATGTCTTGTTGGAATATGGATAAAGTAAATGTCAACTATCAATAAATTATAGGCCTCATGGGGACATGACAAGATGAATATTTTTACAAGTCTAAGCTGCTATACATCTTAAATATTGCAAACCCTGTATAAGAAAAGTCATTATAAAAAGGGATGAAGAGTTCTCCATACAGAAATGTTCTAAAAAGCTTGAAACACGTCAGAGTAGCTGGCATCAGCAATGCACCCTAACTTAGCTTCATAAATGGCTATGTGTACTTGGGAATTCATGAACATATTCTGCTGGGTCATCAATCTATTTAGGTTTTCTGTCAGATCGTGCGGTCAGAACTTTGTTCAAGGTGGGGAAGAACCATACTTACAGACTGACCTAGATAACACTATTTTCATTTCAGGTCTTTCTCCCACCCCTTGCTTCTCAGGCCAGCAAAATTTTTCATAACTTAGGTGTCAATAAGCACTCCACCTGGGCTTGCTTTGCTGAGAAATCAGAATTCAAAGCAGGAACAAAACTGGAGGGTGTGTAATGATGGAAGACATTGTAGTATAAGAAGGCAATCCCTTTTTCCTCCTTGCCTCATGCAGTTTAGTGGGTTCCATAGAGCCTCAGCACTACTCGACGGTCATAGGTTAGTAAGGTGCATGTGGCTGAAGTGGAGGAAAACGGGGTAGGCAGGGAAATAATAGTATAGAAGGAAGAGTTTTGGTGCTGATGGTTTCCCTTGACTAGCTGAAATGGGCAATAATGGAAAAGATGTATGGGATAATCTATTGCCACACAGTCCCACACACATTAGTACAATTATGACCAAGTTACAGCACACCTGTCATGCCTAGTCCTTTCTTTTCATGATAATGTATTACAAGACTTTGTGGTAATAGCTAAAAAATAGAAAGTAATTTTCTAAACCATTATGATTTTGAATACATTACCCCATCTCAAATTCATTCCAACATCACTGCAGATTTAAAGGAAAATAGGAATTTTAACTGCACACTGAATACAGGAATGGAGAAAAATAAAAATAAGGCAACTGACCACTGTCATAGGGCCACAGATAGAAACCCTTCCCCTTAATTTTTGTTATGTAAATTTCCTGCAATAGATCATGGATTAAATTTCTTGCTCAATTACTCAGAGTAAATCAGGGACATTTAGGCATCATTTAGGCATATACATATTGGATACAGACTTGTGTCCCAGATTTTCATAGAATGACAGTAGACACTTCCTGGGTATGAGATTTAAAAAATAATTAGAGGATATGTGAACCCATGCCTTACAAGTAGAAAAGTATATCATACAAAATATATGTGAATCAGGATAAAAGGTCCTGTGAAATAGATTGCATTCTGGTATAGCAGGTCTGTGAAAAACTATTTTGAAAGTTAGTTTAGAAAATAATTAAATGTAAAGTCATTTTAATATACAAATGTCTGACAGGAACTTGAAGTCCAACCTTTAACCCTGAAAAAAAAGATAAAATAAATTTAGATTAAAAAAGGATTTGAATTTCTTTAAAATCCACAGAAAATGTTACCATTTAGTAATGACATTCCCTTTCCATTTGACCCCAGCTTGACATGGTGAATTGCTCTGAACATCCACCACCATGTACAGAAAGTCTTACTTCTTAACTCTTGCTATTCTAATTTGCACACAAAAGTACATTAAAAGGGATGTTAAGGCTGTGACATAGAACAATAAAAGCAGAAAATTCATAAGTAATTAGGAAATATACTATACAAAATGTTCTCCAGTGCAAAAGGGCTGCTAATATATCACAGGCAATAGAGTTCTATGAGAAAACAATGGAGTTTTCTGATACATAATGCCATGTTTCCATTTCACAGGGAAAAAAAAGAGTAACTGCAGCTATGTATGCTTATAAAATATTATGGCTGATTCAAAGACAAAGTCAGCACCATTCTTTCAGAGGTGTAGATATCCAAAGGAGTGCCTAAAAATGTTTTAGACCTTTATTCTCCTATGCAAACTATGTCTATGAAAGCATCAAAAGCACCTCTAATACTTTCTTTCATCTTTCCTCTTTTTTTGTTCCACATTCCGCTGAAATCAGGTGGAGAGAAACAGCAATCAAACAGTACAAAGGTGAAAGCTCTTGACTCTTCCTGTGTATGGGCGACTCTCTGCTCTCCTTCAAGGAAGGCTGAATGCACTAGACTGATGTGAACAAAGACTTAGATACCTACTTTACTAAGCTGAAGAATTCCAGCTTCCCACAGGTTTCAGGCAAGGACAGAGTTAAGCACCAACATGTTGGCAGAAGGATAGCTCTGGAAGTAGGATGGGATTTGTTATTGACCCACTGATGCCAGTGAGAGATAGAGCTACTCATGCACCTCTGGAAAATGACATTGCAAGCTCTTTGGGAAGCTGCTCTGAAGAAGGAGAGAAGGAATTGTTTTACATATCTGGAATACCCAGAACAATTATAAATGCTAAATAATATAGCAGCATGTTTCAGGAGCATATAAACTCTGTTGAAAGAGGAATAAGTCAATAATAGCAGTAGGTACTTCTGGTATTACCTATCAAGAAGGTATTAGTCAAATTTCCCTGAAAATTTTAAGAAATACTTTAAGGTAGTGTTTTTTGTCTATATCTCCAAGTCTCATTTTGCTAGCTCCTTTCCCAAAGGTCTTTCAAGGTACTTTCTCAATGCCAAGCTGTCAGTGTTTCTGCAGATGTAGCCCTGCCACAGCATAAGACTCTCCACATCAGGTCTGCCATAGTCACAGTTCATCTCCTCCAGAATCACTTATTTATCCTCCATTCACAATGGTGACCCAATAAAGGGACCAGAGACATGAATGGAACAAAACAATTACATTTTTTTAACAGATTAGTCCAAAACCAGCTCACAGACTAGGAACAAACAGTCAAGAGCTCGTGAAGGGAAGACAGATCCCACCTAGATGGGATTATGGCACTGAAGAACTGAGCTCTGAATCTCCTCTTGCATTCCAGTTGTTTCCTGCCCTTGCACAAAAATTTCAGTATAAAAAAGGTATTAGTACTTTTTTTGTACATATATTTTCTTAATATATTCTGGTCAGAAACATGTCTCTGCTTGGAAGGCAGAATGCTAGCAATATAAAGGATTTAAATTGTTAAATTTATGGACTGCATGCCATTAAAGATGGTGGTTATATACTCCTTTTTCAGAGGAATCTGGCTCCATCTAAAGCAGAGTTGTCAGCATTCCTTGATGGTATTTTTTAAATGGAAATTGAAGAACAATGGAAAACATATTCTTTTTTCTTTCTTTTTCCTAAATGAACCTATCAAGCTTATGCTGATTCATACATGGTGTTCAGTTCCTGCAAGAATTCAGGTGATAACCTAGTATTTGTAAAAAATATACTTTTGAAATTATTGTAGAAGAAGCAGTTTTCTGCAAATCAATATCAGAACTGTATGCTTTTTATTTACTGTATTTAAAATCACATTTTTCCTTCACTCTTTTTAATATATAATTTTTTTATTTTAAAAATGTCTTCCAGTAAAAGAGCAGAAAAAGATCACATTAAATCAAGTGAAAAATCTCAGTCCTTCTACCAGCTGGGAAAAGCAAACAGCCATCTGCCTCAAAATGGAAGCCCAGTGAAGATAGAATTTCTAGTACTTGCAACAGGATTTGGTATCAGGCACCGGCAAGCATGAGGGTGCTCTAAGAGGGAAGACAAGCCCAGAGATGATGGGCTTGTCACATCATCAGCACAGGCAGAGGCAGTGCCTTCAGCAGTGAGATGCCAACACTTCTCTTAAGAGAACAAGGTGTATTTCCTTCACATTATACACATTTAGATTTCTTCTTCCCAGTAGTCTCCCTAAATTACTTAGAATTTTGACTGAACCCAGTAAAGTAATAAAAACCTAATTCAACCACAAGCAATGAAATACACATACTTAGCTCTAGGAACACATCTCTTCATTAAATGCTTCTGGAGTCTTTTCTATGTCCCATATGTCTATGTGCATCTCAGTTATCATCCAGTTTGCTTTCTTCTATCACTCCTTCATCTCCTATAAACATAAGGTCTCTGATGCTATCACTCTGATATCGCTTGTTCTTTCACTTTAAGGTCTCTTGTTCTCTCACCCCTATCTCCTGGTATAGCAGGTTTCTCCAAGTTTCACCCACTCCTAAAGTCTGTTGTTGTCTGTTGTCTGTTGTCTGTTGTGAACTGTTATTACAAGTGTGAAACAACTACAAAATTATGTATTTTGTCTTAAAGATAAAGCAATTTTGTTATTTCTTTGCCCACATTTCTAACCTCTCTATGACCCTTTGTATCATTTCTTCTTTCTTGCAATATCTCTCATCCAGTTTAGTACACAATAATATTGTTAACATGCTGGCTGCTGCTTCATCTTGAGATCATTAATTACACTATTAAAGCCTGGAGCTACTATTTAAGAGTACCACTGCCCTCCACAGGAGAGAATGACAGACTGGATTGTGTCCAAAATACCGTCTCTGTAGAGCCACACCTTACAGAGAGTCTTCATTTCATCTGAAAAAGCCATCAATTGTCAGAGGTGTGAAAGGACAGAAAAGTGACAGTGATTTGTTCCATGTATTGGTGAGATCACCTAGGGAATGAAGATTCTCAGCAGCCCTGCCCGTTTATTCTCATTAGCCAGTGTCAACTGGCTGTTGTTTTCCTTTTCCATTGCTTCTGGGTAAAACACAACACATGAATACTCCCTCCTTAACTTTGCCACTTGATCAACAGTAGAAAAGTTAATCCTTTGCTCTTCATCTTGTGAAAGCGTCATCCAAATACTTTCAGAGATGTTTCCTCTATCTCTGTTAATCCACATCTCCCACAGCAAATATTTCTTCTTTCTATGAAAGCCTTCCATTTTGTAACCTCCTCACTTGTAGACTTTCCTTACTCTCTAGTCAAAAGCACTTGAGTCTTAAAGCCAATGAAGTAATTAGTGGATCATTTGTCCTGTAAATCTGAATCTAATCTAAATCTATCCTACACTGAGAGACCTACATCTTCTTCCTCTCAGATTTACCTTTACCACTGACTGTGAAGGGTCTCAGTCTTGTGTAAAACTTACTTTCACAGGATCAATAGCTGCTACTGATCCAGATCAAACAGACAAAGAAAGCTCTTAATGCTTTCCTAGTGCCACTTAGTCTACTGAACTGCATCCTTACTTTGCTGGTATATGGTCCTAACTCACCACTGTTCCCAGTCAATTATACCTAAGTATGGTAAATGCTGAAAAACTGAATTTTAAAATAGTAAGTATTTTGCACAAAGTAACATTTATTTGGGTACCTGGATGTTTTTCTCTTTATCTAGAAGCGACTGATTAACTGCATTACAAAAGATCAGTTCCCAACACAGAGTATTAGGACTGGCCACATCACTCTCATCAACATTAACAGATGTGCTCATCTATAAACCCAGTCCTTTACCTTTACATGTGGTGAAGTATTCTGAGATAAGACAATCACAGAGGGAAAGTGAGTAATATTCACTCCTTCACTTCTGGTTTTGCCTGGAGTGATTCCAACATCAGCAGAGAGTTGTCTCTTTTTTTGTTTCCCTATAAATAAACACAAGAGTGGCCAGTTGTACTTCTCTTTATTTATAAATAACAATGTGAAGTGTTATCTCAAAAGGGAATTTTGGTAGTGAAGTTACATATCCTTTACAAGAAGGATTTATAACGAGAACATACATAGAAAGAAACTATACCCTTGGTATTGTAATTACACTTTTAAAACACCCGATAATTCAGTGTTATTTGTTTTTCCTTTCTTTGATGAACTGATAAATGTCACTTGAATATTTGCATGAGCACTCAGTAGAGAAGCTAGTTTTCTTCAAAAGAAAACAGCACGCACACTTATTTCTCCTCTGCTGTACATAAATTCTAAATAGTACCTTGGCAGAATTATGAAATAAAAATGGATGTTTTTAAAGGCATTTGTGCAGTCTGGGGAATAAATGATAGAATTTTCTTATATTTCTCATATATGCAGATAACAGATACATTTAATGCAAGAAGGAAATAGAATTTTAATAGAATTTTTAACTAAAGATCTTGAAACAAAACTAGACATACATTTTAATTGAATTTCTGGCTCAAATTACAGCAAACCATTATAAATCATTAGGAATCAGTTTTAAAACTGCTTTCACTTTTACCCGTATTACAAACACAGAGGTAAGCTTTTACAGCTACAGATAAGTGTTAATAAATTACCCGAATTTCAAAATTAATGGCTGCCCGGCTGCTTTGGGGAGATATCATTGTGTTTCATGAATATTTTGATTTTGTGATTAGATCAAAATGCACTGAATTCCTAAACAGTCATAACTAAGGTCTGCTGATCATAAACTGTTCTTTTTTTAATAAATTATATTCCTCACAAATCTGCTGATATGGAATAATTAGAAATTGGTTGCCTGCATTTACTGTAATATTTGCATGACTTTAGATCTCCACCTACTGATCTAGTGGCTGGCAGGAAATGTACATTTTGTACATTTCTAAATATACCTTGCCTGCAGAGATAATGGTTTATATTGTGATGTTAAGAAGGTTTTTATTTGCAAAAAACAAAGAGGTGTCACTTGCCAGTTCTGGAAGACATTGATTAGGCTGTTTGTGTCATTCCTATTCAGAACTTATTATTTACAGCTTTCCTGTTTCCTTTCCTTTGTAGGAGATAATGATCTGTCTCCTGTAAACTGCTTAAAGTGTGCCTATTTTCTCTCTTTTTTTTTTTTAGGGAGTCTTGAAATACATTTTATAGAAGGCAAGCATATTGAAATGGAATGTAAACTGTAAAATACAGCATATTAATCGAAAATGATATCTTTCAGTATAATCTTTAAATTAAGTGGCATACAAATATTTATAGTTAGGGAAAATGAAAATTGCAAATCCATTTTTCATTGTGGAAGGCACATGCATCTGAATGTGATCCTGTAAGACATTTACACTCCACAATTAAATACACTTATATTTTGGGAACTATTCATTTTAACAGTACTGTACATGGGCATATCTGTTTTTTGCTAGAGATCTTTATTGAGGGAAGGGAGTGCTCCTTGCTGTCTAGCATTCAGGTCTCAGAATGGCCTAAGCACACAATGTCCCTGTGGATGCTCTATAACCATGTGCTTCAGGACACATTTCAAATTTAGAAACGTGGCTTCATTTTTTTGCCATATACTGTAGAGATTCAACATAATTGTTAATGTTTACTGCATTAACATAATCCAATATTAAAATCAATGCATCAAAGGGGCAGGCTGCAGTCTACTGTATAATATATTTAGATGACAGGACAAATGTATTTGGGATAGCCACATGCTAAAATAATCCTCCATTTCAAAAAAAGCAAATAAAAATTGCTACCGTTGCCATGGCTATCATAATGTGAATGATAGATCAAGGAAAACATATTGATGACAGGCAAAATACTCAGCCAGTTCACAAGACTTATAATTTTTTCAAATAATTTCTGAAGAAAATTCTATTTAATTTTGAAAAAAAATTGACCCCACTCTCTATTTCATACCCATTGCTATTGTAGTTGTTTCTGCAACCCAATGAACAGGTCTTATTCCCACACTGGGCAACTAGTCCTGAAAACTAAAAGATATGTAAAGCCATCAAGGACAAAGCTGTCAATTGCTCACAATCATGCTCTTTTCCCATTTCAGTCCAGCCTGTGTGGTGTTTATTTTATGGGTATTTATCCCATTCTCCCTGGTAGTGTGACCTACTTGCATTAAAACTTAATATTGAGTATCATTACCAAGGTATCCTATATCAATTTCAACTCTCCCCGAAATAAAATCTGTTTTCTTTTTTAAGATTAATAAAATAAGTGTAGAACAAGTCCAGTGCCTCCACTTGTTGAATCATATATTGATTGATTGATGCTTCATCATTAGCCCTCAAAACCATTGCAGAAATACCAATCTCTATAGAAAGTGCTGCTGCAATTGTGAAAACCATGATAATTTGGCCAAACACAGGTTAACAAATATAGTGACAGAAAAGGGTTGTACTGGATTACAGGTTGTACTGGATACCAGATTCCTGATTTCCATGTTGGAAACCCAGCACTCCGGCTGAAGTCCATGGTTCAGACCCTGGTGATGTGTTGGCCCTTCTTCAACATGTTGTTTTTAGCCCATGAGCAATTTCTGGTCAGAAGCAAACCCAAATGGGAGGGTAGGTCATGTGGAGGGCCTTCTCTGTCTCCAAAGGTTGGGCACATTGTCTGGGCAAGGGAAAATGTGACCCACAGGGAGCAGAAAAGAACAGGCTCCACTAGCACCAAACAAGGTACTTGAGGTGCCTAAACTGGACCTCTTTGGTTCTAACAAAGGTTTCTTTGCCAAATTTTCAGACAGGAAATCAACTTAGGCAGCCTAAAGTTTGCTCTGGAAGACACATTGTCCTCATTAGCTATATTGGAAGCTGAGAAATGGCAATGTGGCATGCAAATTAGGCATCTAAAGTTGGCCAGTAAACATACTAGTAAAAAGTTACTAGCATTTTTATATTAAGTAGAAAAATAACAAATAACTGTAGAAAGACAGCACACAATGCAAAACATTAATAATTGAATTGAGGTAGGGTAGTGTTTCTTTGTTTTGGTTTTACCTAAATTTTTAAATTAGAATCTGCAAAATAATCTGGAAAACAAGACTGAATTTGGAACAAATAAATAACCAGAACACCCGACATTTGAGGAATACTTGTAGCTCTGTGGAACAGAGACCCATAGACAGAAAATTTCATGGCCTAGAGGGAGAAATGTTTTCCTTTGAAAGCTATGTTTGACCAAGATATCCTTAAAAAGTACTATGTAGGACATGAGAGCTGCTATGGTTACAGCAGTGAAGATTGTTTTATTTGAACCTAAAGATTTCTGTGAGAATCCTAATTCTACCCTTAGCGGATATAGCTAACTCCCATTGATGTTAGTTCTTCATGGGACAAAGTTTGGGCTGGAGGATTGTTAACTGCTATAATTCTTATGAAAAGAGAATATACATTTCTTCCTGCAAAGAAATAACAAGGGATAATCTGAAGAGCTCTAAGCCACCATCAGGAGGAAGAATTATTATCTTTTCTTTTCACAAGTAAAAAAGAACCTACATTTAAGCTAATATTGACAGATCTCTGCAGACCAAAAGAGAAACAATCCCACAGCCTAAGCAAAGCAAAGAGATCAGTCTCCGACATCCATTCAGAGACCAGCTGCTGGTGAAAGAGAACAGAGGAGCCAGGAGCAGGAGGAACAGATGTGTCTGATGAGATGTGTGCAGTGCATATTCCTGGGTCCCAGTAAGTAGGCCCAGCTATTTAGCAGATTTTATAAAGTACCTTTTGTGTGGAGAATAAATAGACTAAACTATGATCCTGAAGATTTCAGGATCATACATGGCATAAGAAACTTGGGGAGCATCAGTGTTCTGCTGCTGAAATATTTGTACCTGCATATGTTTGTCTTAGCGATAGTGACTTCAAAGCGCTGTGGTGACAGTCATTCTGCATAATGCCAAACAGCCAAGCCTGTTTTAACAAGGGGGCAGGATTACATTTCCAACAGTTCTGGTACTATTTGCTTTGTGAAAATGCTTAATTGTATGTTAAATTGACTGTAGACATATCTATTAAAGCCTGGTTTTTCAAGGGTACCTCAGGGAGTCAGTGCCCACCTCCCCGTGACACCGTGTGATCTGGGCAGGGAACTCCCTCAGGCTCATGTGAATATCCCAGATTCGTTGCACATTTCTGAGCAGATGTGGTGAGCATTGTCCTGACTCATGTGGGCTGATTCGTCAATATTTATACTGTGTTCTGCAGGCTGGAAAGTAGAAGAAAAATGCTAACTGCTGTTGTTTTTATTACTGATTTACAACATGAGGAAGTTGTGGAAACCTCTCCTGGAGCCCTCAAGTGACAGCTATGAGTCACAATCATGTTCACACAACTTGTGTTAAAGTATCCAGCCTCAGGAATACCCTTGGCAATTTCTGCACATTGTGCATTTACATGTGTTCATGGCTCCTGCCCCTGAGTTACAGAAACTGCACATGTATGACTTAAACAGGCAGCATCATACCCTTAACTCAGGGAAAAATGTCCCAATATGTTTGCTTGGGTTGCAGTGAAATGCAGTGTAATGGACAAAGAGCCAAAATCTTTAGTGTTTCCTACTAGTATCTAAACTGCAGGACTAGTTCAGTATATAGTCAAAACCAAAGTTAGTCTGTGTCATGCAGACTTTGGAGAGGTGGGATTTTGCTTATAACTTTCCTAAATCCATCCTCAGGAAGACTATTGATCCTCTTGTTGTCTTCCATTCCTGTCTGATCATCCAGAATCTTCTTTCTTCCATCACTGCTGTGCTCTGGTGTGCTCTCACGGCAGACCTCTCTGGATGTGGATGTGATCACAAAAGCTGATGTGGTCAAGAGACTGGAAAGATTGCTTTCCATTTTTGGGTCTATTTGGTAAGAACACAAGGGAAGGAGCAGTCAGGATTATAAGAATAAGAAGTGCTTGTGAGGAGACCGGGAATTTCTGAGCATGTTGCTACTGCAGTCCCCTGCATATAAAGACAGAAGAGACCAATTGCCAGAGGTAAACTGTAGGATAGGTAACATTTGGCATGTCAGAAGTCCCACTTTATTTGCCCCTTTTCCATCAGACCAGAGGATGGCAATGTTCAGAAATGAACAGTGTATTTGGAACAGGCTGAAAAAAGCCAATCTCCACTTAACACCACTTATGTGGTGCTAAGGCTTTCCAGTTCTCACTGGAACCAGTTTAGTTCCTGATGTGTGTGGGATAATTCCTGTCATTATGAAGTTGAAATAGTATGCCTTCTATTCAAATCCATCCTTGTGCCTGATTTTGGGCTTATTAGTGCACTTATTACAACTATGACACAGAAAAGCAAATTTATTCTGCAGTGTAAACCAACATGAATTTAGAAAATGAAACCCTAGCCTCTACATATTTAGAGGCTTTGTAACCAATTAAGAGTGTTCCATGAAACACAATATTTTGTCACACATGCTTGTCTTTTTGGAGTAGCCACTGACGATGGTTTCTTAGAAGACGGATCAATTATAGTTCTGCTGAAAAAGGCACATGTGCAAAATACTTGTTCCTTACCTGGACTCTGACTCACCAGAATGGCAAATGGATATGGCAAAAGCAAAGATTCAGTTGACTAAGGGAAGCACTGCCTATGAATTCATACTCATATGTATAGTAAATTTCTTCAAACTGCAGCTGGAATTATGACTGACATGTGAAAAAGAGCTTACATACCTGAAACAGGATGAAGTTAGGTGGAAAAAATCAAGAGAAGAGGGATATCTTTAATTATATTCAACTCAAGAGAACAAGTAAGCCCAAGAGTAGGCCCCCAAGGCACAAGCATTCATCTTATTGGTACCCGTGTTATGTATGAACTGGGATGTGTGCCCACACAACAAAGAAAGGTGCTGTGAAAACATACTTTGGAACTTAGATGCAATATAGATGCTTTTGAAGATCATTCCTCCCAATATCAGGGGTAGTTCCCAGCTCCTGTGCTAATGTATAGTGTTGCGCAGGTGTCCATTAAGATCCAATGGATATTGCAGAGGTAGGGGCATCCCTACTTATCGAACCTCTTGCTGCTGTCCTCCCTATGGAGCTTTTCTGCCTGCAATACAGGACTGGGAGATCACTGTCCCTGACAGGATTCCTTCTCCTTTTGATTAACTGCTTAGCCTTTTTCAGGGCAAGCACTATAGACCAACATTTTCAAAATTAAGCAGGTCAACCAGACACTTCAACCCACGTAAGTCACTTCAAAGAGTGGACAGATTCTACATCATGTAAGAGCTACGGCTTTCACAAGATTGATTTGGAGGTATCTGTGCTCAGCAGCTCTAAAATCTAGGCCATTTTTATTTAGACTCTTAAAGCCAAAATCAAATACTTAGCTTTAGGCAACTTCATCCTGAACCTTGGTCCTAATCTCTTTTTTAATACTCTGCTAAGTAGAAAGATGCAAATAGTTACTGTGTACATAAATCAGTGTTGTTTCAAAGATTAGTTAGGGCTAATGTTATGCAACGTTATGTGTTAGGGTAAACATTATGCAACACATTAAAGCATTTCCATTTTTATTCTGTAAAGACAGTGCAAATAAAAGACAATCACTTTTATCTAACTTTTTCTGCAATTCACATTACAGTATTATTCAAGTTATACATTAAACTTACATTTTCCACATAGGTTGATTCTCTCTAGAATGAGAATGAAACTGTTGTGGGATGGTTGCTTTGCCCAAGCTTCTTCAGATTCCTGTTAGATAATTCAATGAAGAAGTTGTTTTCCACTTAACTAAGAAGGAAATTTAGTGAAGTTGATGTGGGGAAGATCAAGAAAACCTTTACTTGTGCTGAGAAACATTGCCATGAATTGCCATACTTCATGAATGGATGACAGGGAGACCAAATATAAGTATTTCATTTGTAGCTGTAGCTAGACAAATTATGCATAAATCTTTACTACATTGAAGTGGTGGGAATTTAAAGATTTTTCACAACTCCAAAGAGTTTAGAATAAGAGATATGATGAAAGTTTTTTGAAAAAGTTGGATTATGGAGTTTACTCTAAAAATCCTGGAATTTTTTCATTTTAAAAATGAGTAGATTTCAGTGGTAAGAGCACAAAATCATTTCAGATCTTGGAAGAATCTATCTACATGTAATAATCCATTCTTAAATTGCTCCAAGAAGCTAAAGAAATTCACTAGACAGGCTCACACATAAATTCTGTCTGAATTTACTTCAAGTATAACTGCACATCCACAACTGTGGTGATCTGTTGCGGTTCATTTTGGAGGGGACCATCGGGGTACCCCGGGGTGTCCCTAGAGGGCCCCCTAGGCTGTGAGTTGGCTGGCAGCAGCAGGCAGGCAAGGACACTCCACATGGCTTTTGAGGATGCTGATTAGATGAAGGTTTATTTGGGGTCCCATCCCTGGGAACAGCATGGTTACTGAGGAAGAAGAGGGGAAGGGGGAAGGAGTGGGAGCCTAGGGGAGGGAAGGGGCATGAGGGTGGGAAGAAGAGCTAAGAGAAGGGGGAAAGGCTAAGAGAGGGAAAAGGCTAAGAGAGGGACTGGTCTCACCAGCACAGTTTAAGAGGGAGATTGAAGTGTGCACAGAATCAGACTTGGGCCAGTGGGATTACAGACACAGGATGGTTCAGGGCAGGACCACAGGCTTGGGACATACCATACATTTTGGAGGGGTGAGACAGAGCATACCATTTAAATAAAATGCAATACTGCAGTGATCCATATGGAAGTACTTTTAGGAGTAATTACTTGCCAACAAGGAGCACATAATCAGGCTCATGGTCTTCTTGTAACAGTGATTGCCTCTGATTCTGCAAACCATCACCAGCTCGAAATTGGAAACTCCCTGTAAATCATGGCTATGCTAATCCAAAACCTCACCCTAATGCTTGTGCGAAGTAAACATCGGTGATGCAGCTTCCTCCCTAGTCATTGTTATTCATGCACATTAATTAGCCATTTCAAAACCAGACTTATTTAAAGAAAGTAGAGAAAATTATAGATTTCATAGAACCATTCAAAGAAACATAGCCCAAAAAAGGGCCAAGCAGTAGCTTTTGCTCAAGCTGTTTTCCAGTTAATTTGTGATCTAAAAACTCTACTACATACAGAGCTCTCCACTTGTCCTAAAGGCTGAAAAATCTTCAGCATCTCCAGGATATTATGATAACCTTTCAGTGTTCTGTGGAATGATTGCTGGATGGTGTGAGGTCTTGGTAGAGCTGGACATCTCTGACAGTTGGAAGCACCTCTTTCACTTCAAAGTTTCTCAAGGTCATATGTTTTAGTCCATGAATTCAGAAGAATAATTAAAAAAAAAAAAAAAAGGAAGATGTATCACTTAACTTCATTAATCATAATAGAAAAATTTGTCATAAGGGGAATTTGTGTTTGAAAGTTTTACCAATTTTACATATACAAAATAAGAAACTATGGTATATGTTTCAGTTTCTCAACAGGACAATCACTTTCAAAGCATGCAATATCCAAGTAGAAAAGAGTATATTTACTCTATCCCAGGTACTAAGAAATGCATATTATGCCTGAGAGCACAGGTCTCTTCAAATGTATATACCGATAAAATTGGTTTCAAAGCACTTCCTGTTGTAATGAAAACACTATGAAACAATATTTATTGACTGAAATAAATTACATATTGAAGTACTCTAAATCAAAGAAGTTATTCAAATCTGCTGGCTAATTCATGCATTACGAAGAGGTAATGCTGGAAAATATAATTTGATAATATCACCTGATCTTCTACATAAGGCAGGTATATGAAAACTAATATTCTTTACAAATAGGCAGAATTGTAACAAATAATACCCACATTGTTTATTATCTCTTCACTGGAGCATCCTGCAAGACCCCTAATTTTAGGCAAAGTCGCATGAGATAGTAATTAGTACTTTTTGTATTGCACCATGAAAGAAATCAATCCTTATGGAAATTCTCCATACTGAGACAATGCTAGTCATAGCAATTTTGCAAAAACACCTGTACAATTTCTGCCTGGAGGATTGAAGGACCACAATTACAGTCTGAACAACATATCTGCTCAAACAATCCTTCAAACACATGATGAGGAGGAACACTAAGTGATTTCAGCAGAGGTACACAAGCAGCCTCCTGCTTCTGTTAGCAATCTTTTGGCTTTTGGGGCTGCACATGAAAATTCATATCAGGGAATTTTTGGAAGAGAAAATAACTCTGTCCCTGCTCCCTATTGTTATCAGAATTCACAGAATTCACAGAATGACTAGGTTGGGAGAGACCTTCAAGATCATCCAGTCCAACCCATGCCCCAACACCTCAACTAAGCCATGGCATCAAGTGTATTTGAAGTCATCCATCAAAAGGAAATGATAGTGTTGAGATGCTGATAAGTACAAGCAGAGCATGGAGCTGATGGGGGAAACTGAATAAGTACAAGCAGAGCATGGAGCTGAGGGGGGAAACTGGATGGATTGTAATGCAGTATGCCATATCCCAGGTAGGTACCACTACACTGACCTCAAAAGTAGCCACGAAGTTATGAAGCAAAAACTATTTTGAAGGACATTACGGCCCAGTCATTCTCTAGTGTTGAAGCTGTTCTGAACACTGGCTTCTAGGTCTCTGCAAAGAGAATTTCAATGTGAATTAACACCTGTCAAATGATCAGACTTAAAACATTCTGCTCTCTAAAGCTTTTCAGAAGTATGTATTTTAAAATACGTATCTCAAGGGCAGCAGAAAAACATTTTAATGAATGCTAACATGTTTGTAAACACAATGAAAATGGTATTTCCTACTGAGCAGTATAGGATCATTTAAATAAAATATCTGCCTTTGGACATCAGACCCTGCTGGTGATCCCAATAGGATTCGTGCTTCATTTTTCTATTGGAAAACACATCATATATGGACGTGTTTTATGAGGACTGATAAAAAGAGAAATCTCTGACACATGCCATCTGTACAGATTTCTCCTTTTTAAATCTGTATATCTTAATAAACTTCCAAAATTCATCCCTGAAACTGTGTTGACTTGTTCCAAATGCCTCATGCTAAGAGGTGAATATCAGTGTAAGAATTCATTATTTTAATAGAACTAAAGTCTGTCAGAGGTAGGAGAGCAGAATGCAAATGTCAACATTGCTGGAGGTACCAGCAAACTGATAAAGGCCATTTATTTTTATGACTATATTTCCAGTAGAACAGTGTCACTTGAATATCTTCAGTCACGTTATGTTTATCCTACTTTCTTTATAAAGTGACTTCCACCTAACACCACAACTTGAAGTCCTTAGTCAGTAAATACTGAGTTTTCACACGATAAAATTTTTTGGGGGCAAAATCCTGATAATCCAGTTAAAACAGTGAATAGAGATAAGTTTCCATGGTGCTGCACCCTTCTGCAAGGTTTGAAGACCTTTCACTCCGAGTAAGCTAGAGCTACAAGTAAGAGAGCATGAGCACGCGAAGGTGACCAGAGAACCTCCTAAGGCTCAGACTCCTTGTTTTGGTGGGAACCAAAGCCTGAAGACCCTGATGGGTGACCAAGACCCACAGATGCCCGCTGTCATCTGTGTTTTCACCCACCTGCTCTTAAAGACCTGCTTGTTCTTGTGCTGTCAGTGGCTGTTAGGTTGAACAGCATCTCTCTCAGACCCCATATAGGTAGTAGTCATGACTTCCCAAAATACTGTAGACACAACAAAAGGAAGATTTTTCTCCTTTGAGTTTCTTTTCCTCACATCCTGCTGCTAGTCCTCCTACATCAGTTCCACTTTCGATTTTTTTTTTTTTTTGGAGAGAATGTCAGATTTTTGTACAGAGCAAAAAAGGAAGCCTTAGTGCAGTGCATGGTGGCCCTAATACCTTTTTTTCTCATAAGTTCTCTTCTGTATTTGTCTTCTTCATCATTGCAGCTTTCAACCATCCTGTGGTGATCTGGTACACCAGGCCCTTCTCCACTACAGGCTTTTGCAGATGGTGACCTCTCAGGATGAGTCTCTGAACATATTTTTTTCCTAACAAAGACCAAGCAAAACTGAGACATCACTTTTGAAATGGTCTTGTGGGATGTGAACTGTATGCAACTATCAAGTAGCTGTGCTTCAAACAACTGTAAATTCATGTGCTATAAACTGCCCAATCTACTCAACTCAACTGTATTTTAATCTATCTTTCTTAAATAAAACATATGCAGAACTGATTTTTTCTTTAATTTCAAAATACTATTTTTATTTCCTGTGGAGAATAGCAGAAAGATTTATATATATGTACTCCAGCAACCATATCTACCAGTATTTCTATAGCTCATTACTGAATCTAATGAAGGACTATTCACATTCACATCAGTGATATATATTCAGTAGCATAATTTATGACATTTGCAACACTGGATGGATACTGACTAGGAAATTCTAGCTATGTGTGATACAGCACTGAAAAAAAATCTGAAGGAACACATTTTTAAACGCAAGGTCTGAGTGCTGATTGACATGCTTTGTACGATAGTAAAATCTGGCAGGTGCATTAACTTGCATTCCTCTGATCTGTACACATCCACACTTGTCTTCTTAGGGTACTTGGTAATAAGCTTCTTTAAAGATCCCTGAGTAAGCACTGAAGATAATATCTGGAGTATGTAGCACTCAGTCCTTTTAGAATGGCTTTTTCCTGCTCCTTTCGTTTTCTTAAGAAAATGTCAGTTTAATCATATCTTAATGCTTTGATAATGCGTTTCTTTACATAGCTGTAGAACACTCACTTCAGTGTTTTAAAAGAATTAATGTAGATGTAAAAATGCCAGTTAAATGAGATTTTTTTCAACGGGCTAACAAAACTGAAGTGCAAGGCTTCAAAACTTGCAAGACACTCACACAGCAAATCAAACATGCCACAGCAGAGGCCACTGCATGTTTATCACCACTGAAGAAATTCTGTCCCCATTTGGCAACTTCAGAGAATCTGTATAAAAGCTCATCTGCTGTCAAATACTATATTCAACTTTTTTGGAAAAGTTGATTTCTGATTTCTGCCTAGCAGTCCACAAACTTCACCAACTCAGGAACCCCTTATAGCAGCCTTTCAGTAATAAATATTTTTTTCCAGAACTAGCCAAACTCATTATACTCGCAAACTCATTAACCCTGCTGCTGCTGAACAAAGTAAAGAATTGTTGCCACTGACGTGCTAATCACCAATAAATATGTTACAAACCAGTAACATATTATTTTAGAGGACAACACACCAAATTCCCTGTGCAGGTTGTCATGAAAGAGCAGGCACACCATAGATGGGGTTGAGGGAAGTACCTTCAGAGGCAGGCATACATTGCTCAGTTGAGTTCTGCTTGGTTCACAGCCTCCAACAATATATCTCAAACTGCTTGTGTCTCTTAGCAAAGGTAGCCATGACTTTACCTTTCAATTAATTTCTTCTTACAATTCATTCTCAAATACAAAACTTTCTTATTCAGTTAAATAAAATTCACTTATTTACAAAATAAAATTAATGTGTTGCAATGGCATAGTTAGAACTGGCCCAGGAAGTATTGGTGTTTGGCATTTAACTTAGTTAATCTGCATACTTAGGAGATTCTACAGAATTCCCTCTTCACAATTACATTTGACTATCAAGAGACATCTACTTTTTATTATTGATTTCTATACTCAGCTCCTCAAATGGGTGTAATGGAATGGTTTTGTGATGCTTGTACATTAGTTGCTAAGATTAAAAGAGGCTTTTTCCTCCAAGAAGAGCATAATTTATGATGTACTGCAATACACATTGCATGAGATAAATTGACAACTTGCATGTCTTCAGCTGTAATCACTTTCTATAAGTAGAAAATGCTTCTTATTCCCTGTGTGTTTTGCAAAAATTAAATATCTACTCTGAAATCCAAATGCAATTTGGCAGAATACAACATCAAGTAAGATGATCCTACCTCCAGATATTTTGTTTGAAATGTCAGCCAACACTCTTCAGTGTTTCAATAGACATAGAATAAAGCCAAGGAAATTCTTCATCCGCACCCATATGATTTTAATGAAATTAATTTAATGGATGAATGAATACATAGGTCTGGAATATTTGTGGTCTGATATTATTTTAAAAATACTTTTACTACAAATTGGTTTCATATGAATAAAGGTTTGGAGGATATGTCCTTTTATGTCAGAATATGCCCTATGTCAGAATAAGTATGACCAAGGCCAAAATTGTAACAGAAATAATGAGGCACAATGATTCAGAAAGTTCATCTTTCATTTATGCCCTTATCTAAAGCATGTGTAAGTTAATCAATTTTTTCCAATGATACAGTAGTCTTTGGATGAAGCCATTACAGAGGTACAAAATTTACAAAGTTACATAGTTGTATAACAAGTGAAAATGTGAGACAATCAAGACTTTCGTACCTTACAAATCTTTATCCAGAAGATTTTGAAAAATTAATGTATTATTAAAAAAAAAAGTTTAGTATCATTGTTCCAGATTATTATTTGAGCAAATGGTATTTTTTGGTTTTGCTCCAAGAGGATGTTTCACTCCTGTACTGATGAAATCTTCAGCCATTTTATTTTGAGATATGTTGGCTTGATTCCAGTCCTATTGTTTGACATCATTTTTTGGGCTGTTTCTTGTAACTATACAGGCAAGTCTGTTCTTGTTGCCTCCCCATCATACCCAAGATAATGCAGGATGGATGCATTTTTCCTTTGCTTGGTTTATACCAGGAATAGGCAGGGACAGCTAACATCATAGAAGCGCCACTAAAACCATTACTTCTTGGTGAGCACTAGGTGGGTCATGGCAGACTATTTTGAGGATTAATAAGTGGACTTCCTAAGTAAAAAGAGAAAATGCACAAATCCTTTTAAAACTGAGAAATGGTAACAGCATTTCAGAATTCAGAATAGAAATTGCATTAACGAGGGTTTTGTCTTTGAACTCCAATATAGATATTCCAACAACAAATTCTTTGCCTGGAGAAGACATGCTTTATTGGCATACAGAAATACAGACATACACTTAGAAATACAACATCATTTAGATGAGAAAGAATAAAGCTCAGAAGTGTAATATAGAGTAGAAGGCAAAAGGAAATAGAAAGAACTGCTGCTATTGAAACAAAGAAAGTACAAAATTTGACACAGAGATAAAGTCTTTCTAATAAGTAACTTACAGCTCTTAAAGCTAGTATCTTGCTGTTCTCCTCATCCTTCTCATGGCTTTAAAACTCTGTGAGACAGAGGCTGTGATTTTGATATAAAGAGTTGTGGGTAAAATATATGAGCCAAAGAAACTCAGAGTTCTTGTTTTGTTCTGCAACTAAATATTATAGTTAGTTCTCATCTAAACAACAGGATGCATTAGGACTGCAGACTTTAAAAGTAGGTCTCAACAAGTCTATGGGACATAAGATGCTTGGAATTAGACTTTAAAAATTAACATGTAGTTCTCCCAAATTATTATCTGGGGCTATGTTTGATAGGTATATATTGAAGTAGGCTCACTATGTTCAAATAAAATGAACTTGAAGTACCTAATAGAAATTCCTTCATCTGCTCTTGAACGAAGGTGTCACAGTTTTGACAAAAAAGTTAAATTGCTTTTTTATCAAGTGTAATGAATGCAAAGTCTAGCCTTCCAAATTTTATTTGTACCTTCTTCTCAATCTCTTTTGGCCTCCAATGAGCCATAAATCATCAATAATTGTGAAGCAGCAAACAATGCATCAGCTAAAGGATGTGACCCCTTTATCATTCTGCACCTCTAACATCCATTTTCTTCTATTGCATACTGCATTGGCCTTACAACAGGAAGTGTGCAGGGCATGGACCACAGCATTTGGATTGTGTGTTCTCCCAATGAATGTCCAGTCCTGACTGGACTTAATATTGCAAATGCCAAACAATCTTAAAACTAAACAATTATGGATGTTAGTCTATCTGATTAGCCAAAATAACCTCCAACTGTTTAAGCTCTTACTATTTCATGCTGCATAAAACGGTCGTTATATTTGAATTCTGGGTGTGCATTTGTCACTCTAACAGTATCAAAAAGGAATAAAGACACTAGATAATTCAATTAAATCAGTTTTCACCTGTTTCAATTGGAGGACCTGGATCCTCTAAGGAAAATTTCTTAAAGGCTCCACAGAGGGGAAACACATTTCCCATGGTGAAAATTGGGGAAAAACACCTCCTACTGGTAATTTTTTATTAAGAAAAGGCAGACTGCCAGAAGCTTTCAAGCATGCATTTATTTGGTCCTTACTCAATAAATCCTCTTCTGACACTCATTTTCTTGCAAAGAAATTATTGTCTGATTGCTAAATGTCCCATTTCTGGGCAAGATTATTGAACAGATGATAAACAGCAAGTAGTGTCTAACAGCATCTCCTCTTAATTTTCCGACATCAATCAGTCAGGTTTCAGATTTCTACATGGCATCTAAAGGGCATCAGTTTCAGTGACTGAAACGCTCTCTATGTCACTAGGATAATGTGTGTCCTCACTAATAAATGCAGGTCTCAGTGACCTTCTATCTTCAATTCCAGAGACTGCCATGTGCTGTTTATTTGACAGTGGAACCTAACGAATGCTAAAAAAAATTAGTTTATCCTTTCTTATGCTGGAGAGGATCCAGAGGATGGGTTATGATCACTCACTTTTCTTCTTTAGGGGCTTTGCTGGGGCTGCCTCTGAAGTGCAGCCCTGACAGCCTTAATCCTCTTTTTTTCTGTGCTGAGGGGAAGACAAACTAGGAAGCAGGAAAGTAATTTAAACAAAACTGGGCAAATTTACAAATGTAGAGCTGATGATATTCCATTTGGCCTCCTTTTTTTTTCCAGATCTGAGCCCTGAATTAAAACTGTCAGGTAAAGGTCTTGCTGGCATGGAGGCAATGCTGGCAAAGGAAAGCCTAGTAGCAAACAAATAAAACTTACAAGCTCTCCACCAAGGAAGAGTATCTTCCTTTACATTCATAAGGGGATGTGTAGATACATGGTCATGCCAAATTAAACCTGGGTCTGTTTTCCCAAATAAAAAGGAGTTTCTGTTCTGCAGTTAGGACAGAGCAGATGTCACCACTCTCAGCATATTTCTTTTTTGCCAGGGTTACACCAGAACACGCATCACATATGACCTGCTGTGAAATGTTTGTGACATTCACATAGAAAACTCAACAGTCAAAACCCACATAATTGGAAGAAAGTTCCTTTCTCTCTCTCTTTCAAACCCACACATCTACTGCAGTGCTGAGAGGAGCCAACCAAAGAAAGTGTGACTTGGACAGCTCAGAGGGTTTGTTCTCTTACTGTCGTATGTGTAATCCAGGATACAATGAAGTAAATACAGGAGCAAAGGGCGGTGTACAGATGGTGGTGGTGGTGTCTAATTCATTCTGGTTTTGAGGCTTCCTCCCTCCCTGTCTGGGAGAAAGCAGAACTATCTGTGCCTGGTCCTGGGAAATGGCTGCTTTTTTACTCAGATTAAGTAGCATTAGATGTCTTGGATTGAGGGATGCAGCCCCTCCCAAGGAAACCCAAAACAGCGACAAGGTAAAATAAGGATTAATGTTGACCAGTAAGATCAAAGTTAAAAGCCATGGGTTTAAAATCTTAATGAGAAAACAGATTCTGAAACAAGCTCTTAAAAAAACCTTGCATCAAAAAAATCGATTGCTGCTGTTTCTGCAATGCGTGTTATGGCCATTAAGCATTTGAATAATACTGTGGAGACTGAATTTTCAAATGGCTTTCCACCTTCTCCCTTTCCCCACTGAGGGTGTCCCATGTGAGGAACATTCCTCACTTCTGCGTAATTATGTAATATGGCAGTCAGCCTCTCACCAGTCTGTCTAAAGTTTCCCTCCTTTCATATCTGATACACATTAGGATTTTGGAACTCTGAATCCCACTGGAATCCGTGAACACTGCAGCCTTCTTCTTCCAGCTTTTGAACAAATTCAAATGGTTACAGGAGATAGTTTATATGCAATCAGAGGGAGTTCTAATAATATGTGTTTAACTGCAATTGTGAGCCAGTGCCATATATTCTTCAGAGTCTGCACAAGGCATTTCTTGCAGTACCTCAGTCTCTGCATTGCATTACCCTGAGAGATTTAAGGCACATCATATAATAAGAAGGAACCAGGGGAATAAGTGAATTTGCAGCTAAATATGAAAGAGACTTCATATAGAGTTACATATACTGAAAAATTATAGATTATGAAAAATATAAACTAAATTTTTATTTATTTGAATCTTGGTTTCCTCTATTGATACCTCTGTTTGTATCATATCACAAAATTATCAGGAATTTACCATAAGAGAAATCTGAGAACCCGAGGAGAGCAGCACAGAAAAGCAGACCAAATACCACATGGTCACACAACCAAATTCATGTAAGGCATCTGTACCTATAATTCAACTTAAGCCAAATCTTAAACTCATCTCCAGACAGAATAAAGTAAAAATACTCTTCTCAGATATTTTGACAAAATGTTGCTTTGCAGATATATTTTCCTAGAATTAAATTGTTCTAAAATCATTGGAAACATATTTCAGTAAGAATCCTTAAAGGAGGCTAGCATAATTGGCTGTAAATATTAACAGTATATATTTTTCCCGAATAATGAGGGGTTCTTGCAAACAAAAGGTGGTATATCAGATTTACAGAATTCACATAAAAAGCCAAATATAATCATAATTTGATTAAAAATTGTGTGTTATACTTTGCAATGCTCTCTGAAGGGAACTGCAGGAAGCTTCATCCCTTCAATCTCTTAAGGCTGGATTAAGTAAAACATGTTGGGAAGAAAAAATTGCAACTTGTAGATATGGAAGACTAAACATTTCAAGCAACAGATCTTTTCCATTTCCCATTTGGTTTTGGTTTATTAACATGAGAAATACAGAGATGCAGAATTATGCATCATCATAACAGCATAGTGTTACTTTCCACTCCAGATAGAATTTATCTGATGAGATTTTAAAAATCCTGGTGCTACACCAGGGAAAGCCGAAGCTGTCAGAAAGTAGGCTGAAACCTGAACAGTGTGTTCACAGTTTCCAGTCTGATTACTCAGATCCACACAGTTGTTAGAAACTGAAAAAGGACTTGTGTGTTAAAAGTCCTTGATTACTGCAAGCAACTGCAGAGCCACAGCCCCGTTTAGCTACTTCTCTTAAAAATATTGTTGAGCTTTTGAACTGCTATTATTAACATGCATTTTTGTGCCCTCTGCAGTAATTATCCAGTGAGTATTTCTGTTGTGGAGAATACAAAACAAATACTTCCACAACCTGAAAAGCTATAGTTTCAAGGCAGTACTCAGTAATAGACCTTTTACTCTAAATAAAATTTTGTGTGTATTATTGTCAGATACAGCTTTCTTTTAACAACAAGCTGCAGATGAACCAAATTATTTTATGAGAGACTTCATTACAGCATACTTTTTCTCTGCTGTCACAGATGTTGTTATTTGGTGAAAAAAATCAATCCTAATGGTTAAGCTATAACTGGAATATGTATCTTTATTCACAAATCCAATATTTAATACTCTTTTGTACCCAGCAAATCATGCAATCACTTTTCCCTTCATTCCTCAACTGAATGGGTGATGTCCTCTGCCCTGCCTCATATAGCTCAGCATCAAGCTTTGAGACTTAATTAGCTAGAATCCATTAAGTGTTTTAAAATTCTCAGACAAAATATGTAGAGCTAATCTGAAATCACCCCTGCTTTTTTGCAGGTCTCTTCAATTGGCCTAAATATATACAGAACATGTATTTGGTTCTTTTTATTATTTTCTGATTCTGGAAAGGTTTGTTCTTTCTACTATTTTAATATCTCAGGTTTAGGATGGGAAGAATAAAAAGCCCCTGTGGATGTATATTGCATGTAGCGCTGCTAAGATACCACAAAATAAAGGTAACGTCAAAGAAACACATTTACCTAAATAAAGAGGTGCTGGCAGGGAAAGTCAGGGAAAACCTTTACCCATCTTTTCTTAGAAATAATAAGAAAGGTATCAAAAGATTTCAACATTTCAGGACTTCAAAATAACTGGAATTCATGTCTTAAGAAAAAGGACTTTGCTAAGTGAAGTAAGTTCAGTCTTTGCAATGTAATTCAAATTGCACTTGTAATTCAGGTCCTGGAATTAACCCACTGAAGCAAAGCTTGAAAAGATTTAGATTTACTCAGGCTACCAACAATACAATAATATCTTACAATTTCACAACTCCCTGTCTATTGGTGATACTGCCAAATGGCGGTAATCTGTCAGTTTGAGGCTCAGACTTGCTAATTGTTAAAAAATGAACCTGGACATCATTCCTGAGTTTCTCTGGCTAAAAACTTGTAGAAGTTCAAGCACTTTTTAATCAGGATGAGATAACAACTGAGCTCTTAATTGAGATACTTAAGGAATGATTTCTACTGTGGGGCTGCAGCCCCATTTTTTAAGATAGGAACGTTCCGGAGACAATTCTTGCATTGTCCAACCATTGACTCTGATGAAAAAAGACTCTCTCAGACCATTGTTCTCCTTGAGGTAAAATTCATGTCACCTCAGCTATCAATATATTTTCAGAGGATGAACTTGTTGGATATTGAACAGGGAAATTATTTTATATTGACATTAAAATATTTTGTTTATTAATTACATTATTTACTTATTTTTATTTATTAATAATATTTTTGTTGATTGCTATTGGAAGGAACGAAGTGGGAACCTGGGGGAAGAATAGAAAGAAGGAGAAGAGAGGGAGGAACGAAGGGAGGGATGGGGGGATGGGCTGGGAGAAGGACTTGGTTGAGGGTATCAGGACATGGCACAAGCAGATGTGGGGCTGTCTGCTGGCCTTCTATACAAGCAATTTAGGCTAACTCTGCTATTACAGCTCTATCAAATTTGGCAACCGTTCAGGCAGTAAAGTAAATAGGGTTTAAAGCTTCATTTTTAATACCTATTATCTTTGACACCCCCCCCCCCCCCCCCCCCCCCAAACTAGATGAACAATAGGCTTGACAGTACATACACACACACACAATGCTGTAAAATGAGTAACGCTATTGTGATGGCAAATATAAAATTTCATCAGCGTACCCAGCTATTTTTAGAAGTGTTCATGATTATTTGGAAAACCTGTCTGAACCTCCAGGGGACACTGAATACAACTCTTCTTTGTCTTAATCTCCATCCCCAGGAGCAAGTCAACTTCAGCTAACAGGGCCCCTCCAATGATTTCAGTGGGCTTTGGATCCAGCTCACTCAGAAAAAGAGAAAGCTGCAGTAATGTACTAAAACTGGTGGTATGTGAACAGCTAAAATAATAGGAAAACATAATGAGTTCAAAATTGCACATACACAGAGATAACAAACAAAATGCTTCATGCAGATGCTGCTCCTACATAGAAAAAAAAATTACTGGGACTAGCATAAGGGAAGCATTGCTGGTGAAATCAGAATTCTTTCCAGCATTTTATATGATACCCCTACATGAAAGATATTTGTTATCACAAAATATGTATACTTTTTGTCTCATAAATAAGATACAATTTAGTATTAGAATACTGTATTTTCTGCTAAAAGCACCATATGCAAAGCAGTACAGTTTTACATATATTTAGCTTCCTGCTTTCTCTCTTTTAAAACATTTATTAACCAGAAAGACCTCACTGACATGTAAATTTCATTTTCTATGCCCAGTAGATTAAAATACATCTGTTTCAGACATCATTCAGTAAAGAAAAAATTTGAATAGTTCATTTTATTAGAAAAAGATTTATGTCAGCATTCAACTACAACAAGAGAGGGGATAGTGGCATGTGCACAATACTGGAAACAGATTTTCCATGAAAAGTATCTGTATTGAACAGAAATAACATGGGCTTTTTGTGCACAGGTTAGGTTGTGGACAACACCTGTCTTTCCAGGTAGAGTCATTCTGTTCCTTCACTGTACAATTTATTCATGCTCCTGAATTAGCAGCTGAGCCAATGTACGTTTAATGCACACTGGGAGAATGTGTATGATGAAGTAGATGGGAGTCAGTCCTGTCTCACTATATGGAGCTCCAGGAGTTGAGGAGACAAATTTCATTCTCTTGAGGATTTAACTGTACTGTCTCGGGAAAAGTTAATTTCATTGTATTTTTACTTTTCTTAGAGTTTGCAGCAAGATTAATAGGTTAAACGTCACTTTCATAAAGGCACAGTGAACATAAAACATAATTAATACAGGAATAACACGTCAGCATGTGGTATCCTGGGCTATATGATCTAGCAGGATATTCTAACACACTGGCATGTGAAAGGTGATAAAGTTCCATGCATGACTAGGTAGTTTAGGGAGTTAGAATATAATACAGACCCCATCTTATCTAGGTCACTACTCTAAAAGCAAGCTGGTTTTTGTGATGGAAAGTCATTATAATCCAATGTATTTTTAGTACTCTACTTGGTGAAGATCATCATAATGTCATATTTTATGAGACAGTATTCCCCCCTCACATCAGCTAAACTCCAGTTTCTTCCAGGACTGAACAAAAATTACTACTGTGTTTTTAAATGTTTGACTCTTATAAATGTCAGGATAGTATGCATACTATCATGATTCATAATGTAAATATCAAATAATTAATTTCCTTGGAATATTCACACTAGCCTAAGACAAATGTTTGATCCTGTCAAAGTTAAGATATGCTTTTCAAAACATGCCTAAATACAGAAGGTGGGAAGCTTTCTTGAACTGAAGCATACAAGGAAAACGCAAAGTGGAAGAAAGGATATCTCTATTAAACAACTTCTTTGGGGAAGATTATTCAAGTTAGGATTGTTATTAAAATGGCAGGTGGATTCAGAAGAAATGGATGTCTCTGTACCTCTAATACAGTCACACCATGCTAGTAAATCTAGCTCATCCTCCTGACTTAGCTGCTGGTCTAGGGACTACATTACTACAAAACTTCAGATGCAAAACACACACAAAAAAAAAGAGAGTCACACTGGTTGAGCATATTGCAGCATTGTAATGTGCTCCTGTTCATATTTGATAATACTGAGCATCCAATGCAGGAGGATGCAGAAAAACAGAGTATCAAAACAGAAGCTGAAAGAAAGTATCTTCAATACAACCATTATTGTTGTATTATCAAGTTAAATCTTGATAAAAAATCATACAAAAAATTTTTTACTAAGTTGCCGATCCTTGCTTATGAAAGACATATTTTAAAACAGGATTTTAAAGCACTTGCTTTACACACCTATGAGATATTGAAACAAATCTTGAGATGTGAAAAAATATATACAACTTCAGTTTCAGATAAAATATTGATAGAATAGAAACAAATTTGAAGGAGAGTGGCAAGAGTTTTTTTTTTTAAATACTAGCTATAATATTCATCAATCAATATTTGTGTTCTTCACTGGCAAAGTGTATGTAGATATATATATATATCAGCCTAATCTTGTTAACCTTTTAAATGTCTGCATTGGTCTGGTTCTACTCTGCTAAAAACAATTGGTAAGAAACTGAAAAACTGTTTTGCTTCAAAATTCTCAGAGTAATTTTTGAATCTGGCTAGCTACAAGTAGAGATTTAGAAAACAGTTCCTCACATTGCAATACAGTTATTAATCAGACCACTATAACTTAGCAAGGAAATCTTGATTTTGTACAGCAATTAATTTCTAAATGCATTGAAATTGTCTGTTAAATCTCTTCCATCTTTTAAATATTTACACAATATATTTTCCACATGTATCACCATTCAATTCTGTGTAATCATCTCAGTACATGTACAAGCTAGAGTGAATAGTGGCTTGTTTTAACATATATGTTATATGTTCTGCATACAAATAAACACAAATCAAAAAGTTTTACAGACTGAAATTACTTTTACACCAATTTTATGTTCATGCTTGGAAGTCATCACAATATGTTTCTGAGATATAGGAGTATTACCCTATTTTCACATTTTAAAAAATGGAGTAATAAATGAGCTTTTGAACACATTTTTCTTTCTGCAGTGTACTGCAACTCTCAGTTAGAGATCTCCTGAGAAGAACATTTATGATGAGAAGGTACTGTATGTCTCAATTTAAAGATCATCTACTGGTTAAATAAACCAAATTAAACTTTCCATAGCAAAATAACAAACAGGAAAGTATTTTGTATGATGCCAAACATCTCCATTCCTCTTTTTGTTGTAGATGTGATTTCCAACCATTTGTACCTCCTGAAGGATTAACAATAAATGAGAAGTAGAGAAGATTGCCAATTTGTGGTGTGGGACCAGGCTTGAACCCATACACCATTTATTTTTTATTAATGAAATCAGGTATGGCAAGCGTTGTTTAACCCATTCCTGCTTCATGCAACCCCTGTTTTATTCAATGTAAAATAGCCTTTAAAAAAAGCAGGCTAAAGAAAATCCTTCTGAGAGCTGTGTATCGAAAGCTATTTCCTTTAATTAAATTCTTGGCAATAAAAAAATATTTATTATTATATCTCTGAACTAGATTTGGTGACATCCATCATAAAGGACCACAAGCTATCTCACCAAAAAAAGTGTCTGCATGTTTTTTAAGCCCACAATTTCACAAGGAGGTGAAATTTTTCAGAGCAAACAGGACAGTTGCTTTTTAATACTGGAGTGGAAAAGGGTGCACGAAGATGCTACTCAGCATTATTGTAATTTTCTTTTATAGGAAGAAAATTCAGAGAGCTGTCATTGACTGGAGTTTGGAAGGAAAAGCCCAGATCCAAACTGCTGGTGCAGGGAGGGGAAGAAACTCAGCTGCAGGATTGGGCCCACGTGCGCTGCTTGGGCGCCGCTGCTCTCGCTGAGTGCCGGGGGGAGAGATTGGCTCACAAGGGTTTCCTCACCCACACTTTGAGTTAAATATCGTTTAATTATTAAGGCCTTTAAAAGCAAGAAAGACTAAAAGAAAGACGAGATCTTGGAAAGATCTGAAGGGAAAATGGCATTTTTTATTAGTATAGAGATTATTTAACTTTGGAGCTCTACTAATGATAATTTCTGTGACCAAAAATGTCCCCTTATGATTAATCAATTATGCAAACCATCCCCATTTCAAGGCTAGTAAAGACTTATTTAATGACATTTTTCATGCATCTCATGTCTTTAATATATTATTTTTTCCTTTTGCTCTGACAGAGCAATCAGCTCTGCAGAAGCAGCACTGTGTGTCATCAAATAAAATCATTCTCCATATCGAGAAACAATTGTTTATTTATAATACATTCTAAAACATTATAAATACATTCTAAAAATTGATCCTTTTAAAAGAACTGATTTGGTGTTTAGCTTGTTTCTCTGCAGCACAAATTATTCCTTCACCGGCATGTTTCAGTTCAGAGTGTTCCAACAATAATGGCATGAGGCACTAAGAACAACAGGCCACTGCAGTGTTGATTGTTTTATTTTCCCTCCTTTCTGCTGCCCGAGGAATGAATCCATTTCACCTTGGATATACCCTGACTCCACAGATGCCGCAAGAAGTCATTCAGTCTTTTCACTAATTCCTTGCTGACTATTTTCTGGGAAGGAACTGGCAATAATCCCAAACTGCATACTACATAGTGTGGGCTGGTGTGTCCCTAAAAAAGACAGCCACTTTAGTCCACAGCAGAGTCTGAAGGCATGAGGTTGGTGCCATACATGCTTCTTTACAAAGCAATTGCAAAGCTCAGTTTACTGAAGAAAGAAGAAAGAATCCTTTGAGAAAGGAACTATTTGAGACAATGGCTCAAAACATGATTCACATTTTAAGGCTGAGCTTGACATCACATGAAAGAAAAAGATACTTACTAAACGAACAACAACATGATAATACGAGAGATTAATTTATTATCACATATACAAGTCATATGGAGATTTGGGGAAGATTGAAGGAAAGCAGCTTTCACAGTTGCATTGCTCAGGTTTAGTTAGCACACAAAGATCTCATTTATGGAAATAACAATGCTTGGGTCATTAATACTGCTGCAAATGAGCGACTCCGCCGCCTCTCCCCTTGTCATAATCTGTGCTACACAGCGGTGAGACAATTGTCACTGTAAACTGCATCCCTCACTGAAAAGTGAGAAAACAATTGCAATGTGCCATTGGAATTAAACAAATAATTAGGACGAAGAGAACATGTGCTCTACAGTTCCAGATGCATTCCCTTCTGTTTTGAAAGATGCAATGTAACCTTAATTAAACTTGCGTTTTTAAAAGTAAATATTTATTTACTGTAGATTACCCTTCCCCCAAAAAAATTCTAGTATAAATATAAATGCCTGAAGAGTAAACTTGCATTGCATGTACTCTGTCCATGATAAAACAGATTAAAATAAAGAAAAAGCAGGATAAAGGAGTCTCTGGCATGACTGACTCAAGATCCCCATCTAGCGTCCAGATGAAGATTAACAGAACCTTTTAAATTAAAAAAATATATATAAAACAAACCCAGAGGAAACCAAAAAATCAAAACCAAAACCCATACACAAACAAACAAAAGCACCAACAAAGTAAAAAAAAATTAATTTCTGTCCACTGCTGGGGTTTTTTTCACTTCACAAATCACTTCTAGTCTAGTCTAGTCCATTCATGTCCTTTTACATCCCTCTTAACTGTTTATTAGTATTTTAAGGGGTACACTAAGTATGTAGATATGATGGACACTTCATGTATTTTTTTTTATATTCTCTTCAGTAGAAATTATTATAAGGGGTACACTAAGTGTGTAGATATGATGGACACGTCATGTATTTTTTTTTTATATTCTCTTCAGTAGAAATTATTAGGGATATGTTTAACTAGGATATGCCATGGAGAAGAGTGGCTTTGAGTCCAACTGATTCCTGCTAGTTACTTTTTGTTGTTGTTGTTGTTGTCACTGCACAGTAGAATATTTGCCATAAAAAGCAAGATCAGAATAAATGTCTGAGTGGTCAGCAGCAAGTTTGACAGTTTGAGAACTTGGGTTCTGCTGCTACCATGTGGGCACAACAATCCAATAGAAATAACCATACTGAAATAGGGTGTTATAGTCATGGGATGTTCACACATCTGATCCTGCAATGGCCAGCAACACAGTAACAAAAACCAGTGAAATAAAAATTCCTAAAATTTATTCCAAACTTACCTCACACACTAAAAACAGTTTTTTAAGAGATCATTTAAGTTAAAGTTAAAGGGAGGAATTTCCCCCTTTTCTCCTAATTTTCTCCTCATACTCCTCTATGGTTCCTACAGTTTGGGTAGGAAAAATGGGGTTTTTTGTTTTTTTGGTTTTTTTTTACAGTATGCAGGACATATATCTCAGCCAGCATCCTTTAGCTAGCAATGTGGGAAGAAACGGCTGCATGGACTCAGCTGTGCACAGGAAAGATGCATGCTCCCTTTGGCTGCTCAAGCCTGGCTCTAACTCAGCTACACCCAGAAGTGCTGGCCCTGAGTGCCAGGTAGAGCCCTGCAAAGGCCTGTTTACCCAGGGAAACACAGGGCTGTCACTCTTCTGTTCTGTGGTCCTGGATGAAGGGGTCTTAGGGCACAGGGTGCCTTGATGGTTACCTGGATCAGAGCCACTTTCAGGTGCAAAGTTTTGGATGTATCTTCAGTGCTGGCCACAGTAAACTCAGGAGAAGGAGGAAGAGCATTATGGGATAGCTTTTGTACTTAAAAACAAACCAGAAAAGGCTCACATGTTAAAATATGCTGGGGGTTAATATTGTTTCCAACAGGTTTGTAACAAGTATACAAAAATTTGTAAGAAAATGTCTTCTCTGAGATATTCCTGGACTAGAGCAACCTGGGTGTAATAAGCCTTCAGCTTCCTGAGGCTTCTGCTCCTTTTCTTCTTGCGAACTGAAACACTCGATGGGCACATTTATAAAGCTGCCCATGGTTTTCACAATTTCACAGAATCATAGGAATACTTAGGTTGGAAGGGACATTTAAGATCATTGAGGTTTCCAGGCTTTTGCAACAGCCCTTATATTTACAGTGGTGAATGCCCCTAGAATTGGTAATATTTCTGAAAGTGGAATCAATTTTTCAAGATCAGGACTGTAACTAAGCACATTACAGCCATGCTGAACTCAGCGAGTGAACAAGGCTCTCTGAGCTGGCTCCTAAACCCAAGAGGATATTCTGTAAGGCAAGGATAAAACAGTCTGTCTTTTCTATATCTAAACTTTCAGAGCAGCAGTGGGCTTTCTAACACGTGAAGACCACATACTCCTGCTGCATACAGACACTGTGGTAGTGCCTCCCAGCTTTGCTTGGGGATTTGTTACAGGAGCTGCACGAATGCAAGAGAACAAGCAGAAGTGAGCCCACATGCCCTAATAGTCAGATGGAAATAGACAGGCTTGAAAAAAACAACAGTTCTTGTAAGTGATGGACAATTATCCACAAAGCAGTCACCTCAACAATGGCAGATTGTCTTGCAGGCACCAAGGCAAAGGTGTTTTAACTACGAAGGCTAAGAGACCATTCTCTCAGACATTTTAGAGATCGAGGTAAAGGAAAACAATCTTTTAGACATCTCCCAAGCCTGGGGCCAGTGTGGGAGAAAGAAGTAGGATGCTTCTGGGAAAAGGTAAAAATAGGAAACAACAGCTGGCTCTCACAGGACAAGAGGAGGTTGGAATCAACCATGTCAAAACCAAAGCAAGATATGGAGGACGAGAGAAAGAATGAATACCCGAGCAGTGAAGTAGCAAAAACACAGAAGCAAAAGGATGTGAGAGGGGTAAAGCTCTTTATGGGGCAGAGCAGTGTTTTTCTTCCTCAAGACACCAAGGGCTGAGGATTAGAGACATGCTTTTGGCTATTATTAATGCTGTTATTTCTTTCTCATAATAAGAATCAACTACACCTTTCAAAGAGTAACTGGAAAATTATAAAATCATATATAATTATATGCTATATGCCAACATTCTTGGAGAGTTAGAAGCAAAAATATCTCCAGAAGTTTCTTTTTTCTTTAATTTTTTAAGCCAAATCTGCTGACCTTTTCCATTGTTCTGGGTAAAGCAATATAATTGCTTATAAATAGATATGTGTGCTTTCTTTAATTCACTAATAGCTGTTCTTTGTCTGTACTTATATAAACTGTCAAATATTTTGTTTAACATAAATGATGGAGGAATGGAAAACAGGCAAATAAAATTAATATTAATAAATGTCTCATTATCTTTTATGTACCAGTGAAATAATCACTTTCTCAGTGGTCGCTGCATCTTTTCCACCCAAATTCATCAAGGTTCATTATCTGCCCTCCTTGTGCTCTTAAGAGGAGCCTTTCTATCCAAACTTCTTTCCTCTTCAGATCAGTTCTGGAATTCCTTCTCCACCACACTTTGATTCCCTCCTTTCCTATGCTTACCCAAAACAGGTTGTATGGCTTCCTGTCTGGTATGTAAACACCTTTCCATTAGTCGTTCAGTGGGGATACTTTTTGTGGGACTACGTGCTGCAGTTTGATAAGATAGCAGGAATGAAGCTATTTTCTGATTTAAAGATAGGGTGTCTCTCCTGATTGCTTGTGTGACAGCTAAAAATTTCTAAAAACATTTGGATTCCCATTAGGACTCTGATGGTAGGGTACAGATAAAACATGTCAAATTTTATCAACACACAGAAATTTCCTCAGTTTTTAAGGTGCAAATGACATCTTAGTATATCAAGCATTAATTCTTTAGGTAAACCAAAAGTCACAGAAATTAAGGGACCTGTAGGATGGAGAAGACTGTACAAAACACCTGGCCTAATTTGCAAAGTTTTTATCAAAGAAACGGCAACTTCACATGGATTTCTTGGTGAATAAGCTTTCAGCTATAAACACTGACAAGGTTTATGGTTATAAATCTGTTCTCCAGTATCACCAGTATCTGACCACCAAGCATGCTGTCTCACTCAGACTTTTTTGTGAAATGTACTGGGAGACTTTTACTGACAGCATTGTCAACAGTAATTTCTTAGAACTGTGGGCCCTTGACACACACAAGAAGTATTTGCTTTCTACCTGTTTTTGTAAATAAATATGTCTTCAGAGTAGTACAGTAACTTTGCAGAAGTATCAGTGAATTTGAGGAGCAGTCTCCCGTTGCAACTGTGGGAATGGCTTTGGTAATGTTTCCTCACAGCTCACTTTCTTGGGCATGATGGTAGTATTTAATAGTAGGCCTTTTCTGGGGCTGTCCATGCAGACTAAAAAAATTCAGTAGTTTTTCCTAGCATGTAGGCTTTTCCTCAGTCCTGTCTCACCAGTGTTCTTCTGATGACTTGGTATCATAAGGTTGTATTTACATAGCCCTTAAGCAGTGTGCTGCCACCTGGTACCAATGTGATGATACAGAAACTGGGAAAAAAGCTGTCTCAGATAAAAAATAAAGCCATAGAAAAATATACTCAGGCCTCCACACTACCAGTCTAAATCTAGCTGGGGTGCAATCACCAAAGCTGTAGTCTCAGCTCTGGGCTAGTAAACTCTCCCTTTGTGCTCTTTGTATGCCAGGGAAATCACCACTCATCTCCGGCTATCAGTACTCAAAAACTGAAATACAGTTTAATATTTAAACTAGACATTGTTTATTCAGAGTGAGAGAGACAGAAGATAGTGACAAAGCCAAGAAATAAAATACAAGCCTGACCAGAACCTCCCTAAAGGAACCTAAATATCAAATATCATTGTGAAATAGTGGTAGCATTAGCCTTCCATGGTGCTGACTCCCTCTCTGATATCAGCAATCCTTAACAGGTCACCCAAAACCTTTTCATCTTCCAAAACATTTGGCACTCACTTCCAAGGAGAAACTGTGGCAATACCACCCCAGTTCCCCCACAGGCTCCATACAAAGAAGCACCTCTGAACTGTGCTCATCTCTGCCACAGCAGTGGCTGCTGCTTGAAAACTGCTTTAAATCAACACACCAGATGCTCAGCCCCGCCAGCTTTGGCAGCTGCACCATCTGTCTCAGTCCCAAGATGGAGTAGATTTGGTGGGCTGCTTGTAACTCCCATGGGACCCTCTGCACAGACCGTACACTGCTGAGAATGGCAATATACTAGGCCTCTGCCAGAAAAACACAAGGAATTAATCCATCTGAATGCCCTGGGGCAAAAACAAGGGTAGCATCTTCCACAAACTGCTTCCCTCAATCTGCATCCCAGAGGAGGTAATCTTTATTTTCATGTAGAACTCCCAGTTTCAGAAGAGATGACAGCCTTGGGTTTTAAATCTACAAAGGCTTTTTAAAGTTCTACCAACTCCTTCTTTCTTCTATCTTTTGGCTGAAGTCTGGAGAAATTGTTATCACTTGCCCTTGGAATTCAATGCTTCTCTCTTTCCTGGCTGCCTGAAGGATCTTCTTATCTCTCATTTCCACTAAAGTCAGAAGCATTGTGTTCTTGGAAGGAGTACCCTTGAGTTGGTTGTGGGTGAGTATTTTCTAGCATCAATCAATGCAGGAAACATCCTCATTCTCTGGCAGCTCACAAATAGCAGACTGTAATTTTTCTTGGAAATCCACTAGATCTTTTCTGTCATTTCCAGCTGAAGATACTGAGATTTATTCACAACAAGGGTCTGGTTTAAATACCAGCTTTTTTTTTTTTTCTGAGCATGTCAGCACTCTGACCATAGATTACATGGTTCATTTTAACAGATCTCTGTTTAGTCTGCATGCAGAAGGCTTTTGTGTCAAGCCATTGATCTGTGCAGTCAATCTGATTTCCTCTTTATCCACATAGAGCAGTAGTACTCACTAACTTTGCTAGAAGCTAAACACCATCCATACAACAAATACAAAACCTGCATTAGTAATTAGGATCTGAAGATGCAATGCTACCATTCCCTCCTCATTCTTTTTCTCTCCCTTACTTTGGAAATCAGTCATTGGCAGGGGTGTAGAAGAGAGTGTTGGCACAAAAGACCTCAGACGAAACGTCATTTAATAAAATTGATTCAACCCTCTGAAGTATTTTTATGACCCAGAGTAAAAGCCCAGAGCTGTAATGGCTTAACAAGACGTAGGACTATAACCTTTGCTTTACTGAGGGACGATCTCAGTAAGAAGACAAGGAAGGCAGGAGAACTGCATTCTGCTTCTGACTCCACCACTGAGCTGTGCTGGGCAAATCACCTCAGCTGTTGCTGCCTCCTGGCCCCCTCCACGTTTTGTGCTTTTAGATTGGGGTGGAACAGTAAAGCATGTGGTCAAAAAGAGGTTTCAATCTCTCAAGATTACTTACAGTACAAATTACTGTTAATCATAAAATCCAAGGCAAAGAGTGTGTGCAACAGGCTGCAGTGGCTCCTGGATATGCACCCAAGGGATACTCATGATTTTCCAGTATATGGGGTGTGGCGGGGAGCACTGTGTACCTGATGACTTTCCCCACCTTTGCCTCTGAAAGCGTTGCAGCCAACAGGGGTAACAGCAGGAGATGGAAAGAGGGCCTCTCCTTCAGCAGCAGCTTTGTGCAGAACGGGGGGAGTGAGGAGGGTGCTTGAGCCATCCTTCTGCTCTCTTCAATATCACCTCTGAGTAACAGCGAGCCAAGACCACTGGCTGCAGAAGGCCTGCCTGGGCAAGCTGTGCCTGTGCACAAGCCATAGTGGTGATAAAAGATGGAGAAAAGGGGCTGTGAGGGTGTAGCAGAGAAGAGGACAGGAGACAAAAGCCCCACAGAACTGAATGACAGCATGGTCGAGGCCTTCGAGGATGCGAAACAAGATGATGAAAGGGCAGAACAATGGCAGACATTTGATGACAAGTTCTTTTCCAGAAGACTTTCACCACAAAAACTGACATTCTCTAGTGAATGCTATAGCCCTATGCTGATGACCACAGTGCCACTATATTCATTAACATCTTCAAGTCATACTTAATTATAGTAATTGTCTCTTTTTCCTCTGTTATTTTCCTCCTGGATCTTATTTCTTCATTTCTCTTTCTAATTTTTCTTTTTGTTGTTCACTTTCCCATCTCTTTAAAATTCCATTAATTGTCTGAGACTGCAAAGATTTTATTAAAAAGTTTACATTAAAAAAGCATCCCTCACTGAGTGCCTGATAGAATGAAACTACATGTTAGTCCGTATTAGATGTATTACAGGAATGATCTTCACTGTAAAGTTCCAGATCTCTCTGTGCTGAAGGGGTGGAGCGTGGAGAAATCCACAGATCCCGTTTCAGGGACTATCAGATACTCAAAAAAAA
>NW_024501459.1:23069165-23198125 GCF_017590055.1 Onychostruthus taczanowskii | reverse complement strand
AAAAAACAAAAAAAAAAAAAAAAAAAAAAAAAAAAAAAAAAAAAAAAAAAAATATATATACATATATATATATATATATATATATATATATATATGTATATGGGTACAATTACATTTTGCTGTGTCACCTCTGTGCCATGTTGTGATTACACCCACCCTTCTTTCACTGGATGTGCTAAAGAACCCAGGGTGCAGCAACCCAGAGTGTGACAGAAATAACTGCACAAATTCTCCACCAGCCAGAGCCCCTCCACTCCAGGCACCTCCACCTCTGGATACTTTCTGACCAAGCTGTTTCTGGTACCTTGTTTCAGGTTAGATCTTCGTGAGGACTAAATCAGATTAGCTCCACTGACTGCAGGGAAATCATATCAGTGTAAATCAATTCAGACTGTGATAAAATCTTCTTGAAACTAATTTAAGTGGTCTTCATTAGGAAACTTTCAAGACTCTAATTAAAATTAGGAGATTATTATTTGACATAAACTGCAAGAATCATATATATGGCAATTTTTACCTTTTTTCCTTTTACAAATTAACAACAAATGAGTTATAAATTTGTCACATACACTTATTATTTGAAGTCAGTGGATACTATGAATAATTTAATCCTTAAATTGTGTATCTCCAGGACTTATTAAGAATTCGGTATTCACAGTCTCTGATATTTATTTTTGTTTTGACTGAACACACAGATCAGTGATGGATTTCTGCTCATTAGTATGAATTTTATGTTGTTGCACATAAGATTTACTATCCCATAAATAATATCAGCAAACTCATTTGTTAGTATAGCCTGACAAAATGAACACAAAACGAGTATAAGCACAGCTGCATATAATGTAGCTAGAAACTGAATATTCACAGATTTTGACCTTTTCAAAGCCTCTTTGTATGAGTCCAGTTTTAGTATGCTGCAAAGCAGTCAAATATCTAATTTACTTGGGAGAAAACTGCATTTATGTTCCTTTACACCTTTATAAATCGTCTCAAAGGGAATTGAAAGCATATGCTGATGAGATGCTGAAAAGGTAACAGCTGGGGGAAAGGTAGAGACAAAGAGCTGGGCAGAAGGTGGACCTTGGGCATATGATGAGAAAATAATAAAATAAATTCAGTCTGCAAATATGCTGGGAGCAGAGGAAGGCAGCACCTGCTCTGGGGCCACATAGTGAGCCAGCAGTTGAAATAGCCATGGCTGGTTAGAGAGACAATTACAGAGCTGAGAGAGGTTGGGCATTGTCCTTTTTTTCCAGCCTCACCCCCAAGCTCTACCTATTTCTTGCCATGGCTCCTTTTCCTTGAGGGAATTTGTAACAACCATATGACCTTTCTGCTGCTGTTTCAGAGCTGGAGCAGCTCTGGGGTAGCCCTGCTGTCAAGCCTCACACACAGTCTCAGGGTGGTGGCCTGAACCTCCCCGAAGAGTCCATGGGGCATCCTAGCTCTCTACAGGAGGCCTGTGAAACTCTGCCAACAGGAGTATTTCACTTCTCCTGGGTCAATTTGCTTTGTTTGAAGTCTGTTATGTTTGCCCTTGAAATAACTTCTCCTGCAGTGGAAATCTCTATTTGCTCTCATTTGATACTGTTTTTCTCAGGCATTGGGTTTTCGGTACAGCATTATGCTGGTATTTGAAACAGCTGTCTTGAGAGCAGACAGTTTCTGTCCAGATACTTTCAGAATTTGCTGGAAGAATTTGCTGAGCAGAGGTAGACAGTATGAATGTTTAGGTTTTTTCAATATGCAACTAAAAAGTGCCATGTTATTTTTTAGAATTAAATGGGTAAAAATTCCTTTGTGGTTCTACATAGGTTTTTCTCTTTACTTGTGCGTTTTAGTATGGGGTTTTTTTTGTCTCTTGGCTGGTGAATGTTTTGACCTTAAGGGTTTAATCATAGAATTATAGAATAGTTTGCATTAGAAGGAACCTTTGCAGGTTATCTAGTCCAAACCTTGCACTGAGCAGGAACATCTTCAATGAGATCAGATTGCTTAGAGCCCCAGTCCAACCTGACCCTGAATGTTTCCAGGAATGGGGCATCTGGTACCCTCTCTGGGCAGCCTGTGCCAGTGTTGCACCACTCTCATAATACAAAATGTATGCCATATATCTAGTTGAAATTGACCCTTCTTCAGTTTAAAACCATTACCTATGCAATGTTCTATTGCAACAGGCCCAGCTAAAAAGTTTGTCCCCATCTTTCTATAAACCCCTTTAAGCACAGAGAGGCTGCTACAAGATCTGCCTGGAGACTTCCCTTCTTCAGTCTGAACAATCTCAATTCTCTCAAGCTTGTCTTCATGGGAGAGGTGCTCCATCTCCCTGATCAACTTCAAATCCCTTTTCTGGACTGGTCCATGATCTCCCTCCTCAGAGCTGAACAGAGTACTACAGGGAGGCCTTACAAGAGTGGAGTAGAGGGGCAAAATCACCTCCTTGATCTGCCAGTCATGCTTCATTTGATGCAGCCCGGGATACATTGGCTTTCTGGGCTGCAAGTGCACAATGCTGGGTCACGTCCATCCTGTCATCCACTTAGAATGTCTGCCTGCTCTCTAAAACCAAAGTGCCATAAAGCACCATAAAGGCCAATGTAACAAATGTATTATTACATGTGATATATGCTCAACTGACTTTAAGGGTTTCTGTTGTTCCTCCTTTCTTGATGCTTCAGACTTTCTTTTCCTAAATTGTTTTTTATTGAAAGATGAGAAAAATGCAAAGCTCCAGCTCACAATCTCAGCTGAGAAATGAGTCATACCACCATGGACACTTCCCAATAATGCTGCAAGATTTGTGTGCATGATTTGTAGTCTTAGTTTGCAGGAGAAAGGAGAAACTAATTATAACTATGTGTCATGGCAATGTTTCTTAGTGAAAAAAAAATAAATACTGTCAGGAAAAAATGAGGCCTTAAAGGCCCTTTAGGAGGGAGGGTGTAGCTGACAAAAATAAAAATGGGGGAGGTAAGGATGCCCTGGAGAAGCTGCATCCTCTTGGACTGAGCTTGTATTTGGAATCCCTCCGAGAGGAGGCTGTTTGTGCAGCCTGCTGTCGATAAATAAAACATTCACAAACTAGGTCAAGATTAGAGCTATGAGACACTAACAAAACTAGATGATGAGAGGCTCTTTTATGTTGTTGAATAAATACACCAAGACCCATGAGCTGAAACTACTAAAAATTACTTGTTACTAACTTTAAAAGTCCAGGGGAAAAAATGAGACCCATATAAAAGAATTCTCTGGAAAAAATTCTTTGAGCAGAATAAGTATCCAGGGTATGGCTGCACAACTTTGGTTGAAACTTTTCAGCTTCAGGAACTTGAACTCTGAAGAATTTTTATAAGTATTAAATATTTTTCAGAAACCTGTTTGGCATATCCAGCCTTTAGAGTAGAACCAAAATTGGACAATAAATAGGAAATAAATCAAATAAACATATTTTGTTTCTTGTATTTGTTTACAGTCTTTATGATTCAGCCTATACAGTGTACATGAATTGTCAGGAATGGCTTGGCAGAACTACTGGAAGCAAAAAAAAATAAATTTGCTATCAGTCAACTCGTGACAGGCAAAGCAGATGCCAGCATACTGAAGGCATATTACTGAACAAGACCTATCCCAGGCTACTCTTCTAGTTTCCATGAAGTTTCACTGCCATGTTTACAGAAGCAAAGGATCAAAGAATCATTTAGGTTAGAAGAGACCTCTGAGATCATCAAGTTCAACCTTTGACCAAGCAACACTATGCCAACTAGACCACAACACTAAATGCCACGAGTCAATGCCACAAGTCATTTCTCACGCCTCTAGGGATGGTGACTCCACCACGTCCCTGGGCAGCCCATTCCAATGTTTAACAACTCTTTCTGTGAAGAAATTCCTCCTGATATCCAACCTGAATCTCACCTGGCGCACTTTCAGCTGGCTGTTGACCAGCACCCCCAGGCCCTGTTCCCCTGGACAGCTTTGCAGCCACCCTTGCCCAGGTCTGTTGCACTGCCTGGGTTCATTGTGGCTGAAGGTAGAAGTGGGAAGCATGTTTTGAACACCCTCTGCCTCTGAGGCTGGGAACTGGGATGGTGCAAAAGAGGTAACAACAAACAGAGGATCTCTCACAACACTTTAGTCTCACCAGCTGAGGCTGTCAGCTGGGATAAAACTTTTGTTCTGGTCTAGCTCTAGATCCTGACAGTGCAGGTCTGATGTAGGATTGTTATAGTAGTTCAGTTGATCTGTGCAGTTATTACTGTGTCATTTCTACAGTCTGTGTGCCTCTGGTGTTAGTGTCACATGTTACTCACACTTTGATTTCAGTTTCTCTACATCTTAAGAACAAAATATCATTCTTGTTGAAAGGTTATTTAATCTCCAGCATCACGCAACCTTGCTCCCAGCTCAAATGCCACTAGATGCTACACTAATATAGATGACCAAAGGAGTGTTTTTGTGAAACATACTTCAAGGGCTTGACCCAGAACTTGTCAGTCCAAGGATTTTCATTCAGATTGATGGTGTTGCTATGCTGCAGGATGTGCTCCATCAGCTGCAGGACCCACTTCCAAATTTACTTCTGAAGGATCACTCCTGCAGCTTGAGTCGTCCCAGAATGTGTAAATAATATTTACTGAATAGGCCACTAAATTGTAAATGAATAAATTAAAGTGTTAATTAAACACAGGGGATTCACAGATCTACATATCAGCATTTGGTCCACACACTCTGGATTTGGTCAGATAAATGCAAACTGTGTGAAAGAGAAAACATAGTTTTTCTTGATTTCAGGCAAAACACATACAACATGTTTTATTGCTTATCTATTCATTTATGTGGACATACCTGTTTGGCATCAGTGAAAGGACACTAATCTGAGCCTCGAGATGAACTGTTAGCAGATTAGCAGCTGATTGATGATGCTACACTCCTCGGCAAGTTTTCTCATTTTCACAGCTCTCGTTTCTCTCTCGCTTTCACCTGCTCAGCGAGCTCGCCCGAGCCGGACCCGCCTCAGGACCTGCGCACGGCCAAGTTCTGGATGGGGAGTGCTGGGTTTTTACACAAAATTGTTGCCTGTGACAAGAAGTTAGTAGCAGACTGGCATAAGTACCCTGAACAGGGATAGACTGCTGAACCGGGCCAAAACAGTGAGACCTTTACATCTCATGGAGACGAGTCTCTTAAGGAAGAGCCTGACCCGGGCCGCGGGCACCCGAGCCGCCGGCCTGGCTCCTTCGGCTTGGTTTCCAAGCTGCGCACCTGAGCACGCAGCACCCGCCGAGCTCACAGCCGGCGGTGCGCGCAGCAATGGTCCACCAGGCGGCTGTAATTCCCTGCGTCAGGAAGCAAGCACAGGGCTGCCCCTAGGGCGCCTTCCCCTACGGCGCCTTCCCCTCCTCCTGCCCCGGCCCCTGCCCCCGTGGCGGCCCCGGCGCGGGGCGGGGCTGGCGGAGCCGCCGGAGGCCGCTGTGCCGCCGGCAGAGGGCGCTGCGGCGCCGGCTCTGAGGCTCTGCCGGGCCTCTCTCGGCTGCGGGCGCGGCGCGGCGGGCACGGGCCGGGCCCTCCCCGGCAGCGGCAGCGAACGCTGGCGCCGCTCTTTATAGCGCCTTTACAGGGCCAAACCCCGGCAGGATCAAAAATAAATGGACTACAGGTGTAATCTATGGAACAGTTCTAACCAGAGGTGTTACTTAGGCAACGCGGTTTTTTATCAGGCCGGTGCAGGATTTATGACATCATGGTTTTAAACTGAGAGAGGGTCGATTTCGTTTGGATATAAGGGAGAAGTGTTTTGTGATGAGGGTGATGAAACCCCAGAACAAGTTGCCCAGAGATTTCCCAAGCCTGGAAACATTTAAGGCCATGTTTGATGGGGCTGTGAGCGTCAGGTATCCCTGCCCATGGCAGGGGAGCTGGAACTAGAGAACTTTCAAAGGTTTCTTTCAACCAAAACAATTCTGTATTTCTATTATCTATTATTATGTACAGATCATAGGTCTTGCATACTGATACTTTTGTTCCCCTGCAGTGGCCCCAGAATCAGTGACTCCTGTTACACAGATGCAGTTCCATATCTGGATATTTGCACATCTCTTGTGGACACTTCTGTTGTGAGCACTGCTGCCGGCTGATCAAGCAGAGGTCTTCCCTCTGCAATAGAGATCTGGCTGGTAGGCTCTGCATGTTTGAATTCATGGTTGTGTTTTCCTTAAAGGGGTTGATTTGAGCACAAATATATGAACCTTCACAGCTCTATATTTGTACTGTCATGAAAACTGATTTTTCAGACTAAAATTCTTTCAGCACCAATTTTTCCAAGATTATTTACACATTTCGAGTGAATTCTACACTAAAGCACACATAAATGCTTCTGTGCAGCAATGCTCCAAAATTACATTTTCTAATTTTAAAAAGCTGGATAACCCCCTTTTCTTTCTTTTTTTTTCATTAAAAGTCTATAAATTATTTTTGTGACACTGAATAAATACACACACACACACACATATATAAATCCATTAATTTTCAGAATTTTCATTTGCCATGACATAAGTCTGTTCAGTAAATAATAATGTGGGCCATAATTTTAGCTTAATGGCATCAGAATTGGTAGAAAAGGATAGTTGACTGTAACTTTCAGCCACTCTTCTGTTGTTCAGCCTGTTGTTTCGTTCTGGGGTCAGGCTCTGACCATGACACTGTTTGTCCACTGAGATACCTCCTGCTGCTGCTGCTGAGGGATATTCATTACTTCTAAAATTATCTCTGTTCACAACTCTGCTTTGAAAACTGCTTCTACTTTGCAATTAAAAGCTATTGTTGCTAACAGTATCTGGATGCTACACAGCACCCTTAGTAATTTGTAGGTGTTTAGATATGTGTGTATCTTTTTCTGGTTTTATGTTAACACTAAGAATAACTAAATCACACTGGGAAAACACTCTTCAAAACACTGCAAGCTGCTGTATTCTTTATCTGCTCCCAAGTTTGTTAAAAAGAAGGTCACAGGTCTGCATGTCAACATTTGGGTTTGGAAGTTTGTAAGTTCCCTGGTCCGTGAAGCTTACCTAACTATGCTCCACTTGTCCTTTCCAGTAGCTGTCATCATTTATCTCACTGACCATTCTGGTTTCTAGGAGGGAGAGATGAACAGAATCTTGTCTATGCATTGCTCTACGTTCATTCAAACTGATGGGGACCACATCCTTCCTCTTCTCTCTTTTCACATTGCAAATACTTCTGAGGGACTTTTGCATTTTATTCTTCACATAATCAGGAATATCCTGAGTTGGAAGGGACCCATGAAGATCATCTAGTCCAGCTCCTGGCTCCGTACCCGATAACCCCAAATATCACAGCATGTGCCTGAGAGCATTGTCCAAACATTTCTTGCCAAACCCTGGCAGGCACAGTACTGTGGCCAGTTGTGGTTGCGAGGGTCCCAGGACGAGGGAAGAGATGAATCTGACTCCATGTTCTCAGAAGGTTGATTTATTATTATATGATATGTTATATTAAAAGAATGCTATACTAAAACTATACTCAACTAGAGAGAAAAGATACATCAGAAGGTTTCACAAGAATGAATAATAAAAACCTGTGACTGACTCAGAGAGTGTGACACTGTTGGCTGTGATTGGTCATTAAGTACAAACAATTCACAGGGAACCAATCAAACATGCACCTGTTGGTAAACAACCTCCAGACCATATTCCAAAGCAGCAAACACAAGCAAAGAGAATCAGATAATTATTGTTTACATTTTTCTCTGAGGCTTCTCAGTTTCCCAGGAGAAGAAATCCTGGCGAAGGGATTTTTCAGCAACTATCACAGTGACAGCCAGTTCTCTAGGAAGCTTATTTTAATGCTTTCTCTTACAAATATTGCAAATTTAAGTAACTTTAATATTCCATACAGGCCTAAAAGACTTTTTAAACTAAGTCAGAAAGCAGAAAAAATGAAATTAATGGCATGGATTTGTGTGAGAGATAAAATAATGTTTTGCTTCTGCCACTGTTTCAGCCATAAGAATGTGTACTTAGGTCATGCAGGCAAAGATGTAGCTAGCAGGAGGCTAGACCTCCTCAATATGGAGGGGAGAAAAAGAGACGTGAAGTGATGCTTATTACTTCAGAGTCCTTAGCTCTGAGAGGGACAGAAAGGGGAGGGGAAAGGAGGTGTCAGTTTGAAGGTTGTAGGCAGTCGGAAAGAATGTGAATTCCTGAGTAGTCAGCTAAAAGGAAAAAGGAACAGGGACCCCACCAGTTGAGGAAGTGTCTAAAGGTTTGTGCATTTTAGAGAGAGGTTTGCCTCCTCAGTGAAATGTGCCTGACTCAGCTTACTTGTTGATACCAATAAATAATTTTGCTTTGATGACTTTGTCTTCTTTCATTTGTAGGTGAATGACTACTTCTCACAGCTGGAAGGATCATCATCACAGACAAAACAAATTGAAGGGATCAGAAACGGCAGTCCACTTTTTCAAAGAAGCCGTCTATACTCCTGAGAGTGGAGGGAAAAGAGAGAATCCTGTCCTGCAAATGATTAATCTTGGTTTTCTCATTAGCCCAAGCTCAAAGGTTCATCTGCAAAACCACAGGGGAATGTTATAGTGAGGCAGTATAAGAAGGAGGGTGGTAAAATAGAAATTTGTTTGTGTGAGAATACTAGATCTGAGCTGCCAGCTCTGAACTACTTTTGAGATAGGGAACACTTGGTGGGGATGGAATAAAATATTACATTTCAGATTTCAGTTGAAGTTAATACTGATAAATGCTCTGATTTGAATTCAGAATTGCTGTCTTGAAAATATAAAAAAAATAGAGATGAAATTCAGGAAAAAAAAGTATCAATTTTTTTTTTCTCTATACAACACCAAGTTGAGTTGCAGTGTTAATCTGCTGAGGAAATGAAGGCTATTCAGAGGAGCCAGGACAAACTGGATCAGTGGGCTAAGGCCAACTGTATGAGCTTCAACAAGGCCAAGTGCTGGGTCCTGCACTCGGGTCACAACAACAGGCTGAGGACAGAATGGCTGAAAAGCTTCCCAGAGGAAAAGGACCTGAGCGTGCTGGTTTTTGGCAGTTGAGCATGAGCCAGCCTGCGCCCAGGTGACTGAGAAGGCCAATGGCATCCTGGTCTGGATCAGCAGTACTGTGGCCAGCAGGACCAGGGCAGGGACTGTCCTCCTGTACTGGGCACTGGTGAGGCCTCACCTCACATCCTGTGTCCAGTGCTGGGCCCCTCAATTCAGGAAGAACATTGAGTTGTTGGAGTGAGTCCAGAGAAGAGCAATGTAGCTGGTGAAGGGTCTGGAGCAGAAGTCCCATGAGGAGCAGCTGAGAGAGCTTGGGGTGTTCAGCCTGGAGAAAAGGAGGCTTGGGGGTGACCTTATCATTCTCTACAAGTACCTGAGAGGTGGAAGTCAGTCTCTTTTGCCAGGTTACAAGTGATAGTTTGAGAGGGACTGACATCCTTGGTTTAGATTGGGTATTTAGAAACATTTCTTCACTGAAAGTGTTGTTATGCTTAGGAACAGGCTGCCAGGGTATGCCCTGGCATACATTTAAAAGACATGTGGATGTGACACTTCAGGGCATGGTTTAGTGAGAGGCTTAGCAGTGCTGGCTTTATGTTTGAACTCAGTCTTAGAGGTCTTTTCAAACCTAACTGGTTCTGTGACTCTACAAATCTACCAGAAACAAAACAAAACAAAACAAAACAAACAAACAAAAAAAAAGTTTTAAACAATCTCTTTATTTCTTTAAAGGAATAAGGAAATTTATCCAAAACAGTACATCCCTTACATATATATGTATATATATATATATATATGTGTGTGTGTATATATATATATATATATATATATATATATATATATATAATTTATTCATTAGGAAGCTGGGAGGGGTAGCAAGCCTAGCATCTGAAAGGAGGGCAATGTACAACTCTGCTGTAAGGCACAGAGTAAGTCAGGAATACAACACTAGTCTTAGAGAATTTAAATTGAAAAGGAAAAAAAGTTGAACTGTTGATTATTCTTCAGAATGGCCAGCTTTCTGTAGCATCAGGTTCTCAACTACATTAGATGGGAAATGGTCTCTTATCTGCTTTGTTTTTTAACAGGGCACTTTGATGAGAAATTGTACTTACTCTTGCTATTTGGCATCTTAGCATAGAGCCACACCAATGTTTGACTGAAGACTGGATGCTGTCAAACCCTGTTTTAAGTAGCTGTAGTCACAAAATAACTTGTTCTGCCTATAAACAAGTCAATAGGGCCCCTTTTGATCATGAATGCTCAGTGCTTCTTACTTCATCCTTGTCTCCTCTTTGCCTGATTTCCTAAGTATCTGAATGCCTTCACTATGTGTTAAGTGAAGTCACTGAGACTTGTCATGTGTTATTCTTTCCATCTTTTTTTTTCTCATCTCTTACTCCAGGAAAAAATATCTTTCCAACTTGTTGATGCATGTAGTTATGAAAGGTAAGGAGCATTTGAAGCAGGGTATGCATGATTTTGCCTTTTACCCACAAAGTCTTTTATGAACAGTAGGGTAGGGATTGAAGGATAAGAAATACATACCAGAATACAAAAATACAAAATGCAATCTCCCAGATTTCTTAACACCCACAAAACCAGAATAGGAATTAACCCCTATTGTAGCCATTCAATTGTTTTTTGTTATGTCAGCATATAACAGGAATCAAAGCATATTAAGCAGAACTGTATTTCTGTACTGACCAAAAATAAGACAGAAAAATCCTTCAGAAGGGTAAAGATGTGTACAGAGAAAGGACATACACAGAAAGAGACTACAAAACTGTTTTAGAAACAATACTAAAAAGAGTTACTCTGTATGTTGCCCCAAAGTTCTATCAAATAATCTACTCACTCTGCCCCAGCAGAATCATTAGGGAGCCCTGTGCTTCTTGACCAAGCCTCTGCTATGTGCTCTGCTTAGCACAGAGGAAAAGGATGTTGTCCTTAATGCTTAGACACTGATAGCCATTAAAAACACACAAATGGCAGGGAAGTGTCCATCTAAGAGTGAATTTTTGAAGAAACTATGGGTTTAATAAAAGCAAATCACTTGGGATCCCATCTGGCAAGGTGAATCTCAAGCTATCTATTACCTGGCTGCTCTCCCTGCCTGGTGGGTGAGCCACCTCCCTCCCAACAGAGCACTGCATTGGTCTACTTAAAGTGTATGGGTAGTGAAAGCTGGCACACCAGCATCAGGCTGCTGTAAGCCTCCTCCTACTTAGACCCAGCTGGGCATTTTCTGCTGAAGGTGAGAATATGCCGTAGGGGAATTCGAAGTTCACCCTCTTGGCCTGAAACAAGCATGCACCTTACATGACCTGGAAAAATACTGCAACCACTGGGATGAAATTAAGCTTTGGGAAACATATTTCTTCTCCTGCTGCTGAACTGCCTCTGTGGGTAATGCAAACAAAACCCACATGGTGAAAAATGGGAATGGCATTAAGTGTAACTGTGTAATTGTCTGTGCATTTTATGCTAAACATTCATTAGATTAAAAGAATAGAAGTAACCCAGGGAACAAATCCTCATTTCCTTTCCTGTTGAGCTGACAAGTTTGTATCACTTCTGATGCTTGTTTTGGAATTTGAGAAATAAAAACCCCATGTTCTTAAGCCATGAAAAATTCAAGTGAGAAGTTACAGGAAACTTTAATGGTCATAAAATATGCAGCTTCTCAAATGTGGCTGACAAAATCACTTCAGCTGACACTTTCCATTGTTAGGGGTGTAGTGGGTTTAAAAAGATATAGGAAGCAAATTATAGGCTCTCTACAAATCAAATCCACCTAGCACATTCCTGTGGTATGCAGCAGTCATTTCTGCAAGTCTCTGCCAGGCAGAGACCAGGGTGGAAGGCATGGTATACCTAAAAGAGGCTGATGTGCAATGTTGGTGAGGTGAATACTCTGAATTGCAGAAATATTTTGCAGAGATGTGACATTAAACTTGTAAACTTTTATCCTTCACTCACAGAGTTTTAAATTTATTCCTTTGGACTGCATCACCTGGCACATATTTTTGAAGGACTGTTCCACATCCTCCCAAGTTAGTCTTCTGTAGCTTTCTTGAGGTCTAGCCTGAAAGACTCCCAGTTACCTTGCCTAGCTTAGATAGATTTTGTGTCACCTTCTCCCTTCACCCTCTTAGAAAACCCCATACTGGTAGAGCACACTTGTTGCTGGGGGCCAGCAGGAAGAGACCAGCGAGTAGCAAGAGGAGGCAACAGGGCAGAGTGGAAGCGAATACCAGAGGGGAGGCCCCACTGGTTTCCTTGGTGCCTGCCCCCCTCATTCTAGATACACTGGGGATAAGAGGATCTTGTCCTGCTCCACTCCAGGAGCATTGGGGATAGCAAGGAGTGGAAGGTGTGTTGGCATCTGCAGCACAGATGTGAGAATGTGAGTCCCCTCCTGACCTCTTTCCCCACTCAGTAGTGGCAAAAAGGTTGTGGCTGTCTTTGTGGTGATCATTTGCCATCACCACCTGATTTAAAGCTGCTATTACAAATGGCACACAGGACTCATTCCCTGTGCAGTTCTACTCAAAATGGCACTTAACTGTGCTGCATGAGTGCTGATGAATGATCCTTAATTAAAGTGCTATAATAAAAAACATAGAACATCTGTGCCAAGGTGCTAAGTAATCTGTCTAAACAGATGTCTAACTTTAAGTTCAGTCATATAATTCAAAAACTACATAAAATTTTCAAATGGGAAATAGTGTGGCCACTTTTCATATGTGCATTGTATTTCTTTTCACTCAATGCAAATCTCAGATTGCATTTGGTTTTATTTGATGTTCAGGAGCTTTTCTGCTTCTTTAGGCTTCCAGTTAAGCAGCAGACATGCTCTGCTGGAAGACTAAAAAAAATTTCCCTCTTTTTAAATTGTGCTTTAACATCCAAGTATTTATTCCATCTGAACTACTGGAAAGAAATAGATGTGCAGACATGGACTTCTATGATAAATTTGGTGTGCAGAAAGCGTTTGGGATTGCTTGTATTGCAAACAATCCTTTTGATAAAGAGACCTTTACTTGAACAAGCTGACCTTGTTAATGAGCTCTGCAGTACACTACGAGCCTCTTGTTTTTAGTAGGGAGCCAACAGGCTCCAGCATAGCCTGACTGTTGACCTTGAACACACCAAACTGCACATAATCCTAAACTCCACATGGGAGAGGCAAGAGACTCTGCCTGAGACAGCCTGAGCTTTTCTAACAGGTATCTTCTACAAAACACAAAGTGAGATCTGATTCTAGAAGTTATCTAAAAAAAAAAAAAAAAAGCCCAAAATTTAATTCCGGGAATGATTAAGCTGATATTCACAAGCTATATCCACATATTTGCATCCTTTGACTCTGTTTATTTTATATCCTCTCTGTAGAAAGGAAGTTACAAATCAGTATAACTGCTGCTTCTCCTGTCACTAGCAGCCACTAAAAATGGGATGACACCTTTCACCTTTTCTTTACCTTTAAGGCTCTCTCTCTCCTTTTGCTTTAGCCTTGGTAGCACAACTTGTCTCGAGACAGTGCCAGCACCAGTAGACTTTTGCTGAATGTCAGAGCCCTGGAAACACTTGACAACCACCTGGGCACTGGGAGAGCATGGGGCACTTCAGGCAGCAAGGCACACTCGGTGTGGTTTCAGTAAAAGGTTTCTGGGATAAAGCCCCATTCTACAAGTAGCTTTAATCAAGGTTTGTCACATTCTGTCAAGGTTTCCCAAAATTCAGAGAAATAAAGACAGATTTTCATTGTCCTTCCTGGTGGCTGAAGTTTACCCCAGCTAAAGCTTGTCACTCACTACCCTACAGGGAGAAAAGCATGAAGAAAGTTATTTATTAAGGAAAAAAAACCAAAACCACAAGGAAAAATAGAAAGGGAAAGTCCTGTAAGCAGGGGGGTGTTAGCTTCACTTGCAAACCTAAATTATATTGAGAGGTAGAAGGGCCAAAAGACTTTTTGCCTGGCAGGTTTTATAACTGATGGGTAGCTTTTTCCAAAGGGAAGTGCAAATAGCCCTGACACGCACCCCAAGCCAGTGGCCATTGCAGACATTATCAGGAAAAAAAAAAAATGAGAGGGAATAAATCTTCTTACATTCTTGAGCGGAAGTGATTTTACTCCAGAGGGAGGTGGAAGGTGGGGATATAAAAAGAAGTGCCCTATGTGTGCAGTGAAAAATTCAGAAAATGTTCAGTTGTCAGAAAGGACAGAAAAGGTGTGTGTGGATGATCACAGGGAGATGATATAGGAAATATGTGCAGAATCCTGTGTACATCAGGAGGGCAAATAAATGCAGGTGTGTGGAGACAAAGAAATTTGGGCATATGAACCCCAGGCAGAACCTGGGTGTGGGGAGAGGGGCAGGAAAGTAATTAGTGGCACCAGGAAATGCAGACAAGTCTGGAAGCTGGAAGGATTTGCACTCTCTGTTCCAAATAGGCTGAGTGACTCGTGTGTCCTCTACATGCGTTGAAAGGTTGTCTTCTTCCAGACTACAGGTACTACATAATTAGGTTATCTCAGATGCATTCTTCTCCTGTCTGAAAACTTTTCTTAGGTATCCCATGTTTCCTAGCATGCAGCAACCTGGCAAGCTATAATTTCTCAGGTATTCCAGCCTATATGTGCTGTGTGTTCCAAATCCTAAGCAACACCACTGTGGAGTGAATTCCAGCACTTTAGGAAGAAGCAGCTGTGCTGTACGTGAACTTTTCGGCATGAGCAGGAGATGCAGGCTCTCCCAGCGTGTCTGTATTCACAGGGTGCAAACAGTGGGGGTCAGTATGAAGTTACTGTGGAGGCACCACACAGCTTGTGCCAGGCAGTCTTTACATACAAGCCTTTAAAAAGGGCCAGTGTTCTCTTGTTTTACTAAGATTTTCCAAGGATTTTTGTTGAGAGATATAGAATTAACTCATACTTCTGGCTGCCAGTCAAGTAGGTCCCTATTACTTCCTAGGAAAGCATTGCTGAGGCACACAGCAAAAGCAGCATGTCCAACTTAATTCTTTTCTCCTTTGGATGGTCCTAAGACATTTTCCTGTCTTGCCTGCATGTGGGGATTGGTTATGCCCGATTTCCTGCCCTCTCTATAGTCATGCTCTGTGACCTGCCACAAAATAACAACAAAGAATTTCTTCAAGGAAATAACTGTTGCTCCAAGGAACTAGCAGCTTGGAAGTTCTCTGCACTTGGTAGGAATAAAAGATGGGAGGCAGAGACTGGAGGAGCAGATGATCCAGCAGGACGGGAAAACAGAGCCTGGCAGTCAGCTGGGTGGAACGTCCTGGGGCCATCTGTTTTGCTGTCCTGACTGAGCCCTGGAGCATGAGATCTGAGTGTAATAGCTGCCTCTGATTTATTTCTTCAGTAGCAGAAGTGCTGGGCAGCAAGGAGTAAGTGAATGGTTTCCAGGAGGAGAGGAGGGGAGAGGAGAGGAGAGGAGAGGAGAGGAGCCAGAAGAGCTGTGATTTGATTTAATTGTGCCACTGACCCTGTCAGGATGTGGGAGTGGGCAACCTGATGTATTGTGTTACAGTTCTACAGAAAGCAGCTTGAAATTTCCTTAATCAGTCCTGATGCTAATGGAAACCCAGTTTCTTGGGTATTGGAGTTGCAAGCAGTTCCACAAATGGGCAGCCATCCTCTCCTTCCATTTCCATGTCCTAATGCTACATGCTTATGGGATCTGTTGGTTTGAATGGATCTGTGCAAATATTAATCTTCTGGTCTTTAAACTGTATCAGTCTTTATCATCTGAGGACTAATTTACAGTAATTGCATGCAATTCCTGCAAATATACTTCTGCATTTTCTATGGTCTCCACAGACTTTCATACAGCCTTCAAAGATTTACCTCAGCTGTAGCTCCCTGATTACAGCTTGGCTGCTGGTAAAGTGACTCTATTCCTTATTTACCAGAAGGACCAAAGCAAAGGAAAATACAGCAATCATATTTATCTAGTCGATCAGTGTTGCAGCTTAGCATATCTAATTCTCAGAACAGCGAGGTTTCTAGAGCAAGGATTTTTTTTTATCCTTGTTTGTGTTGTTTCTAACACAGTGGAGTCCAAGTCCTTAATGTGTGCTGTATTAAAGACTAACACATTACTTTTTTTTTTTTGTGTGTGTGTGTGGTAAAGAGAACGCAGCAAACAAGAAGGAGATGAAGCTCTATTTCTAAGGGCAGTGCAGAGAAAATGGCTCAGAGGAACATTCCATGGTCCAGTACACCTGAGTTTGTAAGTAATATAAATGATCTCTTACAGGCATCTTCGTCATCATGCACACAAGCACAGGACCAGCATCCAAGAAAAAGAACCCATAGACTTAGGTTAAGAAATGGTGAGCACAAAAAAAGAATAGGCCTCCTGTCCCAGAAAAAATACCCTTCACACTGCTGCAAGGACTTGTGCTTGGATATCTGCCATTTCTAACCTAGGTGAAAGGATTCAGACAAATGTTCCAATGTGAACTGGTTAAAATATTAAGACTAAAGTGTTTCAAAAGCAGAATAAGCTTTGTGTGTATTAGCTGGAGAGGAGGCGATATCTGGAACAAATGGATTTTCTGAAAATACTTTCTGGGAGTGTGATGTAATGGAGTTCCAGGAAGGAGGCAGATACCTTATTTAATTAGACACTCTTTGTCTCCTCTGTTATTTGTTTCCTTTCCTATTGGCTATTTTTCTCAGAAAGTAATGTAGAAATTAACTAGAGCAATGTAGGGAAAAAGTGACACTTATGGAAATCAAATGCTGATTGTATTTACATAAATGCGTGGGCAGAAAGGTTTATGCACAAATGTATGTTAACCACTTTACAATATCTCTGTTTTTCCTCTTGTTTTTTAAGAGGTTGTAATTCAAGCAGTGAAAAAGTATGACTTCTTACAGGCAATTTTGCAATTTTTTTTTTAATGTAGAGGCAGTTCACCATGTGGTTTGTGTTTTGTAGGAATGCAGTAAGTATTTATGTAGCTCAAAGACTTTCCTGGTAACTGAAATTATGTTTATGCAACTGACAAGTCATAACATGCTCCTGTTTTATTCTTACTGGGTCCTGAGGATATTTAATCAAAAATGTAGTCTGAACAAGTCTAGAAAATTAGTGTTGTTAATTAATAACTATTTCTGTTGCAAAGATTGAGATGTTTCCAGTCAAAATAAGTAGAAGACAATTATATAGTGTCAGTGTTTTCCTATTTCAAAAATATAAATATTTTATTTAAAATGTTAAAAATCAACATTTTCCTGCTGCTGTGGTAAATAAATGCCATCAAGCTATTCATCATAATTTTTTTTTTCAGTCTGCAGTTGTTTCTGTTTGCAAACTATTAATAAAACATATTTAGGTCTTAGAAATTTTGGACATGTCAGCCCAAGGCTTCTTTGCTCTGCTTTAGCTATTTGTTCCTCAGTCGTGTTAATAAGGTTTCATGAAATCCTGACAGATCAGATTGCTTCTCTGGTCAGCTGAAACTTAAAAATGGGAAGGGAATCTGAGTATCATTAATGATAGCTGAGTAAGCAGGACTAACTCATATATTTTTTAATTTAGCAGGTTAGCTGCCCAAATACCACAGTTAACAAACTTTGTGTAACTTCACTTCTGAAATCTCCATTATTAGTTCTATAGGCCATTTGAAAACAGAGAACCAGGCATTCTCATGAAGCTATTTTAGAAAGCAAATATAGCTGTGAGTGAGCAAATTCAAGAAAATTGAATTTCACAATAAATGTGGAAATTGAAAAGACCCTAAAATCAGCTAAAATATATTTGTTTTCCTAGCTGTAACATTCATACTTGTGCTTGCTGCTACCAATGGTTTCTTTTTTGTTTTGTATATATGCCTGACCAGTTGATACTAAACCATGGTCTTGTTGTTACATAACTTCCTCATCCACCTTGTCCTGCCTTCATCTTGCCCTGATTTTTGTTGTCTCCTCTAGTTTTTACACACTGTCTGTATGAGTGGTGCATTGTGGCCAGATGGGTGCTGCCTGTTGACTTGTGTAATGTGGCTCCCGCTTGCTCCAGACATTTGTGTACACCACAAACAAAATAACTACAGCTACTGTACTCTACTAAGTGAATTGTTTGAAAATGAAAATTATCACAGAGCTGTAAATTTCAAATGAATTTTGAATGTCTGTACCATGTAGCAATTGAGTATCTTGTCCTTATTACTTGAGATAAGTTTCTTCTTTGGCAAGCAATAAGGGATGATCCTTTGGAGGATGATTCTACATTGCGTATTCATGATCCTGTTTTTTTCACTATGCTCATGTATGACAATTCCAAAAATATTTGTCCATTGAAAAGGAGATGCTCTTAGGCACTGGAACTTGTCTGCCATGGGAACACCTTGATAATTAAGGATTATCACCAGCTGTGAGCAGGAGCAGATATAGTGTTTGCTTTGGATGACACTGCAGAAGGCTGTGCCCCTCCTGCTTACATTGCCTGTGGCAAAACTGGCAAGGTCACTATTGGAAGTGGAGCTACAATGTGAGGATGAGGACACATGGGCAGCCCAGGCACATAGGAATGCCCAGACCTTCTCTGTGGCAGCAGCAAACCAAACAAACTCTATACCTTTGCAAGAGTCCTGTGGTGATTCTGCCCCTTCCCATGGTCAAAGCCCTGAGTCTCCATCCTTGGAGAAGCAAAATTAAATTTTGCTAATGCCCCCGGGGAGCCTTACCCTGTCTCTCCATACTGCAATTCCACACTTTGTAATTAAAATCTCTTTTTTACCCTCCTCCTACACAAAACCTTTTCTGTTGAGGACTTGAGAAAATTTTCTGCAGTTTCTTTGGATTGAAAATTAGCAGTTAAGGGATTACTATACTGCATAGTATTCAGATCTTATCCAGTATTGCAGCTAATAAAAAACCCTGAAAATTACAATCTTTAAAGCTGAAAACAAGTGGTGTTAAAAATAATACATATATATACACATACAGTGTCTTTTGATGAGTATGAACAGGTAGGTTATAAATTATATAATGTAACAAGTAGAAAAGTTAACACAGTACATGATCTGAAAATGAGAACTAACCAGCAGATAATTAGATCATTATAACTATGCATTTTAGCTCATTTTACATGTTTGTTCAACTCACCCTTTTATAGATATTGTTAGACTGCATGTATGTCACAGTTGAGAGGGCCACAATACAGAGTATCACCATACAATTTCAGAAGGTTTTAAGCACCTGCCCATGCAGAGTAACACCATACCACCTCAGAAGGCTTCAAGTGTTTGCCCTTCTTGTTCTTTAGCCCAGCCTTTTATACCTGTCATGTTCATGCAGTGCACCTGTGTGCCCTCTGTTCCCTTTGGTGGTTGGTCAGTGCCCCTGGGCACTCCATGGCTCATTGCTGCCAGTGCTGCTCACCTGCTGCTCACAGCTGTGCCCACTGGGGACGAGGCTGGGCCACAGCCCCATTCCCGATTACTACAAACGGTGTACCTACACATATACAATCACCTTCACTTACCTGTTAAGGCTGCTGGGGAAAGAATGTATTTAACTCCTATTTTGTAAATGTCTGCATGATTCTGACCTGTTAGTAATAGAGGTAGACTTGATGTAAACATCAAATTTTTGATAAGGAATCAGAGATAGGCACACTTAAAGGTCCATACTTGCTCAGAGTCAGGGATTAATTTGCTTACGAATTATTTCTCCAAAATCACGTGGGCTAGTAAATATATCCATATCTTCAACACTTAGAGGATATCCACTCTAGAGGATATATGCAACCCTTCACCATTAATTTTAAATTTTCAAATTCTCTTCTTAAAATAGATATATGGCTTGGCCCCATAAGGCAGGTAATGTAATATCATTTTATCATGCAGCTTTGGAAAACATTTGCACAACTGAGTATTTAATATATATGTATATAATGTATATATATATATATATATATATATATATGTAGATATAAATATGTTTCATATTTTTATGCTGAAATGTATGCAAAAACAATTTCCATAATTACTGGAATCCTTAAACATCTGCATGAGGATAATCCACTTTCTTTTAAGATTCGGGTAGATGTCAGAAATAGAAACCTGGCTGAGCTGTGCCTCCCTTTGATCCTTGTCATAGAGAGGATTCCTTCCATAGAAAAGATTTTGGTATTTCTCTTTGGAAGCTATTGACAAAGTCCTCCTGGTCTTAGGGGTAGCAAGGTTTCACTCAGCACAGGTGGCGGCTCCTGGCAGAGGCGTGTCATTAAGTCAGAGCAGGGAAGGGATAGCCCAGCACCTTGGATTATTGATGACTCTTTAGTGAGAGGACAAGTACTGAAATACCTTTAAGGGATCTGGGAGTTTTATTGTCATTGTTTGTAACCGGGTGTCAGTTAATCCAGTAATTAGTTAGCAAACTATACCGAGCTTTTAAGGCCCGTCTGGAGCAAAACATGTAAATGGAAAAGGGGGAAAGCACATTTAGCCTTAAAATTATCACCAGGTTTACTACCATCAGTGCTGCATCTCATCTTCTTTATGGCTTTGCAGTCTAGGAAAGAATAACTGCTTGACTCTGGCTAGATGTATTTTAAATGTAATTACCTTGGTTGTTCAGCCCGTCAGGCCTAAACCAGATTTAAGATGACAGAGCATGGCATACAGTTGTTTTCCATGGCAACTGTAAATATGAGCTGTCTGTTGTAACTGTTCTCTGAATATACAGTTTTGAAGTGCTTATCCAAGCATATCTGGGATTTGCTACCTGGAAAGGGGTGGAATAGGAGGGGGGTGCAGAAGGCTATAAATAAGGCAGAACAAGCTCTGATGGGTGTAATTGTGTAAAACTTTTCACCTCACAGCTTCTTTCACCTGCTTTTATGTGTGCTGTAGTTCAGTGTTCAGTGTATCCTACCTGTATGTACTACAAAGGGGGGATGCAGTTCATCTTTAATACAGTGCTATGGCAGTCCTGAGGCAAGTTGGTGCAGAAGATGCTCTTTCCCTAGGGAGGACTTTGGCTGCCAGGACTCTTTCAGAGGAAAGCAGGAGAATGGGAGTAGCAATAGGAAATTTTGGAGAGTTGGCTGCAGGTCCTGTGCATACTGTTAAAAAGAACTTGGAAGAGTTGGTCTCAGTTTTGATTATAGGGTTGAAGAATGCAGACAGCAGCTGGGAAAACCAGATGCACAGGGACACAGCTCAAATGCTATCCAGCTGTCTTAGGGCTGTGTTCTTCCCACACTAAATGAGGGCTCAGAGAAGAGTTTGGAAACCATCCTTTAATACACTGTTGACTGAGAGATTTCTGTGGGTCATTCACTTTGATGTGACAGAAGAAACTATGGACTGACTTGTTTCCCAGCTATGGCCTGTGGTGGAGAAGTGATGAAAGTCTGGGTTCCAGTGTTGCAGATGAAGATGTGACTGGTACCCAGTAGTATGTGCTTGACAAAATCCAGTCTAGAAACTGAAACCCAGACACTTACTTTCCTTTTTTATTTCTTTGTTATTGTTTGAATGGTGAGGACAAACAATTAACGAACAAATCCTGCAGGTGGCCTACTACCTTTATTGTTTTTAGTAAATCTGAACCACTTTGATAGATCTACATGGTTTTAAGTGGTTGCTTATTCCAAGGATATTCTATAGCCTTGTCCATCAGGAAAAAAAGATTATGGTCATGGTTCACTCTAGTATTTTAATGTGGAAGATTTTGTTACTACTTAAAATACAAAAACAAAACTAATATTTATCAAACAAGCATTGAATTTCCCACAGTGCTTGCCCTCAGTCTGGTGGGAAGAAGAAGAGACAGGAAAAAAGATACAAAAACAAATACTGTGTGAACTAAAAATAGGATGTGCGTAATGATTTTCAACTGGTAGAGAAGGGGCTTGATAAATTCCCACAGAACTGGCAAATGACATACATCACCCATTCCCACAAGGTCAGTAGTCATGGGATGTTTCATCCTAATTTCTCCCTCCTAAAATCTACCAGAGGAAACAAAGCATATTGGTGGGGGGAGAAAAAAAACAGAAAAAGTTTCTTGCTGGCTGGTAAGATTTGAATTAATTTCCTGCTCTTGAACTTCCTCTACACAGCTAATCCTTTCCTTTCTATGTGACTAGAAGGTGCACATTCAGCCCAAAATGAAAAACCAGACAGTCAGGATGACTAGCTTAAAAATGGTACCTGCACACTGATTCCAGAACTTCCTTGTACCTCATCCTGTGACCTTAAATGTTGTCTCTTAATGTTGTTTAGCTAGGTCATTTTCATTTTGCTATGGGGAACCCTTAACCCCTACCTGCTCTGAAATCTTAAAGTCTGTGTAAATATTTCTGTGGGGGTTTTAATATGTGCCTTTATGGTGCCCAGTCTCCAGTTGTACCAGGATGCTGTTGTGTTGGGACAATAAAGAAACACATGGAAAAACAGTCCCTTTCCAACACATTAGCTGCTTAAGTAGAAAAGTAGTTTCATTTCATCTGACAAATGCAAAGTTATGAACAGAAACATGAATTGCATTAGTAAATACAAGAACTGACTCTAGGTTTTCCAAATGTAAACCCAAGATTTTAATCACATGGCAATCCAGCCAATCTCTCTTCTACTTGTGGGTTGTTCTTTCATTAAATCATTTCTTTATTGTTTTCTTTTTAATTTTTAGGCAGGTATTTTGTACAGAGGTTACTGCACAGACTAACAGATTACACTTCCTTCAGTGTGATCAATTCCTTTACCATAATTCTCCTGGTGTGACTGTGGAATGGGTCATTTACAAAGCTTGATAATGATAAACATATGCAAAAGGACACTTATAAACCAAAATTGATTATAGTCTGATCTTTCAAAAATGTATGCACATAATAAAAACTTTATTAAATCAATGCTGTTGATCTAATGATGCATTAACACCAGGTTATCTCTAATATATGAGATTAATTGATACCTTTAGCATGGGAAGAGTGCTAATGTTCTTATTAGCAATTATATAAAAAGATCTCTTAGCACAGTTCTAAACTATTGCTTTGTAGGATTTAAAGGCAGTTTGGAACTCTTGAGGACCATGCTATATATAGCTAATCTTTTCTGTATGAGTAGAGAATGTGTTTCTATTGAAATGTATGTAAATTCGACACATCAGGTCAGTTCTAAAAAGGTAAAGAAAAAAAGATTAGCCGTAACTAAATTGAATGAATTATGTACTTACTGGCAAAGAACACTGGTATTTTCTAATCCCTTCTAAGACTTTTTCTCTATGTGCAAGATTATGGGTAGTTTTCCTGAATATAATAATGTTTTCAAAGGTCCCTAAAGGCTGACACCTGAATCTTCTTACCTTTTACAAAGAATTATTTCTTAAAATTATGGCACATTATTAACACTTTCAAACTGGTTCAGAAAGAGATTAGAAAGTTATACCCTACCAGATGGCAGTCAAGATTTCTGAGAAAAAATCTGTCTCCAAATAAAACTAAGAGTTTTGTGTGGGGTCAGTGTCTTTGTAAATTGCCCTAGAATAGTCTTAGGTTGCCAGCATTTTGGCTGGTAATTATAGCTAACTTCCTGTAGATATTTACATTACAGTCACTTTCATATGGGTCAAACAGTGATGAATCATATGCCCTTATAAAAAGTCCCTCTCCAGCTCTCTTGTCATTTCCTCTGGGCACTGGAACACTCTCTAAGGGCAGCCATGTTCGTCCTCTGGCTGAGCAACTCTAATTCCCTGAGCCTGTCTTCATGGGAGAGCTGCTCCAACCCTCTGATCATCTTTGTGGCTCTCCTTCAGACTCACTCACAAATTTCTACTTAAAATCATGAAGTTATAATTATAAATTCTTTAATACTGTATTTTTAAAAAGTATTGTTATTTTTATTTCAAGGAGAAAACTAGAGAAAATACCTCCTCTTGAATGCATTTGATCCAAATTAAAATCTTTTGAACTGCACTAAAACTCTGAAATAATTTCAACATTTATATGTTATGGATGGTTTCACGGATTTGTGCAAATGTTTTTGTGGCCCTCCCTTACTCCATGGTCTGAGCTTCTGTTTGCCTATACATCTCTCTCATGATGCATTTTGGCATCCTGTCATGGCAATCATGCACTGCAGAAAAGGCTGCCTAACTCTTAGGCAGGAGGGAGGGCTCTAGAATGACAGATCCCACAAGGCACTTCAACCTCACAGGCTGCTGGATCTTTATGCGGCCTTCAATCAACTTTTCTTCAGTTTGTTCTAATGCAAGAAAATTAAATATGCTGATATGAAAATGCTGAAATGAATCTTTTGGATTTGGAGAAAAAAAATATTTTCTGCTTTTTTTCCAAAACATTTCAAATAATTTCTCAGAAAGTTTTGGTATTCAGTCTGTTTCTGGAACAAAAGTAACATCAAAATATTTGAGCTTAGAAAACATTTGAGTGAATGTTCGTAGGTGTCTCAATCAATCCCTAAAATGAAGAAAATATGCTGTCAAAGACAAATAAAAGGAAGAGGAGTTCCCAAAAGATGGTAGTGGCACAATGAAATGTTTGGTACATAAAGTAGATCAGGCTTTTATGTGAATGTCAGGGAACTGCTCGTCATATATACAGTGGTGTTCATAGAATCATAGAATAAGCTGAGTCAGAAGGGACCTATAGGGATCATTGATGTCCAACTCCTGGCCCTGCACAGCACCATCCCTCAGAATCACACCATGTGCCTGAGTGTATTTTCCAAATTCTTCTTGAACTCTGTCAGGCTTGAGGCCATGATCGCTTCCCTGGGGAGCCTGTTTCAGTGCCCAACCATCCTCTGGGTGAAGAATAATTTCCTAATATCCAATCTCCCCTGACACAACTTCATGCCATTCCCTGGAGCTGTATTTTGGTCACCAAATAAAAGGAAACCCTGCACTTCACCTTGTGAGGAAGCTGTAGAGCACTATGAGGTCTCCCCTCAGTCTCCTCTTCTTCAGGCTGAACAGAGCAAGCGACTTCAGATGCTCCTGATACGGCTTCCCCACAGGGCCCTTCACCATCCTTATGGTGCTCCTTTGGGTGCTCTCTAAGAGCTTTATATCCTTCTTAAATTGTGGCACCCAAAACTGCACACAGGACTTGAGGTGAGGCTGCACTAGCACAGAGTAGAACGGGATGGTGTTTGATGAGGCTGAATGACTCAAAATGCTCTTTTCTTAGCCTTTTGTCCAGGATGTGCTACTACTTGTTTCCTATTCCTCTGCATGGATGTACCTCCTTTGATTCCTAAACTAAGCTATTATTTTATTTAGCTGAGTTTCTTGGGAATGTATTTTCTTTTTTTTTTTTTTACTAGTTGATTTGGTATTTTATTTGACCAGAGTGGTCAATTGAAAATAACTGGCTAATGTTTCTCATGAATTTTTGACTATGGGAAACTCCATAGATGGATGAATATCTAAAAAGCACTTTGGTTTATGGCTTATTATGGAAATGAAATCATGCTGCCTTTGTGCAAGCATATACAGATGTGCATACCCTTCTTAATCACTTTTAAGCTCATTGTCCTTACAGAAATTAGCCCTCAGAGATAATTGTGCTCTGTGAAAACAGATGATTGTTTAGGGAAAGAAGATATCATACATGCCCTCAGAAAAAGATGTTGGGTGAGCTCATCCTTTTTCAAGCACTAGGTAATCAACAGCAGAAGGATGATATACAAATGAGCTGGCCTTAGAAATTTCAGGGGAGCTTGCACCTTTCTAGAGAAGTACAACAGAAGTGACTTACAAGTTGTAGAAATCAGGAAAAGTTCATTTTAGTATTTGTAATGTTTGAAGAGAAAATATCCATGTACTACCATGGTAGTCATTCATTCATTCAAAGTGGAAAGTTTCTAAAGCTGAATTAAGGATCAGACAGAGAAAAGCTTTTCAATGAGATGTTTGTGTTCCTGCAGTTCTTCAAAGTGATTCCTGTCTGGAAAGTGTCAAGGGAAGAAAAGAAACTAAAAATACAGGTTAAGTATAGCTAATGTATTTCTTTCTGTTCTGTCATGTCATCTCAGTATATGATCAAGGGATGCTCTGGCCTCTCTTTATGCCACAGTGCTATGCTTGGCGCAGGGTTGCTACAGAAGGATGTAAGATTGGAAGAGGCTTATCAACTGTGCTTTGTTCCCTTTTTGTTTTGACATCCTGCTATCAAGAAGGTCTTCTGAGGAAAAAGAGATGAGATTGTTAGATAATTCATCTACATCAGACTGGTATTAAATAGACACAAGTAAAATTCTTGCATGTCATGAAGTATGGAGTTAATATTCTGTGATATTTTGATTTAAAAGTTTGCTTCGTTTCAGAACTGGAAGTCATTTTAGTGTATTTCTAATCTTTGTATTTCTAAATACAAAGACCAGGGAGGGGACGTTCCAGAAGGACCAAAATACTTTCTTCCTAAAGAAGGCTTTAGGAACAATGCTATGCCATAAAAACTGTGTTAATTAAATTTGCATATTCTGCAAAGAGAGCTGAAATTAATTACCAAGTGATGGATGTTACTTAGTCAAATGTCACTTTGACTTTAGTGTACATATTCAGCAGAAAGCTTTTTCATGAGATTTAGATCTCTTTCTAAAATTCATACTTCATCTACCTTCTGTGGAGGGAGGGAAATTCAGCCTAAATATGTGAGATTGGTAGAGCTGACTTGTTTTTATCTCTGTCCAAAAGCCGCTAATATTGGAAGTTGGTCTCCCTCTATACTTCTAACTGACCTTAAAACCCAGCCAAAGTAAACACTGAATCTGTGAGGAGGTCCCAGGCAAAATTTGGATGCCACAGCTTATGTGTAATGTCTAAACTTTTTCTTCTATAGTTGACAATGTCTTAGATTTATCTCTATTATAGTGCTGTCAGCGCTCATCGATTTTGCACACTCTAGCTTGACGGACCATTTAATTAACATTAATCTGTTTTGAATATACAGCCTGCATAGGTAAGATGTGTACCCTGTTCCTTGCTAAGTGCTATCTTTATATAATTAACTGTTGATAGCCTATACCTCATTTACAGATAAGCTCCTTATGACTTTCCTGTAGTGTGACAATTTTTTTTTTGTTTTGTTTTTCGTTTTGGGTTTTTTTGTTGTTTTTAATACAAGGTCATTGGCAAAGTTGTAGGTGTAATTTCTTACTGTAAAGCCTGACTTCTAACACCATACTGGTAACTGGATTATACAGCTGGTTCTTGAAAATAGGCCTTTGAATCATTTGCCATCTGGTTACATTGAAGTTTATGGAAAATGGATTTGGTGTCATTCCCCAGATGTCCAGTCTCTTTTGCCATTTATGTTAATTGACCCAGTTTGTTGGCCAAGTTCAAAGAAGGAGCAAAAAGTTAATATATTGTAGGGATCAAATTTCTCTGTCTCTCATAGAAATGACTGAAAGGCTGGCAGGATGGGTCAGGAGAGCTGGCACTCCTAATTTACTTTCCAAGAGGAAAGGACTTCTTGCAATAGTGAGGGAATTGATAGAAAATCTGAATGAGACTTCTTGTCTTATTTAAAGAAAAGCTTTAATTCCCAGTGGGTATGGTGTTTATTAGAACAGTGAAAATATACATTCAAGATGAGTAACTAACACTAGCCAAGCTGAAGATTATTATAAGTGGTCACTTAGGAGTAGCTTGTTATAATTTTTTTTGTCCTATAGTCAAGGTTAGGAGAGAAGAAATAAAGGTTTATTTCAAGTATTTCATGTACATCTGAAATAAAATATTGTCTACCTTCTCAATGTAGATATCAAACTACAGAACCATACTATGTAATTTCAATAATTCTTTTGGAAGAGGGGAATATAATGACTGAGAATTGTAGAAGGTGAACTTACTGACTGTAAAGAACACTAATATTAGAAATATTATAAGAATTGTGCTATGTCTTCTTCTTACAAAGGCTATTCTCTCAAGTCACTGAATCAAAAAAGTTACTCCAAGTTGTGATTTTTTGATTCTAAGATTAACCAGGATCCAAGAATTTTTCTAAGAGAACTTCAGACATGGGAACTTCAGTGTATCTGGGATGCTGCTTACACCATGGGCTATGCAGGGCATATCTTTACAGAGGCAGTCATGGAAAACAATAATGAGAGGAAACTGAAAAACCACCACATCAAAGCTGGAACTTCAGGTAAGCAAGTACCAGATTTACCTTACTCCAAAGGTAAATCATTAGCTTTGCCTCAGGACCTGTTTTCTGCTTTTTAAAAAGGATTTTCTAGGCAGACCTGTGATACACATCTTAATCACTGCTTTTTTGAAAGACTGATTATTACATGAAGACCTGTGATCCATATGGTAATCAGTTTCAGAATTTTGGATGCTGTTCAAGGCAAAGATGTAATGCCAGATCTAGATCTAAAATCTCTTGGTATTTCACTGTCATTTTTTGGTTTCTACAGACAAAGACTCTACTGACAGAAAGAAAACAGATGAAGAAGTGCTACATGCCTTAATTCTGTCCCCGCAATTGGTAACAGCCATGTCAGCAGAAATACTATTTTGTGGTGTAAGTGAGGCTGTGGACGCCCCTCCCTGTCCAAGCTGGCTGCACTGACTGGAGGTATTATTTTACCCCAGCTGCTCATTGTAATCCTGTCCCCATCCATGGCTTTTCAAATGAAAGTAATCATGCCACCACTTCTGGGCCATCTGGGTGAACTGAAACCAGAGACCTGGGTGAACTGAATCCACTGGCCATGCTGACAGCAAGTGAAAAAGGGAAGTATCCCCCTGGGATATTCCTACCTGCAAAATAAGCTCCCAGCAAAGAGTAGGCAACCAAGAAGTAAGAATGCAATAGCACACTCAGCCTGTAAGGCTGTCAAAAAGCTTATTTCAGGATGGTGTGCTGCTATGGTTCTGAGAGAACAGGAGGGTTTTTCTGGTGAAAACAGGTTTAAAGTATTCCATAGACAGTAGTGTGAAAGAATATGTTCAAAAAACCTGCATATAATGAATATGCAAGAGGTTGTGCTGACACATTTAACTTTGGCTGGTTTTACAGTCTCTATGTATCCTGAAGATAGCTTTTTTATGGAATATATGTGTGTGTTTATATATATATATATATCTACATATATATAATATATATGTAGATATATACATACATACAGTAACATAATCCAATGCTTTTCCTATATAAAAACCCATAAAATATCTTGGCTTCTTGTGATGACAAATAGCAAAAAACCTTTCAGAGCTAATGCATTTAAATTGACTGATATAAAATGGAGGCTTTTTTTTTTTTTTTTTTTTGTTTTCAGCAGTGCAGACACTAATTCATGTTCTGTGCTTAACTAATGGCAGCTGTATTCTTCAAAATTGTACATTTGGTCCTGTCTTCCCACATGCTCTAACAGCTAACCAACAAAAGCTCTCAGGAGTTAAAAGAAATCTTTCTGAGCTCCGGGCATAAAAGGTTTTTACACTGATATTATGTTGCAGGCCTTGTATAAATCAATTTATCAAACCAAAGAAGCAAATCTAAATTTTTAATTCTAACAATGCATGTGATAATTATTAATAAACTGATGGACAGCAGTTGACTGTTCATGATGTACTGAATATTAGTGCTGCAGATGTCTCATTTGCATTGCTTTCAACATTCAGATATCAATATAAGACATTAAAACAACTATGATTAATTAATGATAGATGATTTTATTGGAACCTTAATTTTCTAGAGAACTGATACTTACCATTGCTGATGCTAACAGACAGACTAGTGAGAAGTTTCACTGACCACAGTTTTATTTACAGAATTAAGTTTCAAGTAGCCAGGTTTGAAAATAGTGTGCCCAATTTAAGCATAGTTTGGAGTGTCATGTCTAGGTGATCATCCTAAAGACAGATGTTTTTAAAAAAATGTTAACAATTGGCAGAAATGCCCATACCAAAGGGAGAGAAAGAAGTCTCCCCTTTTCCCAGAGGCAACAATTAGTAGGAATTATATTTACTGCAGTACTTACTGTGCAAATATGTGTATTGGCACATGGTGTTTTACTCTCATGGTACTAAAAAAATCCAAGAAACCAGCTTGCAATGCAAACAGAAAAAATATGTCAATAACTAGCAAGCTAACCAAACAAAGAAACTCCCCACCAAAGCAAAACAAATAGACCAATGCATTTGTCTGTCTGTATTTTAGATTTACAGGAGATTTCCCTCCACACTGATGAGCAATGGAGCAACCCTTTGTCACTATGTGACCCTTTGTGCCTGAAAAAGACAGGCACTGTCTCATAGTCAGACTCTGTGCTCAGTGGGGCTGTCTCATCCTCCTCGATGTTCACAGGAATTCTGTGACATATGGAGCATGTACAGTGGTTTTATCACTTGGACCATCCATGAAGAAGTTAGATCAGACTGACTAGTCTTTGACCTCCACTCTGCATTTGGTTTTAGAGTAGTTTTAGGGTTTTCCCTGCACCAGGGCCATCAGTTGTGGCACTGCCTGATGTTGGATAATCCAAAACTAGACTGTGGTTATCCTTGGGACACTGGAACACCCCTTCATTGTTTGCAGCTGGACTGCTGCTGTTTTCCTCTTTGTTAACCACTTGGTCTTTTGGCCAAGGGAAAATTTTGATAGACAGTCTTTAGGGTCGGGATTAAGATCTGTGCTGCCAAATGCAGAGGATGTGATCTTTTTGTTGTGTAAGAGCACTAAGAGAAGCATCAGACTAACATCACTTTGGGACAGCAAAGTATAGTACAGACAATTTTGTCATCAAAGGGCTTTCATGTGTCAGTTGTTCACCCAGAAAGATTTTGGGGACTGGAAAAAAGATGAAGTCTGTGCAAACTCCAGACATTTGGTAGCCTTGCTCGCAGTCACGGATGTCCTGATTTACCCCCAAATTCTACTGGAGTGCTGCATCTTGACGTGTTGTGGGAAGCAGTCAGTCAGTCACTCTAGCAGAGATGTCTCTCGCTCTCATGTATGTCCTCCCCACTTTGAACTGCAGCTGTCCTTCCTCTAAGCAGGAGGTGTAGCAGAGAGGGGAAACAACTCTGCATGTGTAAGGGCATGATGCAGAACTAACTGCAGAGTTTCAACTCATTTTGAGCCTTATGGACTGGGAGACTGAAATGTTAATGGTCAATGACTCAAACAATCAGCCATTTGCAAAAGCAAAGGTGTGTTTTGGTGAGACCAGACGTGCATGCCCAACAAAGGCTAGGGAGGAGAGGTTTTTGTGTGTGGTGGCAAAATCTCTGATCCACATAAGACAGAGGGGCACTCTGTCTTAAGCACTCATCACCAGGAGATGACCACAAAAACCAACCTTTGTTTAGTAACAAGCTGGGGTTTGAGCCACATAAGGGAGAGGGCCGATGAGAAACAGATTCTACTCAGTGGGATAATGCTTTTTATCAAGCCAGTTTCCTGTCTCAGTTGTAAAACTTCCCCCCTCCCACGAAGTACCAAGACATTCTTATGTAGGCCTGAAGGTATTCATCCCTTCTGATGGGGCATAAGTGGCTCAACTATGCGGGCTGGTGTGAGAGACAGCTGTCATGTCTTCAAAGGTGTCGTGTACCATCAAAGGTCCTCAAAGTGCCCCAGACACATTTCTGAGGCCTTCCACCTCAGAGAACTGTGTGCAATCCTCCCTCCGTAATCCACAGTGCTGCAAGAGATCTACAGGGTTACATCAGGCAGTGTAAAACTGCCCCCTCAGGGGAGGTACCTGGGCATTCCCACAAAAAGCTGAATTTGCATTAACCCATTGGAGTCTGTGTTTCATGGGCCTCCCCTATTCTGATGGATTCAGACTCTAATTCAGACTTCAACCAGCGGACATTGAAATTTAAATGATCAAGTCTCATTTCTGGATCCACAGGTGGTGATATTTTCCTCTCCACAATCTACTCCTATCCTTTCTTTTTCTTTATTTGCTTTAAATATTTTCTTGAGTGATATCTTTATACTTCTATATTGTTACATTACTATAGAGAATAATAACCTAAATGGCTACATACCTCCTTTCTATTGCAACCAAATTGTTCCAAAATAAACCGTATACACATATATGTATATTTAAACACCGATCATTCACTGTTGTTTCACTCCAATCCACCCCAAGGGAATCTATTAAAAAGAAGTTCAGTTACCCTCACCTTCAGGGACAGGTCGTAACACTGAGTCTGTAAGTTTAACATCTGTAAGTATCGGGAGTCCAATTCCCTTTCCACACCTGTGTCATTATTCTGGCATGATGCCAATGAAAGGCTTCTGGCTGCTGAAATTGGGAGTTGCATTTAAAAAGAGCAGTCAGTGATGAATCTAACATAGGTTTTTATCTGCAAGCATTTATTAAGACTGAGCTGGTAAAGAGGGAGATGGGACTAAGCAAGGTAAGAGAGGAAATAGAAATTAATGGCAGGGAGCTAGGAAAAAGCAAAAGGACAAAAAGGGCCTGGGAGGAGGAAAGATGATGGAAACAAAAGAATCATTGCTGAAACAGAAGGATGCTTCAAAAGTGAACTCACAGACATGGTAGCACACTGGGGAAAGATGTACAGAAAAGGAGGGAAATTAATAATGTATTGCTCCATTGAACTTCAGTTCTGAAGTGGATGGTGGAATTATTACTGCAATTTTAAAGTTTTCCAACTGAATTGGAATCAAGCTCTCACTTCACTCTTCACATCCTATTAGGCAGTTCTTAGATCATAGCTTATAGGTGCTCATAATTTCCCATCCTATGGTGGCTCTGATGACCTCCTTGAGCCTTGTCTTCCCCCTGGCACAGACTAAATGCAACCAGCTCTGCATCCATCTGCAGCTGGCCTCCCTTTTCATCCTATCACTAAGTTTTCCCTTATAGAACCTTTCTAACAACTTCTGTATTTACCTTCTTTTTACATCATCCCATTCACGGCATTTACAAAAAAGCCTTCCATGTACGATGCCCGTCACATTTTATACCATGCTGCCCTCTATAACTTGACTCTCAGTTAAGTCCAGAAAATTATATAATCAAAGCGTGTTTCATGAACCAGAAGCTTCTTTTTAACAGAGGTGAATTTTCCTGCCAAGCTCAGGCACCAAAATGCAGCCTATTCTAAACTGCATCCTTTTAATTACTGTTCATGAATTTTATGCTTTTTGTGACAAATTTTTCATTTTCTCCACTGGTTAGAAAATACATACTGTATGGGTGTTATGATCCAGTTCTTTAAATTATTAGAAATGTCTCTGCCTGAACTGAGGTGCAAACAAGACCATATGCCAAAGTCAATAATATGGATTTTATTTAAAGGTAAATGAAAGAGAGAAAGAAAGAAAGAGAGAAAGAAAGAAAGAAAGAGAGAAAGAAAAGAGAGAAAGAAAAGAAAGAAAGAAAAAGAAAGAAGGGGACAGAAAGAGAGTGAAAGAGACAGATAAAGTCAAAAATATCACCACTCCAAACAATGTCCTATTGATCCTCTCCATCCAGTCTTGGTGGTGAGGGTCCCCCCCAGACACATAGAGTCTGATGGACTAATATACATTTAAGCCAGGTGGGCATGCCCAGGTACCACCCACCTGGTGGCGGGCAGGTAATTTTGACACTGTCTCTTGTAGCAGACTTTGGATCTGTTGAATTGCTTTGCATCACGCGCAGCATTCTGGTGCAAGGCCTCAGGAATAAGTCTGGGGAGAACTTTGAGAGGCCTTTGATGGGTTATGACACCCCCTCAGCTGCTCCTCACATGAATGTCCCATGGATATGGCCTTTCCGGGGTGAGGGGATGGGGGGAAGTCTGTGCAAACCTGCCCTCAACAGAGAGCCTGAGGGCTGTGGCTTCCCCCGCCCCATGGAACCCAGACAGGGATGATTTTTGGAACAGCTGCTGGGTTTGGCTTTCTTGTGGATGCATTCTTCTCCCTAAGCCTTGTTTGCTTTTTGAGGTGATTGAACAATAGTCACCTCTATCTTATCTCAAGCTGCCTTAGGTGGCTTAGTTCACAGCCCAGATTCCCCTTAGGAGGCATCTTCAGGGAGGGGAGGGCTTTGGTGATCACACTTTCTTTATACAGTTTTGTCATCGTGAGGAAAAGGTCCTTCATAACAATGTTTCAGCCATGAACCATAACATTTCAGTCTCTGACTACTGGGAAAAGAAAACCATTTCACAAAGTGAAGACAGTCTTCATGAGTAAAGGTCATAATAAGCAAGCATTGACTTGCAGCCTGGCTTGCTGAGTTTTTGCTTTAGGCTACTGGGTTTTCTGAATTTCCATGAAAAGTAAATTGAAAAGTAACACAAAGGTCATCTGATTTACAACTGAATGAGTTTTGAGACGGAGAAGAGACTGTCCCTCTCTTATCCACCTCTTGCCCACCTTTAGCCCTTCCACTGCCTTTACCACTCCCTCCAGCACCGAGGGATTTAAATTGTTGTACTTCCAATTATTTCATAGCTTGAGGTAAAGGAAATGCTTTGCTGCCTTCATCTACATGTACTGTATAATTCAGGGAATTAGCAAGAGGTGGTGACACTGACTCCCTCTCTAACACTGGAGGGACTACCAGTGCTCCAATTCACCATTTACGTAATCAGAAGATTTCTGAATCTGACTATCTTTGGTGAACCAAAGCAGTTGCCACCAGAAACAATTTGCCCCACCAGCCCTTCATCTGTTCACAGAGCAAAGGGCAGGTCTTCATCAAGAGAGAAAGAGCTGATCACGCTCAGTGAGAAATTGAATTAGAGGCACAGCAGAAGCCCTGCTGTAATTTCATTTGTTTCTTATTGCATTCTTAAAATTATTCTGTTGTTTGTTAAAAGTTGTTGTTTGGATTCAGTTATCTAGCAGTCCAAAATATGTAAAGTAGGTATTTTAAATGTAATAATCAGATTAAAGTGTAACTTGTGAAATATGATCAATATATAATTTCAGCCCTCACTGGACTGTAAGGCATCTGCATGACCATGCTGCCTAGTGCTCCCACAGCTGACAGCAAGTCCCATGAGACCTGTGACTGGAAGGCCATAAGACAACTGCTCCCAAATCACCAGTACTTACATTTTCCTCAATATCAAATGGAATAAGTGCAGGTTATGCCACCTGATAACCTGCTTATGCCTTCTCTATACAGTCAGCAGCTCTGGAGGGCCATCCCTGGCTGGAACTCCACTGGGTAATGAGGCATTGCCAGCCACTGCTACCACCATGCACGTGAGCCCCCCATACCTCTACATCAGGAGCAACCATCATTATGTGTTTGCTTTTTTGGTTTGTTTCTGAGTGCACAAACAGCAGAACAAAATGCATACCATTAGACTCATAAAGAATGTTTTCCCCTCTGCCACTAAATGTCAGCACCTGCATCTTTTTCTTTAGCTATTGCCACAACTTTATTGGCCACTTAGATCAAAGAGTAGACAGGCACAGGAGTGATTTGATTTTGGAACAGTCCGGAGGTATTTTACAGTTCTGAAAACACAGTTTAGGAAATATTTGGCCAAAATTTCCAATCAAGGATGGACTCATCTGTTCTTTGCAGTTTTAAAATAGGGAAACCAAAATGCACCACTGAGATCACTTACCCTGCAACATCTAACATAGCCCACAATGTGCACAAAACCTCAAGAGGAGGAAAGCATCCTCTCCTTCTGCCAGGAGCTGACTCCCATGCAAAACCAAAGAGCAGATATTTTCAGTTCAGCAAAACAGTTGTGTTGCTCTGTGGCAACTATGCTACAGAGCAGCAAAAGAAAAACCTCTGTCTTTTACATCACAGAGAAGATGCATCTGTCCCTCTTCAGAAAATAGCTCTATCCATAGGAACCACTGCTTTTTACTTTCCTTTTTGAGGTACCTGTACCCCGAAGGCAAAAATCTCATTATCCTTCTCTGTCCATCTTGGCCTGGAAATATTTTTAAATATTCCCTCTGGAAATCAGGTCTGTGTTTTCCAGAACATACGCTTAGTGTGTCCTATTGCTCTTTGAGATCTTAACAGGTCCAAATGCTGCATTCCTTCCCATGCTATGGGTTTGCACGCTCTCCCTGACAGAGATTGCTGCATGGCTGTGGGTGCTGCAGAACCTGCAGACATGCTGTAACATATGTTCTCTGATTACGGGCAGTTTAACAGGAATGGGGCAAAGTCAGGCACAGAAACTTATTGCTGATGTTCATATTTTTTGTGTCCTATTTTTCATTTTGAGCATGTACTTACAGCCACAAAGTCTCCCAGGAAAATATCTTCACTCTCCTCTGCCTTCCAATATGTTTGAAAAGAGAAGAGGGCAGACTCCACATTAGAAGTTAGGTTCCTGCCAGGTCACTACTCACATTCCTTTGTGGAGGCTGGGCTCATTTCTCTGCAGGCCTTGATCCAGGGGAATTGGCTGGAAAAGATCTCTGGCCCCAGGCTGCAACACCTGGTTTCCTGGCAGACACAGCTGTCTCCCTGAAGGCACTATGGTAATGGTACCACCCTACTGTCTGTCTGTCTGTCTTAATGCTTGACCTACATCTAGAGATGCAGTTAGAGAACCCACGGCTCCTTTATGAGTCCTTGGAAAGCAAAATGGGCATTTGTAATTAGTGAAGTGGTGGTGTGTTCTGATTATAGTACCTCTGCTTAATGCCACATTTACCCACAGTGGACAAAAATGTGATCTAGTCTGGAGTGTTATAACTACTACAGGCTGTTAACCACAGCCTGCAACTATCAAGGCTTGAAATTTGCCTATTTATATGGCTGATAGATGAGGACTAGATTTGCAGTACAGGTCTGAGGAGCTGCAAGTGTGACTAGTAGAGTGTAGAACCCCTTCACAGTGCTTGCTTTACTGCTGGGTGGATGAAGGGAGAACAGCAAAACTGCATATGTGAAGGAGACTGGGAGAGTCTTCCTAATCACAGGCACTCAGCTCTGGCCACTGGCTGTCAGTATACCCTCCATAAGCAAGTGTGTGCAATCATGTCCTCTCTCTAAAGATGGCATTGTCTGCCCTTCAGCCTTGCTCCCCTCACCAACAGCAAGCATACCAGCAGCAGCTCACTTGCAGAGTAACGCCATAATGCTGGCTAGGTCAGGCAGCTTAGCTTTGACTTATGCTGAACTGGAGGAAAACTGTCACTGCCATGGCTACAGACTGGGCTTGGGAACAGACTTCTTCTGTGTCTTGGAAACGAATACAGACAGGATGGATGATCTGATTTGGTCATAGACACTTTGTAAAGTATGAAGACCAGCTTAGTAGCAAGGTAAATCTAGTGAGCTACTCAAAACTGAAGACTTGTTTTGGGGGAACAAGGATGTTCCACCCTTGGGTTTTATTTCTGAGATGGTTTCCTGATCTGTGTGTACCAGGCCTGGGACAGATTCGTGCAACCAAACCATTACTTATGGGAAAACAATGCTCATCCTCACCACCTTTGCTGCTGTTACAGCAGAAGCAAGTAGGTGAGAGCTGCTCAGTGTAGCACTGCATGTCACAGCACTGGGCACAGTTATGGTGCCTTGTGCTTGGTGACCCGGAGCAAGGAGGGGGCAGAGTACATGGGCAGATTGGAATCCCAGCTGGAATCTTGTAATCTGTGACCACTTGCAGTTGTTTTGAAACCATCTGCCTGCCTCCAAACTTTTCCTTGCAGACAGATCAACACATAGGCAGTATGGATGATTGTGGACTAGAACCCCTGTGAGAAATTCAGTCCAACAGTATAAACACATTGTCTCATTACACATTGCTGCTGACGGTCTTAAAAGAACTAAAGTAATATTTTGTTTTTCAGAAGTCAGGCTATAGATATCTATGATTAGGAACTCAGCCACAAAGCACACACTGGAACATTGCTAACAAGATCATATGAAAAAGCTATGAAATTCTGTTACATGGGTTTCATGCCCTAAAGAATGCAAGTTTTCTCCCTCTCTTGGATGAAGTTTCCTGAGCAGAATCTTTGCTGAAAAAAATCCCAAATACTTTTCCATCAACAATGCATGGTGTCACTGTATATGTTCCTGTCTGAAACAGAGAAAATGGAAAGCAAGGCAGCTGTGATGAGGTTACTAGTAAATTAGTAGTTTCCTATTGGAGTGTCTAGAGGGAGGTGAGAAGTATTGTTAATTCTCAATCTCCCGCAGGGAACAGAAGCTGCGGTCAGTTCACGACACATTGTAAATCTGCTGGTATTTCTTTCTCAGAGAAGGACTCCTCACTTTCTCTGTGCCAGTGTAGGGTCACTCCCATGGCAGACAGTCTTCCATGAATTTCTCCAAAGTGGGTCTTTCCCACAGCCTCCAGTGTGGGTCCCTTCCATGGAGTGCAGTTCTTCAGGAGCACGTGGCTCCAGTGTGGGCTCACCCTGTGGACACAAGTCCTGTCAGAAGGCTGCTCCAGCATGTGTTACACAGGGTCACAGTCTCCTTTCTCCTTCAGGCTCCATCCATAGCTGTACAGGTTTTTCTCCTTCTTAAATCCATTACCCCAGAGGTGCTGCCACTGTCACTGATGGCCTTGGCCTTGGCCAGTTGCAGGTCCATCTTGTAGCTGCTTGGCATCCGCTCCATTGGACAAAGAGGAATCTTCTTACAGCTTCTCACAGAAGCCAACCCTATAGCCTTCCCACTTCCAAAATCTTACTGTGGAAATCCAATACAAAGACTTAAGAAAACTATTCCATTATCTTGCAACTTAACATTTTGCAATGCTGCTTAACATTCAGCTACAGTAAGTGAAAGCCAGCACTGGCTACTGTGCTGTACTTCTTAGGAAAGTTAACAGAGCAGTACAGGGAAAGATTTATGGTTACTAGTAGGGAGGGAGGAAATGTTTCCAGCAAGAGGGAAAAGAAAATCATTCACAGGGCAAATGTTACTTTCATTTAGTTTATGTTACTCATCTACGGCCCCAAACTCAAAATATGTTATTCTGAATAAGAGGAAGCCATTCATTAATGAAATGTATTTTTATGTAGTCAAATAAACAACACTCATTACAAATGAAGTTTTATACACTTATTTCAAGATTGATCCATAGATTTAAACACTAAAAGACATAAACTGCCTAAGTTACACAGCCTAATTTCACTACATTTGGTGAAGTTGCTTAGTGTTCACACCTGTATGTGGGAGATCTTTTGTTCCTTTTAAATCCCTATGTGTGCTGTTGCACTCTTTTGACTGTTACATGATAGTCTGCTTAATTTTGGCTTAAAGCACAAGAACACATAAGCTTATTTAATAATAATATTTCTTCAAGACTATCAAAAAGACATATGTACATTTATGTACCTGGCATCTTCTAAGTTCCCCAGCCTAATTGTGTATTGGGGTGTTACAGAAGAAATTATTTTGCTTTTGCATAATGACATTAGATATGGAGGGACAATTCTGGGGTTTGTGAGCTGGAGGAAGCAAGTTGATAATCAGTCCAGCCACTGCTTAGCTGGAATCTCGTGATTCTTCACCCTTCTGTGCCAACACAGGCTTTTGGATACCTCTCCTTTAAAGTAAGGACTGGTATATGCCTTCCACACTGAAGCAAAGATTAATAAAGTTTAGTAAGAGGTAAGCTTTCTTTTTATTCCTCCACCTATTTATTTGCCATCATTTTCCCATTTGATAGAGGTGATCTTCCCGCATCATCTGTATTTGGACTTTGCTTTGAAACCTGAAGAGGCATGAAAGAAATCTGCTGTAGAAAGGCAGACTATTTCTAGTGTTTATGCTTTTCAATACTTGTAGTAAGAAAGAACCTCTGAGAAGAGTGACAGAGAGCACTGGGGATAAGGCTGAAGAAGAAATAAGTTGTGTAATGTTCCAGAATAGGCTTGAAAAGATTCTTTCAGTAACTTTTCTACTATGCTCAAAGCTTTATCTTGTTGTCTTTTGACTCAAGTGTTTAGCCTGTATTCAGAGCTGTGCTCAATTAGTCTGCTGGTAAGGGGAATTGATTTTTACAATAAGGTCTTTCTGTAGATAAATTCAGTTTATTTACAAAAGAATCTACACAGTGTCCTACTTCTATGGACTTACTAAGACCAAATATCCAGTTCACTTCCTCATATTTTCCAAGCTGTTCTTTCCACTGACTTTCACCTTGGGAGCTCAGCATTCTCCTTCCCCACACAACTGCAGACATGGGTCCTTGGGGTGATGGCTCTGCCCTCCTGCCCTTCTTCCCTATGGCCTTGGATAAAAGATAAAATATCTGCTGTCAGTCCATCTGCTGGTCCATGAGGTGTAGCTGTGCTCTGGCCCTGCCATCCTGCCATCTGGCCCTGTGAATATTTGTTACATTTTGTGCATATTATGGCTAGCACCTGCAAAAACTATAAGTATGATACTGCCTGTTCCAGTTGATGTGTTTATGGAATTTCTTCATATGTGTTCATGCTCACATTACACAAGGCATCCCTTCAAAATGAATAGGGAGACCTTTTCCACATGTGAATTTAGAAAGGAATATGAATCCATGTTTGGGAATGACTGTGCATGTCCCAGTGTTACAGATGAAGTTTTGGTATGGACCATCACTGCTAACAGTTCTGAGTTCCCCAGCATTCAAAATATACCAGTGGGGGCTATTTAATTTTATGCAAAAGTATTATAGATCCAGATTTTTAAAAAACACAATTGGATCATTTAAGAGAAAATATTGAAGAGTTTAAAGCAAGGGTGAATGTGGAAATTCCTGGGGAAGCAAAGAGACTTCTGCTGGTCAGTATATAGGAAAATTTCAACAAGAGAATTGAAGTAAATATCTTGCTTGGTAATAGTATCAATGACCTATAGTTACAAAAATTTTCTTTTATTATTTGTAAGTACTAGCATGTAACATTTTACTGTTTATAGAAGGAAGCTAAAGATTTTAAGTTAAAATCCTAACTGTGGTGTTGCTTTGATACTGTTTTAATTCTGAGACTGTTGCCATTATGTGCATTTATAATTAATAGAAATTTTTGTAATTTGAAGAGCTATCCAAAGAAACCCAGACCTTATTTCACAACTAAAATATCAATATTTAGCAGTAGTCAAAAGACTGTGTTACAGCTTTGATGCTGAAGTTATGTATTTTTCTAATATAGTAACTAAGATTTAACTATAGCTGCCAGTTTTAAAAATGCTGGTTTTTAAAATACTGTGTATGACTAGAGGGGAGGAGACAACCTCAATAGCTCCTTTACATTGAAAATTTTCATGGTGTGACTTTCCCTAGCTTTCCCCCAGGTAAGGACACTGCTGATGTTTACATAACGCTGAACTTGTTTTTTCCTGCAGGGAGTGCATGGCACACAAGCTGAATGTTTTCATAAATGTAAGAACAAAATATGATGGTGTTTAATTTTCTAGCATTTGTAATGGGACTTTGTTGATTGTTCAGCCTTGAATTCTTTTATTAAATGTTGCCTGTTACACTGGAAAAAATCACATCTGTTTTCTTTGTTTTCAGATCAAGGAAGAAGAGTATTTGAGGAAATGCTAGATCAGATTTATAATCAGTACTCTTCAAATAAAATGGCAAGTGACTGATCTGTTATTTAGGTGTTCCCTAGAGTTAGCAATATAATCTCTAAGTACACTATTTAAACTCAATATTAATTAGAAAGATGTAATTTCAGACATTGTCATTTGGATACCATTAGACTCAAATTAAGAAATGGGCATTTTATTTATTTTTTTCCATAATTTTGTACATCTGATTAGTGAAATTCTATCTCCTGTATTCCACCAGTGACCAGCTACAGCAGCATTTTGATTTTGGTTTTTGTTTAGTTTTTTTTTTTCCTTAAGAATTATGACAGTAGATCAAATGGTAAATAGGTTATCTAACAGATGTTTTACATTTTTCAATTTACCAGTCTTTGATGACATTTTGTTTCAAACAGTGTATTTCTGATTAAGACATTCTATGTGATCCCTTTGTATCCCTGCAGCACTTGACTTCTTTAACTTGTCAATAATTACTCTTAAAGGACTGTTTGCTGAGCAAGCTAAATAAATGTAGATAGTATTCCACCTCTGGTAAAATTCAGAGGTCCTGCATGATAATCAGCACAAGCTACTCTTCTGAATTAAAAATGTACAAAGAGGAAGATTCTTAGAAATTAAGCTACTTTGGACAGGATGAAATATAGGTCAGATAACTCAGCAGATGAAAGACTGGCAGTATAATGCCATGCAAGTGAAATGCCATTGCAAATTCCCTTACCCCTGCAGCTCCTCATTGCTAGCACTGCTCAGACCTTGGTATAAGAACCATACAGCCAGGCTGGTGAGGAGATGTACAGACACGGGGCTTGAACCTTCATCCTGGCAGCCTCCCTACACTGGTATCATGACAGAGCTCCTTGCAGTGGCCAAATCCGTGTGATAGCCACAGAGCATATGTGTCTGATTCCAGATGTACTTCACTTCCTGCATCCTCATCCACTGCAGTTTTCACATACTTGCACCGCAGTAACCTAGCGGGGTCTGTCCATTCCACCTCTGGAGAAAAGCACACCACCCAGCCCACCTTCACTTCTGCCCCAAGGGAGCAGCTGAGTTGCAGATAGATGTCAGTCATCACCCTAATGCCCTGAAAAATACCCAGAGACCACAGCAATAAATGCAGTGTAAAAACTTTAGGTTGAATACAATAGTACAAAATAGTCTTCTTCCCACAAGAGTTCATGGGTGTTTTGTTGTTGACTTCAAATTCATGTAGAATTCCACCCATGCTTTTTCAAGCCAACTGGAAAATTTTCTTGGAAATTTCTGTCAAATTTAGAATAATTTTTTTTTTCTTTTTCTTCTCCTTTTTTTTTAAATGAAAGCTTTCTCTGTATTTAACTAGGCTCAGCTTGTTAGAGTATGTTGCTAATAACAGCAAGGTTGTAGGTTCAATCCCTACACAAGCCATTTACTTAACAGTTGGACTTAATCCTTGTGGGTCCCTTCCAACTCGGAATATTCTGTGAATCTGTGATCTCAAACTCATATTGCGGTTGACTATGGAATTTCTCCTCTTTCCATAACTCCCCAAGTCCCATCTGGTTTTATAGTTGTATCTAATAATCTGATGACATTCTGACCTAAAACATTAAGGTGCCATATGCCTTTGCATCTGCATCCTTTGAAAAGTTATTAGTCCTCACTGGTGTAGATACTTGTAGATGTTCTTATTTATGATTTTAATTAAATTTATGATAGTTCAAGGTATGTTTAGCAAATTGTAATTACTACTGTTTCTTTATATATAACCAAAAAAATTAATCAGTCTATCTTTTCATTTCCAATCCCTCAGATATAATTCTGGCTCTCCTTTAACTTACAAAACATAATTACAAGTCATACAGTAATTTTATTAGTGAATACCCTGAAGACTACAGGGTACATATCTTCTAGACTGGCTCATCCTTATATATTCTATTTCTTCATGTATTCCCTTACCTGCCAAATCACCAGATATAGTGACATTATCTTCATTACTTAATTATAATTATTAGTCAAGGGGTTTCTACCCCAGACATGCAGCTTTTGAGCAGTCTGTTGAACAGATTAGCAACAGGTTTAAAAAATAAACCATTTGATGATGGGAATATTATCTCCTAGCCACTTAAGAAGGACAGTAGAATAAATACTACTTTAATATTCGAAGAGCCCTATGTAATGAGCAAGTACAAATATAGAATAAAGGCTGTTTGTACATCCATTGCTAAAATTTATTCACTTTTGAATGCACTGCAGTTTAAAGTACTTTTTCATGCAACATATGAATTATGCATGTATATATATAGACATATATAAAAATTCCTTATGTGGGCTAGCACATTTCTTGGAGGAATCAAAATAAGAGGGGAGGGCTGCTTGATATTCCAGTGAAATCTAATTTGCAAGCAATTTGCAACTATAAATTTCACTTGAGATTTCCAGATGTTTGGTGCACATCTACACACAGGAAGAATTTCCCAAGAAATTAACCTTAATGGCTGCAGTAAAATGTATCAGAGGCTTTACCTTTGCATCTCTACTGTCTGTGAATTTCTACTTCATGGATCTGTCTTTTGCTTTTGTACTGTCCTTGTTTTTTTAAAGGCAAATGAATAGGCTTTTTACTAATGAGTTATATTAAGAGGCTACTGGATTTCCAGACATACGTGTCATGAATTATAGTTATATTTTACAAAGACAGTTTTTCAATTCAGTTTCCTAAACACACTGTAGAATGCCTAAAAACAGAATCCTTGAACATGGGCACTGTACATTTTTGCACTAAAACATCCACCGTCAAAATCCCCAGTTTAAAGAAATTGGTGGGTGAAAGAGTATTAGCTCATTCTTTACTTTGGAAACTCAGAAAAATCTTGGTTTTTACAAGGTCAGTGAGGATAACTGGAGCAAAGACGTTATCTCTTGATTTAGTGCCAGTTTGTGCCAGCTTCCACGGATGTCCTGTCAGCAGCACTCCAATCTTCTATTACTCTTGCCTTTCCTTTTTTTCTTTTCTGGCAAAACCTAAATGTCACAAGTTGTCACAGAGCTAAGTAGATCTTATAGGTAGGCTGGATTATCCTATGCAGAACTGTACTGAAAGTGATATTTTAGTCTAGGTTTGTTTAATGGGCAGTTGAAGGAGTCAGCAAAATGAAATATGAAGGTTCCACTCCTCTGCACTACTAGTTAGAAGAGCAAGAAATGAGTAACTAAGAAATTAGTAACTCTACAGAAAATTTGCAGCAATATGTGAAGCTTTCATTGACCTTTCCTTTGTCAAGAATCCTTCAATGCTTAGAGCAGCAAGTGCCATGTCTGTACTGGGCCTGGTCAGGAAAAGCCAGAATGTTGCCTGCAAACAGCTCAACAGCAGCTGAATGGGAGGTTGTCTTGATAGGTTTCCTGCTGCCTCAGATTGCTGGAATGAAGTTTTATAGTTCTGTCTCTATTTTCATCCAATTTTACCTCCTTCTACAGGAAGAAATTGCCAGGATTTGTTCTTGCACTTTATGTCCACATTCAGGTTAGGAAGTTGAAGTCTTCCAAGGAAGCAAACGAGGGAGTTTTATTTTCTCCTTGATGTCTACAGAATCTTCTCTAGAAAGCTGTATCTGTTCAGGGCACATAGAGATTAACAGCATGGCCAGAGTGTATACTGTCTCTGGACACACAGATTAAGTGTGAGGAAATACTGGCTTCCCCTCAATTTTTATCCTTCCAGCTCTAGATCTGTGACGAGTAAGGAGGGGAAGGAGGGCACACAGGGGAGTAAAATGAGAGATGGGTGCAGCAGTGTCAGCTAGCTGGCTTTCTGGGACACAGGCCAGTCATCAGAGACAGTGACAGAGGGTTTAGTGCTGACAGAGCTGTGCCTTTACCCTTTGGACCTGGACAGTCATGAATAAACAAGTAACTGTGAAAAATAACAAAATGCCTTTCAGAATTTTAAGAGCCTCACATGCTAGTTCTCATGAAAACTATCCCTACTGCAGTATTTCCAGGGGTCCCAGATATCTCCTGCAATGCAATTATGCAGGCTCAGTAGTAAACTATTCTGCACATTTTGAGCTAAAGGACAATGTAATAAATGACTGCAGTAAACTACATTGATATTGCATTAAATTGCATCTGAATCCAACACTACTGGTGGTGAAAATCTGCCCTGCAGCCTCTCACTGTCCTCTTGTCTGCTTACATCCTCCTTGATACTGCAATACCAGTGTGAGTCCAAGGTAGATTAGGAGCAGCTGTTCTGTAGCAAACAAACAAAAGCCTTTGTCTATTAGCCCCTATCACTTTTTTCCAGTGGGGAAAAAAAGCCAGATGTCTGTTTGCAGACAAGTGAAACTTCATAAAATGCTTGAATTTTTCACAAACAGAAAATCTGAAGCTTGATCCAAGAGTGATTTCAGGCAAATCTGATATTAGTGGAGTTTCATTCACTTCGCGGAACAACACTAATTCCAGCAGTTCATGATACAGTTTCTAACTCAAAAGTCTCTGAATATTGCCATGAAGATATTTCAGTGTTATTGTAGAAGCCTAACTGGAATATATTTTTTAAAAACCATGTCAATAAATGAGCAGCATAACATAGCAGGACTAAAGCTTAAAAGAGAAAAATGAAGTGCCAAATTGCCTGGCACAGTGAAGAACTAAAATGTAAAACAACTGAGTCTAGTCCTAAATGTATTTTTGGTATATTGAAATGCTCCTCCAAATGATCATTCTAATTGTAACCCACTGATATCTGTAGCTACAGGGAAACAGGAAATATTAGGACATCTCTTCTGCTGTGAATCTCCCACTGTCACTCATGGGAGATGCACTGAAAGATGCAAATGGGATTTAGACACACAGGCTTTAATTTACTCCTGTAGCTCTAATGACTAGATGTAAAATGTACTGTTGATATGTTCTCTGAAGAATAGGTGACATAATGTGAATGTCATAATCTTAATCTTCTTTTCACATTTTCTTGTATTTTAGTTAAAAGGCGGAGAAATGCTAAAATGAAAATGTAATACATCTTTCTTCACTACAGGATATCACCCTACCACAAGGTCCAATTAGAATACTGAATTATTAAATTTAGGGCATTTTATTTTAATTTATATTACTTGAATATACTAAGGTACATCTTCAAGGTCTTGAAATGCACTTGCTCTGTCTTATGAGTGGTTTAATAGGGGTTTGCTTTCACGAATAAGAAAAAGTTTGAGTATGGGCTTTCAAATAAAGGTGGTTTGGTCAGAGTAGACTAGAATGATCTACAAAATACCTTTGTAAATGGAAACAAACTGCAAAATTGAATTTGCTTTGAGTTCTAATTTACATGCATATTTTGTACACACTTCAGAACGAAAAAGTTTGTGTTCCTCTTGGGGACATCGGGAGCTTTGTAAGTCCCTGTCACTCTTAACATATATCCACATGGTTTATGTCTTAGCTTTACTGCATCACCAAGTTTTATGAGTCAAGTCATAGGCAAAGTTTTATTGAGAGCCTTACTATTTTTTAATAACCTTGTCATTTGGGGCAAGGGAAGGTGAGAACTAGAATGACTCCTAGGATTTTTTGTAATAGGTACTATTAAGATTAAAGTACCTAAGTAAGAATGGAAGGTGGAACAGTGTATTTTAATGTAACACATACACGCACACACACACATATACACAAAGAGGTGTGTATGTGTCTGCTATAAATTTGGATTTTTGACAGAATAACTGTCATGTTCAGAAGTTTATACAGAAAAGTGTGGTATTCCTTGGAATGCTTTTGCTCAAGCCAGTAGCTGTTAGTTGCTCCATCTGTACTTAACAGATAAGATGAGATGAGCTTGAGAGAAGCTCTTAGAAGACCCTCTCATCTAACCCAGGGTATCCTGTCGCTTATCTTAAGGTCTTACTATAGTTAGATTATTTGACTCATAGTTCGCATGAACGTAAGAGATACCAATGCTTTTGGATTTAAGACTGTAGTTTGTCTCGCCAAATCCATGCCTTATGACCCAAATTATGATTTTGAAGGATAGTTTCCACTGGCTGGAACAATGGAAAGGATGAGTAAGACTGAAGTAATGTAATCCCACTCTGGCTTCTCTAGGGGTTCCTCCCTTTGAAGTTAGCATTTATCCTACAGAGTGCTCATCACCGCCTCTACAAGTTTAGACCCTGTGGTTTTCTCCAAATTGCAACTCACATTAATGAAAGGGCATTAGATATGGCTAAGCCAAACAAAATTTGATAAGAATTTTAAAACAGCATCATTTCAACTGCCATGATGTAAGAAAAACACACCACTTCATTCTTGGTCCTGGAGAATTGTAGACATCAGTTCTGGCATCCACTAAGGAAGGAGACTGGATTAAGCCTGTGAATCATCATAGAATCGGGTTGGGTTGGAAGACACCTGAAAGATCATCAAGTTCTAAGGCCCCTACCATGGGCAAGGACACCTTCCACCAGGTTGCTAAAAGCACCATCCAATCTGGCCTTGAACATTTCCAGAGATGGGACAACTGTAACTTCTCTGGGCAAATGGTTCAAGTGCCTCACCATCCTCACCACAAAGAATTTCCTCCTAATACCTAACCTAACCCTGCCCTCTTTCAGTTCAGATACATTCTTCCTTGTCCTATCAATACCCACCTATGTAAAAAGACCTCCCTCTTTTTTATAAGCCCCCTTATAACCTTTAGCTACTGAAAGGTTGCTCTAAGGTCTCCTTGGACCCTTCTCTTTTCCAGGCTGAACACCCTTATTTCTGTCAGCCTGTCTTCATAGGAGAGGTGCTCCAGTGCTCGGATCATCTTCATGGTCATCCTCTGGACTCACTCTAACAGCTTCACAGCTTTCTTTTGCTGAGGACTCCTGTGTCTGGGATCCTTCCCTCGGACTCAGAGTCTTCCACTTGGAGGTTATGGGTGCACAGTAGAAACAGATGATCTGGAACCGTGACTAAATACTAGCTGCACTCAACAAGATTAAAAAAATCTATTTGGGCAAAATATAAACATATTAGGCTTGTTGCTTTTTCCTCCAGATCTATCAACATGCAGAACATGATTACCGCTATAAAACTACAATTTATTCTTCTTCTTCAAACTTTAATAAATTCAGTAACTTTAAACTGCTGTACTTTAGAAGTAGTTCACTACTTCAGACTATGTGCTGTTTCTGTTTTAATGACCAGTGGAGACATAATGTGCATGTGCAGGCCAGACAAAGGAGGTTCTAATTTAACCTAATTAAAAATCAAGAATATTATCAGTGTCAGTATGGAGCTTGAAAAGATAATTGCTTCAAAAACTGTATGTAAGAAAAAATAAATTTAATTTAGAAAATGAAAGAATCCACAAAAAAACCCCAACTTGTAGGCTTTTTAATAGTTCTTTCCACACTAACTAATTAGCCTCTTAGGTTTTGAAAACTGCTCATGAAATGTTCTGTTAGTATTGAAGAGGTTTTTTGGTTTTCTTCTTTTCATGAAGTCTTTTGTCTTGGCTTTTTCTTTCTTTCTTTCTTTCTTTCTTTCTTTCTTTCTTTCTTTCTTTCTTTCTTTCTTTCTTTCTTTCTTTCTTTCGTCTTTGCATATTCAGGATTTTTTGCCTTTTTCTTCTCTTTGGTCTTTGGGCTTTTCTACAATTCAAATAATAGTTTAGTTCTTAATTTTATCAATGAATCAGCTAAACAGTTGAGCTCCTTCTGTGATTGGATAATTGTTAAAAGATATTTGAAATCTTTATACAAATTTCTTCAGCTGTAAATACATTGTTGTTACTAGACTTTAAATTCAGGCCTTCCTTATGGGTTTATTATGTTTTATTCAGTAATGTGTAAAAATCAAACAGAGATTTCAGTGATAGAAGTTTCTCCAAGTACCAGCAAGCAGATCTGGTTCCTTAATCCCGAGAAAATAAATCCAAAGGTATCAGAATGGCTGCGAAGAGCAGCCTTAGGTCTCTCACAACTAGAGTGAAAGACTAAATCTTCTTCTGGGATGCAATGTGACTATAGACTCCGATTATCTCCTATCTTCTGATACTATTCAACTACTTGAGATAACCACTGCTGTTTGTATAATGCACTGGAAATTTTGTAGTAAAACAATGCTAACATAATGCTTCTTAAAGCACTTCTGGGGCTGTTATTAAGTAAGCAGGCAGAAGAATGAAGATACCACCACACTTTTTGATCTTTGCCTGTCATCTAGGTCCACATTGCCACAGTAAGAGTTAAGCTGCTTTACTTAACAGCAAGGAATGAACAAAAGCAGTTTTAATACCGGTGGTGTTACCATGTTGTAGTTATCTAAACAATAAGTTGTGTGGTGTAATTGCAGGCTGAATTAGGTCACACTTGGTCACATGGCTTATTCCAAATTGATGTTACTTCTGTTTGATTGTCCTTTCAGGAGCAGCTATGTACTTCAATAAATGAATATGCTTGGGCAACATTTCCAGAACTGTTTAAAATTACAAAATTAGGCAATTGCAATTCATGCAGCATATGACAGAAGTGCTATTACTGTCATAGAAACTACAGAGCTTATGACCACAACTAGTCATTTATTCTGAAGAGTCAGTTGAACATAAACCAGTTGTAAAAATATTTAAAGCATAATATCTGATACATGTAAGAGAGACAGTCCAGATTTGGATTACAAGCAAAGAAAATCCCAACTACTATCATGATAGGAACATGAAGTACTTTTAACTGAAGTAAGAAGTTTTGTAGACAGTTCTTAAAACTTGTTTGTACAAAAATCTCTTTCTCCTTAGTGGGATACAGTTACTTGGTTTAACTTCTAGGCAAGAGCTTACAAACTGTCTACAAATAGGTCCTCAGTCCAGAAAGAATGGAAAAAGAGCAGTGACCTACTCCAAGTGCTCTGCAGTGGTTTGAAGAAACAAACATGAATCCCAGAAGCAGATAGTGGAGTATAAATGCTTAAACTGATGTGCCCTACAAAATTAGTTTGGGTGGATGCAAGCTACAAGGATGCAGCTACACTGCCACTGTCTCCAGGCACTCTTCATTTGCTGTTAGCTGAACTATATTTGGACTGTTTTCACTGCTAAATGTACAGCATGTCCTGTGTTTGTAGAGTCCCTAGCAAAATGGGACCCTGCTCTTGACTGACCTCTAGACTGCACAGTGATACTAATAATAAATACCAGGGAAATAAATGATGACTTAACACATTTGATATATTTCCTCCAGTATGAAAAAGCAATATGAATATGTACACCAGCACACTGTAAGCAGATTCTGATATATGCTGTATATTTTTAGCACAATGGCCTTGCTCCAGACATTTCTGACATCTTCTACTGTCTTTCATCATTTTGCAGTGGAGTTAAGTAGGGTACTCTAGATTCGAGGTAGCTGTGGTCTAGTGTTAAAATTAAAGTTGTATAAAAATGTAGTTTAGTAGCACCCTTTAGACAACTGCTGTGCAAACAGCTGTTTGTTAGGAAAAATAAATGACTGAATAAATAGTACAAATAACTTTTGTTCCAGTGTTCATATGTTGTGCTGCAAAATAAACATACATCTAGAAGAGAAATTCACTCCCTCTGCTGCCTATTTTCTACGTTTTACTGCTTTTACTGTTTATAAATAATTCTTTTTATAAAAACTAACAAGAATATTTAGAATCCCATTGCTGTCCCTCTTATGGGACATGATAAATTTCTGCAAAAAACAGAAGTAAATTCAAGTAAATTCAGATGTGGTAGAGGGCTCACCAAAAAAGTTAAATACTGGTACTGATTATAGCAATATTTCTTTTGACTTCATGTTAAGGGAAGTTATGGGACAGAAAATCATGAGATTGGTAAAAGACGAATACTGTTACTTTATTTGCTGAGATCTTGTCAATATCTTAAATTGTCCCCATTGTCACTGCGTATTAAAATGGTGCTGAGAGGTTCCAGCCAGGACTTGGCATTAGGGAAACACTGTAAGATCTTCTCCATTTTTACACACAGTCAGAGCAGGAATAGAAAGAAAGGAATTAAATATGGAGTAGTTTTACAATGGGCCATAAAACTGCTGTTAAATCTGTGGGTGCCATTTGCTAATACCATAGTCTGAACTAGGAGAACTGATGAGGAAAAGGGAAAAAAGAAGAGCAAGGATGGCAAAAAGGAAGTGCATTTAGCAGGAAGTAAAATGAAACTGAAGTGACTATACCCAACTGACCAGTAAAAACATAATAATGTTGCAAAGAAAAGTACAGGAGGAAAAAAAATCATATGCTGATATTGTCAGTGGGTGCCTGATAATTCTTGCTGAAGCTGCCTCAGTAACTTCATGTGCCAACCTAAAGCATCAGACAGAAGAATAACTGCCTGTAACAGCAATCTTGATTTGGTTCAAGGTGAAGCATGTGTGCTTTGTTTTATCTTCACCTGCCTTCAAGTACAAAAGAAAGATGCTGTCAACATCTGTGCCAGTTTAAAATTATTCCTAGTAATAAACTTCCACTAGTCATTTTCAGATAACAGTAGAGAAAAAAATCCAAACAAAAAATGCAGCCATGATTAGAATTTCATGTACATAAAGTTATGACTGTGATTTACAACATCCTTTCCAGGCATAGGAGTAAAGACATTCTCCCAAAACATCAAAGAGATTAAGAAAGCTCTCAGCAGAGACCAAAAGGAGTAGCCAAAAAATGCCAAAAATGAATAAGACTTTTTATTTGCCTAGGGAAGAAGTTCATAGATCTGGTGGACCTGCTAAGGGTGTTATGTGACTAGATGTTGCTTGCCATCCTGAGTGTTTTATCTGGTCTACTAACACATTTTCTTCCCTGGACTTAGAAGATACAGCTCATCTCATATGCAGGTAAACTGCTCCTGCAGTTTTTTGGGTTTTTTTTCTCTAGATCATCACTTCGGTATCTCACCATTAGTTTGCTAAGCTCATTTAGTACTGTACTGAGGCAAGGCTATTTTGCATATCAATCTTCACTCTGCACCTTTAAGAAGGATGTTGTAATTAAGCCCCTGATGCCAGGGGTAGATGCTCTGCTCTCTGTCATGAATGATCAACCTGGGTACAGGGTAAAGCCACTTGTTTGTGGAGTAGGTTGCAAGAAATTTTGCCAACAGAGATATTTGAGTTGTTTGGAATTGTATTTAATCTTAAAAGATAATTAGTGTTGTCTTTTGTGTTATGCAACTAAAGTCTGTGGAAAGAGAAGCATATCACACCTCAGTTTCAGCTGTAATTACTGTATGAGGGTTAGAAGTCCCAGTGTGTTCATAGATTTTGTGTGGTGTCTGTTCATAAAAGCAGTAATTCCTCTCTCAGAAGCTACAAACCAGACTTCCTGAGCATTCCTTCAGTGCCCCATTGTTAATAATTAAAAATAAAAAAGGAATGGGATAAACTGCATGAAAAAAAGAACATATGAGGTTTCACTGAAGAAGTTAGTTAGACTTGTGAGTAGAAAGAAACCTAAAAGATGTTGGCTAAGCTGCTGTGACTGCTTTACATAATTGCATAAAACTACAGGCTATGTATTCTTCTTCCATGAAATGTTAATTTTGTGTGCAAACTCATGGCTTTGGAGAGATGAACATCCATAGGTTCAAACTGTGACTAAAGACCAATGTACTGAAGACCAATCCTCTGAGAACTGTTACACTCAATGATGCCACCTCAGGGTGTTTCTGGACCACAACTTCCCAGACTTGGAAAGCATTCCTGCTTGGCTGGTTTCCCTTCCTTCTTTCGTGACAATTATTAATGCTGAATCTTCATCCTGATGCTCACCCTTAAACAAACATCTCCTCCTTTCCAAATGAGACATCCCCCCAAGATATTTCTCTTCCTTCCCAAATAAATGGGGATTTGGAAACAAATGCAGGAGAAATCACAGAACAATAAATGAAAGGAAGTGACATCAAGTTGTGACAGAAAAAGTTATTGGATATTAGGAAACATTTCTTCACAGAAAGGGTTGTCAAGCATTGTAACAGGCAAGTAATTGACTCACCATTCCTGGAAGTATTTAAAGGATTTGTAGATGCGGCATGTGGGGACATGGTTTAGTAGTGCACTTGGCAATGCTATATTTACAGTTGGACGCAATGATTTTAAGGGTGTTTTCCAACCAAAGTGATTTCATGATTCTATAAAAAAATGAGATGAATGAGAAGAAATAGCATAAAGCATTCTCCATAGCAGTGACCATTTGTGGAGCAAGAACTCTGGTCTGACTCAACACGCCTGCTTTCAAGGTGTAGCTGTAAAGCCTTACCAAAATAAGTTTTGCTTTTCTCAGGAATGGCAATACTTTGTTATTTCAAACAAATTGTTCTAGTGGAACAGGGTCAATAAACACTTCTCATGGTCTGCAACAGGCACAGCAAAATTAAAGGGAAATATCAAAATTGTGCTGTGAATCCCACTTGCTTTTGAAAACAAGTGACTATGCAGCAGGAAAACAGGAACTGTAATCGAACAGGAAGCGTCACAAGCAATTTCTATGGGATCCATAATTTTGCATGTACAGCAGTCGCACTTTTTTGTGCTCCCACGGTAATTTTTCGGTCTCACTGTGGAAATGCAGATTTGGAGGTCAGAAGCACAGCAGCTGCCAGAGTACCCCTGTGCTTTACAGCCTGCGTTTGGATTCAGTTTTACTCAGGGCGGAGAGCCAGGGCACTCAAACACCCCCTGGCTGCCCCGTGTGGGCCGGGGATCTGGGCGGCTCAGCCGCCGGTACATTCACCCTCCCTCCTCCGGATGCGGCCCAGCCCCCACGGCCGACGGCGGCCGCCTCGTCGGGACGGGGCGGGCCAAAAGTCGGCGGCTGCGGCGCCGACGGAGTGGGAGGGGAGAGAGGGGGTGACGAAGGAGGAGCCGGAGGAGCCGGCAGGGCGGTGCTGCGCCGAGCGCGGCGGCTCGGGCCCGCCCCCGCCGTCTGGGGGCCGCCGCTCCGCCCCGCTCGCCCGCCNNNCGGGCGAGGGGGCGAGGCGCCGCCGGCCCCTCCTGCGGCGGCGGCAGCTCCGGCTCCGTGTCGGGGGCGCGGCGGTGGCAGCTCCGGCTCCGCGCCGCCTCCCCGCGGGCGGGTGTTATGGCCCCTTGGGGGAGCGCAGAGGGCTCCCCGGCTTGGAGGTCAGCGCAACTCCTGCTCCTCGTCGTCTCCTGCTGCGGTAGGTACCGGGCAGTGACGCCGCCCGTCCGCCTCCGGCTCGCGGGCCGGGAGTCGGCCGCGGGGGAGGGGGAACAAAGCGGCCTTTCTCCCGGCCGGCCTCGGCGGGGTCCCCGGAGCCTCTCAGCACCGCCGCCACGGCCGGCTGGTGTCCCCGTACTTACCTTCTCTGCCCCCAGCCCCCTCTCCTCCGAACTCGACTGCTCCAAAATTCGCTCCGGGGTTTTTTGTTTTGTTTGGGATTTTTTGTGTGTTGTTTATTATTTATTTATTATTTTTGGGGTGGACGGAAATCTCCTCTGGGAAGTCCTTAAAACTGCGGCCGGGATTCTGGGATTCCTTCGGCCCAGCTGCCCTGGGCTTGCTCTCCCGCAGATGTGCGTTGCCGGGAACTCCGGAGTTGGCGCGGGGCCGCACAAACAAGCCAGCCCAAATCCTCTGAGTCACGAGTAATCGCTGCCTGTGGATAATAGGGATGGATGCTTGGGAGATGTTCCACGTCCGGCCAGGACCAACGAGGCCTAGTGTCGGGGGGAGGGCGGCCGCTCCGGGCCGCGGAGTCGGGGGCTGGCACTGGTGATGAGTTTGTGACACATCAGCGCAGGCCTGGAAGACCTTCCAGGGACATTTGCTTCTGCTCAGCCTGTCCACAGTTCATACCCGAATAAGAATTCATTCCTGACTATAAACCCATCTTTAAAACAAAACTGCTAATCACAAATATTTGTGGAAATGTACTGAGGTTGGCTTTTACAGTGTAAAGGTGGCCCAGTAACACATGAGAGATCAGAATACTTGACAAAGAGAGTCGTCTCATGTTTTCTCAGGGAGTTGTGTTTGTTTTATGAAGTCGAGCATAGGTTGTGTCCATGGGCCTCAAGCAGGAGAAGCAGCCTTTGGCACAGAGCTGGGCATGTGCCTTGCCCTGAGGAGGACAGCGACAGAAGCCCTGCTTCAGCAGTTTCTGAAGTAAATGCCTTTGCTCTAAACACGCGATTGAACATAAGAAATTGGGATCTCTTTCACTGTTAAAAAAGCAAGCTTGTTTTTGGAACATGAAGATATTTCAGTTTTGCCTTTGCAAAGTGTTTTGTCCAGTGCATGCCTGTGCTGTAACAATCAGTCCAAACACTAAAAATGTAGATGTACTACGTAAACTTGTAGGAGTGTTTCCTATTTCATATTTACGTGAGTAGAAGAATAAGGAAGGCTTCTTCAAACAGAGATTCAACTAGGCCAGTACCTGTAAATACACTGGTAAAGTTTTATTTTTGAGTGGGTATATTTGCATGAACCAAGTGGGATACTGACCGGTCTTAAATGCATATTAAATAAAGCAAAAAAAAATTCATGTCAAAAGGTAAACTACAAACGCAACTGAAAGGGAGTTAGCTAATGGTGGAGCAGGAAGTGGTAGCAAAATCTCAGGTTTCAATATGTTAAGCTGTTCTGTTTGCATACTTAATGTACTTAAACTAGTTTAATTTCTGTGAAAAGGTTTTTTAACAAACTCAGTGTGCTGGTTTTATTACCCTCATCACAGAATTAAAAAGAAAAGTCAAAAGTATAGTTGTGATATTCCTCATCAGCCTGACCTAAGTAAAACGTTTTGAACTGTGATACTGTAACTTAGGTGTTATAGTCAGCATTTCCCTTACAAAAACTTAAATCACAAGCATAGTCTTTGGTTAGAGAAAAAACAATCAAATTAAATTCTTTCTGGATAACGCTATTCATAGGCCTTTAATCAAGACTTTTGAAAGTTCAGCCAAGAAGGCTTCATAAGTTTCTTCTGCCTTGCTAAGAAACACATCACCATCCATTAGTGCCACTACCAGGAAGGAGAAGGCGCTTCTGATTTTCATCAGCACACTGTGTCACTTCATCCTCATGAGAAATTAGTTTCTCTTAAGAGTTTTTGTTAAAAATGTCTGAAGTTCTGACCAGTTTCACTGCTCAAAGGAAAGGAGCTTTATTGTCCCCAGGCTATAGTATCTGAAACAAAAGCAAGTATTTATTGTGTAGCTTTCTCTAGCTTTCACTTTGATTTCTCCGTTTATTTATTTTGGGAGAAAAAAGTGAGAGTGAGAGCTATGTCCTATTAAAGCATTTTAACTTCCTGTACAACTGCTTTTAGCTCTTCCAAACTAAATTGATTTAGTATTGACATGAATTTGATCAAGATTGTTTTCAGCATATCTCTGGACTGTAATGTTGATGCTGAGCAGAGCCTTGCAGATATCATTATGTTAAGGCTTTGAATGCAGTAGGCAGTACCCAAGGTAAATGCATGCTTGGAAAAGCAATGGTGCGTCACTTCAGTTGCCTTCCATTATGCAGTTGCACAGCTAAAATGTCTAGAATTTTCTGCTAATTAAAATACTAAATTCACCAAGGTTGTTATGTGGGCATTGAGCTCTCCAGAGAATGTTTCTCTGTTTCCCTGTAGTTGGTGAATTTTTCAAACCTTCTTGCTGATGATGACTATAATTATAAAAATTTGAGAAGGAGGAATACTGATGAGTGAAATATTGGAATAGCACCGACTAACAAGAATTATGGCTTGGTAGTGCATTGGGCAGCATTATCTTTTGGTTTGTATTTCCAGCCTTCCTGTTGCCTTGAGAATTTTATATCCAAGAAGTAATTGATCCTGTGTCTCTATATAATCCTGGCCTAGCTTTTACTGGGACAAGTATTAAGACATTTCTGCTTATCTCAAAGTCCATAACAGTTATCGGAGTTTAAAACAGAACCATATGTTGTGCAAGTAATTATTTTAGGGGAAAAAATGTTGTTTGAGAAATCAGTCCTGTTCTTGAGGGAAGTATTTTTCAAACCAAAGTTCCATGATGGATCAGCTGTAAATTAAGTAAATCTTGGAATCATGGAATTATGTAGGTTAGAAAAGACCTTCAAGATCATGGATTCCAACCACAAATCCAGCACTGCCAAGTCCATCATTAAACCATGTCCCTGAACAACACATCTATGCATGTTTAAAGTACCTCCAGGGGTGCTGATCTTACTTCTTTTTTTGCTGTAACATGAGCTTCAGTTAGAGAACTGAATTTCTGATGTTCCCATTTTGTTTGATATTTGTTTAATTCTTGACAGGATTGTGGTTTATATCCGATTGGTACTGTGATGGAGCACTTTCAGGACCAGTTTGTCAGGGATTGGTGTTCAGAGCAGAGGCTGAGTTATGAACAGTCTCTGAGGTGATACAGTGTGGAAACTAGGACATGCCTTCCTTTGCAATGGAGTCTGGAAGCACGGGTATTTGGCTTCTTCAGCTTTCTGGAAATTCAAACTTTATGTAGTCTTAAGGATATTTGTCACCTGGATATATTAATTTGAATTTCCTTCACACTGAGCAGAAGACTGCAGGGAATTTCTATAAAGTTTTGTACAGTTGGTAGCAGTCAGTGCAGTGGTACAGTAGATGAATCTCCCTGCTTCTAACTTGCAGATGTAAATGTGTGTCAAAAAATATTTACAGTAGTAGGACGGGGACACTAAAAAGAGTCCCAAGGTAGAAGTGGTGGCAGAGGAGGTCAGTCTTAATTGTCCTTATCTGTAGGTTGGTTTTTGGTTTGGTGGGTACCCTTGGAAGCAGTAAAGACTGAGAAACATTAGTAGAGATCATAAAAGGATTACTCCCCAAAATTGTGATTGAAACACTGTTTGATATTAGACTGCTGAGAGTACAGTGCTACTGATATTATTTTGTCCTGTTAAAGAAAAACATAGTACACTTACATAAGCTTTAAAACATTTAATTTTGGATTAGAATCATTCCAGGTTTCTGTGGTACAGTTGTTGCTGGAAGTGATAAACTCTGCTGTGTCTATAACTCATTCTTCATTTGGTTCTAAGGGAAGACAAGTAACATTGTCATAAAAGTTCACTTGTCAGGACCCGAACTTTACTTTCCTGTCAGTTTGTTAACGATGGTGTGAATGAGGACGAATAAATAGTTTTTTGGGTTCATTCACCTTGTTTGAAATAATAGCCTGAATCATGTAAGCAATTAAAGTCTGCCAGCCAGTTCATTCCATTTTCTAGAGAAGTTGAACTCTAAAACCAGAACAGACTGTCCTAAAGGAATCGCTTGACTTAATAAATTACTATATCTTAAACTCTTGAATGTCAGTCTTTAGTAATATTTTGTGATATACTGAACAGATATATTTTGCTAAGCTGTAAATTGTATTATTGGCAAAACCACTGCATTTAATTTATTAGAAAAATTTTGTAGTCCTTTAAGAGAACACATCCTAATTTTAACACTAGAAATTTATGTTGTCTAATAAGTTAATCGTATGTCAACTTGTCCAAGTGTGTACACGTTCAACTGACTGTTCAGAGCCAATATTGCATCTATAGTCAAAATGTCTGTAAGGGCATAATATTCATCTACTGTGGATAATATTTAAAGCAAAGTTCATTCAAGGGGAGAAGAAAAAAAAAAAACATATCCTAAACAACCTCATAGCAAAAAGTTTGAAAATTGAATATAAGGTAGTCGGTGTAATTGTTATGATGCACTAAATGAGAATACTGTCAGCTAGAGAAAGAGCAGAGGTGTACTTGTAACCAGAATCATGACAGAAGCCATCTGACTCCATTCCTGTCATCAGAGCAGAGCATGTAATGAGGATGGCTTTTTCATCTGTTCTGTCATTGCTGGGAGAGGAAGAGCTCTACTGCATTAGTGTTGGAAGGACCTTACCGGTGAATCTATTTGATTATTTACTTCAGTCATTGCTGTTTTAATGTCAAATAGATGTAAATTGTATCAGTATTATTTTCAACTAAGCACTAAATATTTATTGTTTTGTACTTGGTATGGCTAAAACTTAAAATTATTATCAGTCTTGTGGTTTGTTAGCAGATCTCAAATTTTAAAACTTTGTGCCTTTGGTGTATTAGTACATTCCTTCACACATTATATACCTTTTACCAGATTCAAGTTTCCCAAGGTGTAGACATTATTTCCATACTTATTAAATATAATTCACTAATTTCCTTACAGGTTTTTTGAAAATGCATGAGTACTGTTTGTACTGTGTAAATAGTGTGGGTTTGCTTTCTTAGATGTCTCTGAGTTTTCTAATTTTAGTGTTCCATTTATACTGTCCCAGATAGTTAATGATTATGTTAAAATACTGGAACAACTGAGATATCTTGCTAGGCAGTAATTGAGAGAGTGTGATTTGTTGACAGCCTGGGATGTTTTTAGTTGGTATGCATTTCAGAATTACTAGCTGTGGTATTTTTGCAAGTTATTACTTGAGGTATCTGTTGGTTGGCAAAATTGAGCCTCCATAGTTTACATGGTTTTAAGAAAACACTGGGTACTAGTGCATTGGATACTAAAAAATTTGGTTGTAGATTTGAATTCCTGTGTTTATCCTCTCAGTAGAAATAAATGCTCACAGTGGTTTATAGCAGGCTGTATGATATACCATACTCTGAAGTATTGTGAAGTATTTGTATTGTTCTGTGTTCTTTTTTTGTTCCGTACACTTGGTTTTTTGCTGCAGTTGTTACTTCACTGATGATTCATTATGCAAAGCTTTACAATTGCTTTGAAATATACTCTATTGATTCTTGTGAGTATCTAAGCTAAAACTACTGAATTCAGCATAATTGACAGATCAGTGCAAACACTTCAAAAACGCCCTAGTCTGAGTTGTGGTTCGGACTTCTTTCTCTGAACAGCTGCTTTACATTTGGATATACTGTTAACTTTTGGTACATTTTAATAATGGTGGTGATGTCTTCATATCAAGGCTAGCATATTTAATAGCTATGTACTAGATTTTTTTTCCTGCTATTCTATTTAGGTTAGGTTAGGTTTTTTCCTGCTGTCACTGAATTCTAGGTTATGAGGGAATTTCTGTATATCTTTCTCAGCTAGTTTGTGCGGCGCAACTTTTTGTGACTAGTCAGGAAGTTAGCAAGCAAACATAAGAGCCTCCCCAAAATTAAGAAAGCTTACAAGCAGAGCATGTTTTGAAGGGGGGAAGGGAGTCACGCCCCTTCCCCCCTTCAAAGCCATTTGGTTTTGTAACTTGAGTCAAGGTGGTTTCTCACTTAAGCATCTTGTGAGTTTTAGTACTTACAGGACTTTCCCAGGTACATTTATTTGGTTGCGGAATTTTTTGTTGTGCAAGAAAGCTCAACGTGCTCACACTTAGTAAATCATAAATTCCGCAAAGCAATGAAAGTGAACTAGTTGTGTTTCTCTGTGAGTGGAAAGTACATTTGAACTATATATATTGGGATGGAAACTGCATGTTTCACCCATCTGATTGTGCGTAATTCATGACTACCCTTTGCTTAACCTTGCAGATGTTTCCTCTGCTAAGTGGAAGCCCCTGGGACTGGCTGTGGGTAACCAGAGCAGACATGCAAAGTCAGTTGTAGCCATATAACCGTAGAGTGATTCTTTAACAAGCAGTGTGAGCACACTTCTGCGCGTGGTAAAAGTCTGTAATGAAGTTGCTTGTATTTAAAAGTTAAGAAAAAAGTCTGCTGAAGGGTCCTATATCTTGGTTTTATTACTCCAGCTTCATATGCATGTATTGGGAAATAGAGATAAGTTCCTTTGTAAGTACAGAAGGATTGTGAGAATAGTTATTTTGTGGAAAAAATAAGATTTTCTTCTAATTTATATTTAGTGTTACTAGAAATAATTTTGTTCTAGTCAATGATGTATCTTAAAAATTTAATGATCCTACTCATTTAAGGAGCTGCTCTTTTAGAAACAACTTTTCAATAACTGAAGGCAAGCAGTTTAGAACAGAAAAATGAAGTCTTGTTTGATGTGCCTTGTAGTGGGAAGGCACACACGTTCATATGCTCTGACTTCTAGATGTTAGCTGTATATGAATTTTCATAAGACTTAATATCTTTTTTCCTATGCTTCACAAAGGGTATTATAATTCAATGAATTAGTATACCAGGGTAGGGTGTTTTCCTTCTATGAAATTGTATGGAGTAGCTCAAATTAGGGATATTGTAGTAACTGGAACTGAGATAAAGAATACATCACATGCAGTAAACAAATCCATATATATGTACTTTTCTTATCACATAGATTTAAGTGGAGACTTTAACCTTCCCTTTCCTTATTTCCTGCACATAGAGTTCAACAGAGTAATTTTCAAACAGAGATTAATTTTAGAGTCCAAATTAAGATGCTTTTTTTTGTTTGTAATGTTGTTGTATTTACTTCAGCCTGCTCTTCATATTACTAAAGAATTACATTTTTCCACTTGCTCTCTTCTAGAGAAGTGCTTAGGGAGAGTGCACAGGGATTTAACTCAAAATGTGTGTTTAAACCACATTGAAATATTGGTAACTGGACTTGAGAGAATACATATTTCATTTTTTCCAATTTGTAATTTTTTTAAAGTATGGGGAAAGAACATATGTCTTTTCCATGATCTAAATATCAGTTAAAATTATCTGAGAGAGATGTCTGCTCTTAAGTCAGGAAGATGAATGACATCAGACACATGACTTGATCACAGCAACTTGCAGCTGGAAGCACTGACAGGGATGGATTTGGGTGATTGTATAATTAGCAGAAATAGCTTCTTTTGTCAGGGCACCTCCCATTTGTCATGTTTCCTATCTAAAGGTACTGAACAAGCAGTCAGTTCCATGGCTAAAGCTCATCATGGTGTCTGTGGTTGGAGAGATTCATGAAGAGAGGAGAGCTGGGATGGCAAGGAAGGGAAAGACTGGGATGTCTTGTTAAGGCACCTTCACAGCTAAAGGTGGCATAACTGTTCTTCAGAGTGGAATAGGAGGCCAAGATGTCTACAAGAACAGCTGTTTTTTATGAGGTTGGGCAAATAGAGGGCAGGAAAGGAGCCATCCTTTTATTTTGAGGGTGTTACGGTGGCTGAGTGAGTCTATCAGTCTAAGAGGTTACTCTTATGGGCAAGGAAAAAGTTTGAATCCAGAAAGAGCTTGGAAATTGCTTGAGGTCTTGATCTCTGGCTATCCAAGTATTCTCAGGCAGAGAGGTATTACAGGAACTTTAGATTCTTGCATTTGACCTGTTCTTTAGCAAATAAGTGAATAAACAAGTAGAGATCTTTGAACATTTTGTAATTCAGTGAATGGCTTTCGTCAATATTTTTGAGCTTCCTTTATGTGATCCCTTTTCTGGCTGATACTGGCATTTGGCATTTCTGCACTCCAGCAGCTTTACTGCAGGATGTGCCTGGGAGCTGCATGTTTATAGAGTCCAGTTACTAATGACCTACCTCCCTGTTGTTGCTGATCCAGCTAATGCTGTTTCCAGTGCCCGTTGCCTGGGTATCATGTAGTTTGACTCACTTCAATTCCAGATTTTAAATTATCTGTTGTGTCTGTCATCTATGCACACTGTAACAAAGCCTCAGTGGTATCACAGTTCTCGTGCAAATGACAATCCAATATACCACAGCTGAGTAGTAATGTTACTAACCTCTTTTTAGGTCCACAATACTAGCTTTCCAGTTTTCCTCATCCATTGTGGAAATGTGGGATAGTATAGAGGCCTTTTGCCTTCACACTGTAGATGAGTAAGGCTTGAGGGAAAGACCTATACCGTTGTTGTCTTGCTGTAGTGAGGGGCACTGTCCCCCACTGTCAGTTGGAATTGCAAAGCTTGTGTGTAGAACTGTAGTGGGCTGATCCTGACTGAATACCAGACACCCACAAAAGCCACTCTTTAACTCCCTTCTGCAGCTGCACAGGGTAGAGAATGTATAACAAAGGGTTAATGGGTTGAGATAAGGTCCTTGAGAGGGCTCACTCACCAAATACTGTCATAGACCAAACAGACTCGAGTTAGAGATATTAACTGAATTAAACAAAATTGGAGCAGGAAAATGAGAAAAGTAAAAACAGACCTTAAAACACCCTTCCCTTTTTCTTAGCTCTACCTCATTCCCACCAGTGGCACAGGAACACAGGGAACAGGGGTTAGGTCAGTTCATCCCTGGTGCTGCTCAGGGAGAGGGGTCCTTCTTCTGCTTCAGTGTAGTGTTCAGAGACAACTCTCCATGAACTTCTCCGGTTCCGCATGGGCAATAGTGGAACTGCTGCATTCTTCCTTGGGGTGCAGTCCTTAAAGAGCAGCCTACTGCAGCCTGGATTCCCTACAGGGTCACAAGTCCTAGCAGGAAACCTCCAGTGTGAGCTTCTCTCTCCACGAGGTTGCAGATCCCTGCCAGGAGCCTGCTCCAACATGGGCCTCCCATGGTGTCACAGACTCCTCTCAACATCCACCTGCTGCAGTGTGGGTCTCCTCCACAGGTGCAGGTGGATCTTTGCATCCCTGTGGTCCTCCATGGGCTGCAGAGGCACAGCTGCCTCACCGTGGGCTGGCTGCACCCTGGTCTGCTGAGGAATCTCAGCTCCAGTGCCTGGAGTACCTACCCCTTTCTTCTCCACTGATCTTGGTGTCTTCAAAGTTGTTCCTTTCACATGTACTCACTTTGCTCTTGTCTGGCCACAATTACATCTGCACAATGACTTTTTTTTTTTCTTCTTGAATAAGTTATCACAGAGGCTTTACCACCGTTTCTGATGGGCTCAGCCTTGGCCAGCAGAACATGTCTTGGAGGTGGCTGGCATTGGCTCTCCTGGACACAGTGGAAGCTTCCAGCATATTCTTGCAGAAAGCCAGCTCCTGTAACCCCCAAAACCTGACCATGTAAACCCAGTATAGGTACTTTTAGGGTCCATGTGGAGTTTTCCTGGAATAAGCGATCCTGTTTTCTAACTGCAGAGTAGTAGGAGCAGCAGTGCAACTGTCCTACACAGTGATGATATCCTTCAAGTCAGATGTGCCCAGAGAGTAAAGTTAAGGTCATTGATGGGGAGTTGAGAGACATCCCTCACTCCTGTGGAACAGAAAGTTTTATTTGTTCTTGATAGTGACTTTTTAAAAATTAATATCTTAAAATATTCAGCTGTACATCAGTCTTAAAATGTTAAGTAAAAGCATGGAAGCCAGGAAATATGTGTGAGAATTAAGTGAATAGGTCTGTGTTTGACTTCCTTTCACCAGTTTTCTGAAACCGTCTGTATTTTGCAGCTTTACAAAGGATTTCTATCTGAAGTCTGAGATAGCAGTTTAAAGTGTTGATCATGAAGGAATTTGGCCTAAAATGTAAAAGCTTTCAGAAATGATTGATGATTAAAATAAAGCTGAATTTAAGTTTTTAATGTGAGGTCTTACTGACCATCCATATTTGGAAGCAAATAAAGTGTTCAAAGTACCTGATTTGAAATAAACTTGCAGTTTCTCAGGTATGTGTGTTGCTCAACTAAAATGATCACATCAAACAATTTCTGAGAGAGATGAGTTACTGTGATTGTAAGGAGGTCTGAACTAGCTTTAAACTTGTTTGAATGTGATGTATAAATTACTGCTATGAACATAAGGATCATGCTGTTAGATTCTTACTAAGCAACTCCTTTATGCCTGTACTGGAATACATTGTACTTTGATGTATTTTTGAAATGTCTTGATGATACTTAAATTTATTTAGACAGGTAATCAGAGTTTGGTTTGCACTTTATGGCGTTCCATTGTCCTGGGAGTGCTTTTCTCCCAGATCTGGAAATCTGCTTTTAAACAGGAATGATATGTACTTAAATTAGCAATATACTTCATTATATAAAGGCAGATAAATAGGAATTTGAACATGTAGGCATTATGTCTGACATTGATCTTGTACTTGTCACCATGCTGTGTCACATTTTTTGCTATTTTAAAATTCAGTGCCTCCCTTTAAAAAGGCCGTAGGAGCAAGTGCTGAAATTTGTTATCAGGTTGGCTTTTAATAGAGTGAAATGTATGTAAAATGAAAGTATTTTTTTACCCTTTATTTTACAGCTGAATTAATGCATTGAAACCTCCTCTTCCAGCTACATTTCCCAAAAAGGAAAGCTATAGCTATTGGAACCTTGGAACCTTTTATACGCAGAATAAAGTATCACCGATTGTGGCGTGATCCACAATCATCTAAAAAACCACAAACCACTCATTTGCGACACCTATACAGTGGTGAGGACAAAGGCCAACAGAAATGTCATCTGTGTGGCTGCCTTTGGCCACAGTAAGCCTAATCAGGTACCTTCTGGGGACTGAACCAGCTCAAGGACTTTGAGTGAATACACAAATGTCTTGAGAAATCACATTGTCTTGGTGCCCTAACACTGATAATGGCAGATTCCATCTAAAAGTTGCTGTGTAATGTCAGTGCTGAGCCTCTGAGAGGTCATCTGACTTCTGCAGATGATCCAGAAAGAAAAGGGAGTAAATAGTCAAGTGGATAACAATCAGAGTGAAGAATAAACAGTGTAAGAATTTGCAAGTATTCTGTCTTCACAACATCTGCTTTATCACAAATAAACCTTACTCTTCAGTTTTGTAATCTCTACCAACTTGTGAATTCTCCCTAATTTTAAAAAGTTGTATATGTGTCTACCATCAATAACAGATGAGGAATGGAAAACTCTGGTACAATGAAATATTCCAGTTTCCTTTCTGCTTGTTTTCCAGAACTGAACCTCTTCTAGAGATACCCTTTTTGTTTCTCAAAGAGCCAACACACAGCAAAGCCAATGCCCTTGAACTGTGACTTACTATTATTGTTCATTAAACAAAGTTACCATTAAGGAATTGTAAGGGGTGTAATCTGCTTTCATCAATGCAAAAGTGTAGCAATGCTTTTCATGTGCATTGAAAAGAATCTACATCCAGAAGAAAGCAACTGTCTGTCAAGTTTGGTAAATGCTATTAACATAAGAAAGTAATATATTTTTCAGTTAGCTCTTTTCCCAAAGCATTCTTCACCTCTTTCTTTAAAAAAAATGCTGTTTTTTTGGTTTGGGTTTGGTTTTTTTTTGTTTGTTTTGTTTTGGTTTTTTTGTTTGTTTGTTTGGGGTTTTTGTTTTGTTGTTTTGGATTTTTTTTCCCAGTCATACACAGGTTGAATCTGAGTGTCCCAACAAATGGCTGTTGTTTCTTTCCCTAGTTGGTGTTAACTTCACATGTGGTCTCTTTATAAAGGAGCATGTATGTACCTAGTGGTGACTTGCTGGTACTGGACTTCCTTCTTAAAAAAATAGGCTTACTAAATATAATATAATAATAGCAGAAGCATGCTATAAACCTCACTTGTATCTGAATTTACTGTGCCCCCAGATGAGACATGGTTGGTAACAAACCTTCAGTAAATATTTTTGGTTTAATATATTTTTTGCATAGTCTCCTAAAAGCTCTTTACTACCTAAATAAGGTTTTATTATTAAGATAGACTAATACTGACATTGTTCCTGTAAAGTATGTTGAGCAAGGTAGAAGCTGGAGCACAGAAAATAAGTAGCTGTTTCATGGTTGTGCTTGCCTAGAGTTTGTTACTCCACATTTCTGATTCTGTGTGAGTGAACTGGGGAGTCTTGGTTTGGCGTAATTTAAGGCAGTCAGTGTGGGAAAAGGCAGGCTTATTAAAGGAATGTGAGGCAACAGGAGCATGACTTAATGATCTGAACTCCTCTGCAGAGAAGTCTCAATTCTCAGTGTAGGCAGATTAGTCTGGCCCTTAGAGGGAAGATACAGAATGAAGAGTTGTCCTAAATTATTTAAATGCCAACAGCATCCTTCTGGGAAATACCCAGTTACTGAGTTTTTGTTGTGGAAGTGGAAATAGGCTACTTTCAGAGCAGTGTCTGTTCTACTTTATTTAAAGCTCCAGCTCTTATCCTTGTCTGGTTTTACAGATGTTACTAACAACTGATTTCCTCTCATCTGCTCATTAGAAACACAGTCTATTGTATATTTCAGCTGTGTTTAAGTGAGTGGATGCAGAGTGCTTTAAGAGGTTTAGTGATGATCTGCTGCTGCCACTTAAAGAGCTCCTTCAGACCACATACATTTTCTTGGAAGCAGAGGTAGAATATTCTTTATCATGAATGACTGTATTCTATGTGGAATCTGTTACACTTAGTAACAAATCTACAATGAAACCTCTGTGTTGGAATACATACAGAAATGTAAGGGTTTTTTGTTTAAATTTTTATTAACTGGATTTTTGGTACTGTAACTCTTTTGCCAAACATAGAAATAGTCCAAAGTGTTTGGAAGTTGTGGGGAGTGTGCAGATATGCACAGCTGAGTGATCCACAGGAAGTGAAGATTGAATTAATAGTTACATTGTTGGGTAACAGTGAATATGCTCAAATTAAACAACTGAAGTGGCTTTTTGAGAATGAGGTTGTCAACTGGATGGACAAAGGAGCAGGCAGTTACACAGTAACTTGACATTCAGTCACCAGGTGTTAATCAGAATCATTCTTGTCAGGGTTTTCTACAGAGAGAGTAATTTTTTTTAATATATTATCCCATATATTTTAATAAGTTCTTTTTAGGAAGCTAGATTGCAGAAAGAAATAGTTGTTTTAAAATACCCTTAGGAAGTTAATGACTTGTGTAAACAAGTAGTGGGAATGTTTTTTGATCAAGAAAAGCACAGATCAGAAGAGCTTGTGTCAAAGAGATGAGGTGTACTAGGTGTAGGGATAGCATACTGGAAGGTAATTATAACTATGAATGTAAGGGTATGTGGTGATAAGGATTTTGGAAATACCTGTTAGATGGCATTCTCTTGTCCAAGGTGTTAATTTATCTTACTATGTTTAAACCTCTCTTCCTATTTGTGCTTTTGTCGTTGGAAGCCTGCCCTAGAGCAAATGTGTGTGTGTGTGTGTTACTCATGGGCTGCTTTTCCCTCCCTGGGGAACTGATGGTTTGGTAGGGTTTTTCAGAGCACTGCAGTGTGATGCTCTTTGGTTTTCCCAGTGCTCATCCCTGGTAGGCAAGTTTCTTTGAACCTCCTTTCCTAGTTCTGCTGGTGGGACAGGCCATGTGGGTGGGCCTGAGAACAGGAGTATTAGAAATGGGCAGCCTCATGCTGGCCGTGTTGAAGCTGAGGGAGATGGCATGGTTCCAAATATGGCTGTGTTTCAGTGAAAGGAGGAAGCTTATTTCATAGGCTTTTCCATTCAGTTGGCAACTGAATGAAAAAGGGGGAGTGGGCCAATTCACACCTCTATAAATACACCTATTTCAACTACCTAACTTCTGAAAACCTCTTTGCTCTTTTGAATTGCAGTGAAATGACATCTAAAACATGATGGTTCAGAGTGCAATGTACCACCACATTTGAGTTAATTTGACCCTGATATAAACATGTATCATGAATTTTATGGATGTTTCCAATTCCTTGCAAAGCACTTTGATAGAAATTATGGTTCTGCTGCCCACGACTACATGGATGTAGTTGACAGACAGATGGGAATATCTGTGCATATTTAAGAAGGAAATCTGGATGTAGTTCAAATGTCATGTCACAAAAAAGAATGAAAGATTCTTGAAGGCTTAGAGCTACTGTAATATAATAAAATTTGAGGTTTTGTGACCCATAAAATGTGAGACTTTCTCTTACCGACTACTGAGAGTAGGCACAGAAAGTGCCTTTAGGGTCATACAAACAAGCCTTCATTTGTAAACGATAGCGTGTAAACAATGTGAGTAATTGTTATCCTAAAGTTTCTGTGACAAATACTTGCTATTTAAAAAGCCAAAACCAGAATCCATATAGCAAATTACTTGTGTGTCTACTTTAAGACCGTTATAGTTTTCAGGGGTAATTTGTGAGTCTCAGGAATGTAGTTTGATAGTGGAAAATTACATTCTTAAGTGTTTTGAAGTAGACTTTGTTGTGTTCTCTTCTACCAGTGTTAGGTATACTATGGCTGTCTTGAGGTTGTGCTGTACTCTGCTGAACTGCAGCTGCCTAAACTGTCTATCTAGTCAAATGCTTATCTAGCACTACAGAAAGGATTTTATTTTTCTTTATTTTGCAGTTGTGGAGTCATAGTACTATCCAACACTCATGTTTGTAGTCGCTGATAGTAGAAGACTGTGTTTATCTTTTCTAACTACGGGGAGCCCCCATGGCAAGAGGCTGTAGTACCCTGCAGTCCTGTGCAATAAGAGAAACAGTATTCTGGCTGTCAGAAGTGCACTTGTTTCCAGCGCATATAAAGGTGGTAATGTTAACTGTCCTTATCTTACAATTACTGTATTAAAAGTGTTTTCACATAATCTCTCTTGTCTCCATTACTACCTCCAGGACAACCAATGTAATTCAGGATTTCCAAATGTTCGTGAAAGCCTTTCCCTTTGGTGCTCAGAATTTTGTACTTTTTTCTCAGTGACTTGGGGGAGAGAGGGAGGGTGAAGCACAATGAGGAGATAGTTGTTAGCATAGGATAGCTGTATGTCAGTTCTGTTTCACTTGGTTTTGCTCTCCTGTTTTTCTGTGTTTCTTTAGTACTGATAGCTTTATCACTTATGAACATTACTCAAGCCTAGTCATTCTAGTCTTTGTACTTCCCACCGCCTGGGTAGTTCTGTCCATGGGAAACACAAAGTCATAATATGTGCTTTCTTTAACCCCACCTATCTCTGCTGTGCTTCCTGTAAAGCACTGCTATTTGATTATGTTTTGGAACATGATGGGCTGAGATTTCCAGGTTTTACAAAGCAATGAGTTCTGTGGAGCAAGAGTTGTTTTTCTTGTTTGCAGAGTTCCTGACACAATAAAGCTGTAATAATGAGAAAAGCTTATTTGTACTGTTACAGGGAAAATAGCCATGTAGTGGTATGTTACTGTATCATGAGCCAAGTAAAGAAGACTCCAAATTTATCCCAAATTTATTTTGAAAATTTATTTCTAAGATACTCCATGGTGTTTGAAATAAAACATGTATACTCATGCTCATGTGTGAGGTACAGCACCAGCATTATTCTTGCAGGACAAGAATCACAGGATTTATAGCAGATAGCATGGGAGGGAAGGAGGAAAAAAGGAAAAGATCTTTTGAAAGAGAGGGAGAGCATTTGGGTCTTAGTGATATGCACCTATTTGTCTATTGGTTTTAAAATTTTTTTAATACATATAGACAGCTTCTAGACTTTTAAAAAATTATCCATGAAGCTCTCGGGAGTTTCCTATTTGGAATCAATGGCTTGAATCAATGCAGTAGCTGTAGTAGAGTTTTCTCAAATAAGAATATAGATCTTGAATAAAATACTGGAGACAAAATAATTTTTACTAAATTATAAATTTTGTTGGCTATTTCCCTTATCACGTTTGCTTTGATGAATCAAATCTATTTGAACAAAAGAATCTAAAAATCTCAAGGCTGCCATGCACAGAATTCTTTCATGGGTACTGAGCGTACCCATTCAAGTATGTGCACACATGTTAATATTAGGAGTATGCTTTACCAATTTCAAGATCTGATTCTTATTTAAAGAAGTTACTAATCTGGGTAAAATCATGTCTTGCGGGCCATCTATCTTCTATTAACGTCTCGTCTTTTTTTACTTGTTGCGATTCACAGTACATTTTGAGGAATGTGGTATGTTAAGACCTGCAAGTTCTAGCAAGTTCATCTCTTATTCTTCCTAAGTCCTGAGGATATTTAATAAGCAGCATTGTTTAGACAACTCTAGAAAGTTAGTGTAGCTAATTAATAGCCTTTCCTATCATAGCTATTGAAATTTCCCTGCTGACATCCTTAGAGCAACAACTGTGTCAATTCAATGTCATTTCAGTAGCAAGAACAGCAGCTCCTACATGGTGTGGTTGTCTTTAAGCTTGGTGACATCTCCACTTCTGTCTGCTGTAACTAGAGCAGATCAAGTAGCTCGTGATAAATAATGAAATTAATTTTGCACAAGGTTGTTTACATGCGATTAACAAAAAGCATTATTTCACAGATGTTGAAGGGACAGGCAAAAAAGGTGCATTGCCTTAGGAGCTCTTTCCCCCTTTGGCTGTGCTTTTTCACTCTGGCTGCACAATGGGTGCAGGGTTACACTATGTAAGGTTACTTCTACACTTTAATTAGTTCACTGAAGCATTAACAAGGGACCAAGACTATGTCTTGTGTTACTGGAAGGTGGCTGGGCAGACAGCATGACATTTGGTTTAAGTTCAGTTTCAATATGAATAGGTGCATGGGGTCTAAAAACTCCAGTTACCAGAATATGCATAAACAAGTCTGCACAAGTCTTTGCAAAGTCTGTAATTTCTGTGAACATTTTTTCATACATTAAAGGAAACAAGTTTTCTTGGGAACTTTACAGTGCTTTTTAATTCTGTCATTAAGAAAACTAAACACATTAAGAAGTATAAAAAAGTGTCAAATCAAAGTTTTATTTCTAGTAATAAATAGCAAGAAGGAAAGAACAGTTTTATCTTTCAGATGAGGATATTTTTCTTAGATGCAATAAACATGCAGTGTTTTTATGATTTTTATATTTGATATATGTGCAAAATATGCTGTAAATATACTGTTGCTTCATTGTCCTTCCTGGTAAACTTCTTGCTTTCATGTCACTTTTGTCACTACAGTGAATTCAGCTGGGATGTGTTGCAGTTAATTCTAATTTATTGTTACTGTCATAAAGGTGGAGTTGAAGCTCAGCAGCACTATACCACTGACTCCAGTATTCCCTGGTTTGCTCAGGCCAATGTTCCAAAAAGAATATAGCAGATCTGGAAATTATGGTTTGATTTCTCAATCCCCTATTTTTGCTTCAATCAGAACCATGAAATTTTCTCCTTGATCTCTGTCTGGATTGTGCCATCTTAGACCTTTTGCTGAATAAAGACTTGAAGTAAATTGATGTTGTAACTTTATTTTGTGAATCTGGTTAGCATTCTGGATTTTGAAACCATTATTCTCTAGATGTATCTTAGGCCTTTTTTTTTGGCGCATGACACGTAGGCACACTAGTAAGTGTGCAGCAGTAGAGCAGTGTTTTCTTTCTTTTCAAAAACCCTCGTGATTCTCCACCACCCTGCAATACCAAGTACTCCTACACTATTTCAGTCTTTTTTGGAAAAAAAAAATCTGTTGTAAGTCTGAGTCATACTGTAATCTGGAACCAGAAGCTTGGATGTTTTGTGGATTCCTGGTAGAGATTCATGGAGTAATAGCAGATTATATTTTCATTTTTCAACCTTATAATAAGTTTTTGATGGTTGCAATTATTGTTTATGAATAATAATTTAATTTCTTCTGTTAGCATTTTTTCAGGATGGCACAGGCCCAGATCATGTGAACAAAGGAGGATAACCAGCAGTATTGTACTTTAGGAATATATGACTTGATTAATTCCTGCTGTTACCATCTAACTTGTGACAGAGTAGTGAAATCTTCTTTTTGTTTGTATATGATTATGGGTTTTTTATTTTAATTTTTTAAAATACAATACACCAGCTCTACATAGATTGTTGTGTGCTAACATTTGTTCCTGTACTTAGAAAGAATTAAGATGAGAAATAATTTAGCATGATGAAAAAAAAAAACAATTTTTTTACTGCAACCGTAATTTAAAGAAACCAGTAGGTAAAAGTACGAAGCATCTGAAGAGTATGAATCAAATTTGCATTGCTCTTCCCTCTACTGTATAAGCACTGTGCAGCCCACACATCAAAATTTTCCCCTAGTCTGGCACTTCTCAAATGTGACGTAGTTTAAATTCTGAAATGGGGGTTTTAGAAAAGGATATTTACAGCCATTGAACATGTACAAATGGGCTAAGCAGTTCTTTCATAAAATAACTGGGTTTCAATACTTTAAATAGCTGTTTAAAATAGCTAGAAACTTGGGTTTTTTCTAGTTTTTTAAGTAATATAGCAGTGGAAGTTTCCAAATAGGAGGGCAAAGTGTTAGATTCAAATTAATGATAGGGTCTAATCAGTTAAGAATAGGCTTCTAAGCCTTGTAATGGACATAGCTCATTTAAGGATGAGTAGGCAGTATTGTCTCTCTTGCTTCCCCTGCTAGTTTGGATCTACTCCCTTTTCCTCTGATTTCCTCAATCTTTTTTGTTGAGATTTAGTTGTAATTTAGGTGACTGAATTCACTGTTTGAATTGTTTATTTTGGTTTAGTAGTCTGTTTTTCTTCTACTCTCTGTCTAATGTCAAGTGCTGCGTTAGATTACCACCTGAGAACAACCTTCAGGCAGTGGGCAGTCAGGTAACCTCTTTTATACCTGGCAGGGCAGAAGTAGGGTAGGGTGTGACATGAATAGAAGTACTTATGTACTTAAAATCAGGAATCTTGTTGAAGCTGAGCCAGTGTCTCTGCTAGATTTCCAATTTCCACTGCTTGCTGCCAAGTATATTAGGGCTGTCTATAAATAGTTTGTTGAATAGTTGTTGTTGAATTTTTGACTGAGAATAAAAAATAGTGTCAGGTTCTTTTCTGTCCCTGCCTTTTAAAACAACAACTGAGAAGCTTCAGCTGGTTGTTGGGTTTTTTTTCACACAAAAATCCTTAAGTCAAATTAGTTTAGCTGCTACTTTAAAATGATGTATTTTAATGGTAGACTCAAAATACAAAAAGAGTGGAAAGTGACTGAGAAGCCACACCTACAGCTCAAGAATGTGAATAATTTATAGACTTCAGTATCTTCCAAACATTTGCTTGATGTTTGGTGATGGTGCTGTGGGCTCTGTTTTAAGACTCCACCAGCTGGCAGCATCTATGCGAAATTTGTATTATGCTAACATCTCAGATGATGGGGAATTTTATACAATTTCTTATGTGTGTTGCCGTGGCATTCACAATTGGTGTAATATTAGTGAATAATGTATGCAGTGCCTAGTGAATCCAGAATGAGAACTTGTGTGGTTTATACTGAGTGGCTATGGAGGCTGAGCTTATTCCTGAAATTGAGGTGGAGCCTCCCTGGCAGCACTGAAGCTGTGGGGTGTAGAGGACATGCTTGGGGTGTGTGTTGTTCCACAGCCTGGCAAGAGGGGATTCATGAAGCAAAACAAGTTATGCTGAAGACTTAAGTTTGTGCTATAGGTTTTCAAAGGGTTTTTCTTGGGCTAGGTCTAGTGTGGCCCAGAAAACTCCGTACCCATTACAAGTAGGAGCATATCCTCCCAGAGAAATCCATTCAGAAACATGTCGCTTACCCGAAACAAAATACTAATGTAGACAAATCCCAAGTTCACATCATAAAACTACCAGGAATAAAGGATGTATTATGTTTTGGTAAAGAAGCTAATAGATTTGTAATTTGTAAATGCAAAGCATTCACTGATGTAGCAAACTTAGATTTTTAGAGTATGGATTGTAATAGTCAATTTTTGAAGAAAGAATGCAGACTATTTTTTTAGGTGTGGAGATAATTACAATGCTAAGAAATGTAAAAGTAGTAAGACATCTGTCTTTTGAGATTTTTAATTCAGTGTTACAAATTATAAAATATCAACATAGAATGGGCTGTGCTAGTAAAGGACCATCTAATTCATGTGCTCTAGGCAGGGGACTTTCCACTAGACCAGGCTGCTCTAAGCCCCATCCAACACGATCCTGAACATTTCCAGGGATGGGGCATTTTTATGGGGAGAAAACTTCTCTGTTCTTCACCAGCCTCACAGCAAAGAATTTCCTCCTGATATCCAGACTAAGCCTGCTCTCTTTCAGTGAAGTCATTACCCCTTGTCCTGTCACTACAGGCCCTTTCCAGCTCTCCTATAGGCCCCCTTTAGGCTCTGAAATAACCACAGCTCTCAGCCATTCCTCACAGGAGAGGGGCTCCAGCACTCTGATCACCTTTGTGGCCCTACTTATGGCAATAAAGGTAGGTGTGATGTTCATTCAAGTGCTGATTAACTTTGGAGCTTAGGCTTTTTAGAGCAAATGTGGATTTGGAAGCTTCATGACTGTTTTATTCACCAAGAAATGAATAAAGACCTGTTTTTCAAAAGTGTAATGCAACTACATGTTGTACACAAAGTTCCTCTGAGAGAAGGAGAGGACAGTGTGAGAGAGTGATTAATAGAAGACCATGTTAGACAGGTTTTGAGTATACAGTGCAGACTTTCAGCAGCACCATTCCCATTATTTTATACCTAAGAATAATTGTCAAAGCAGAATATGGTGGATGCTGGTTGTTGTAAATGGTAAAAAAAAATCTAAAACCTACATAAAATTATTCCATTGCAGAATTGATTCTTTAAGTTTTTGTCTTAGTTTACTAAATAAAGTTGAATCACAGTTGGTCTGAAATAAAAATGGTGCCACATAAAATAACAGCATTGAGTATCGTAAGCAAATTCTGTGCTTTATTTTCTTTTACAGTGAAATTTTATGTGGTTATTTCTGGATTTTGTATTGTTAAATATTTAAATAAGCCACAATTTCAGTATAGTTTCATCCGTTAGTCGCTATTATTCTTAATTAATAAATTAGGTATGCTACTGTTTGCATACACAACACTTACTCATTTGGTCTGAACATTGGCTTTCACTCATTGAAATTTTAGCTACATTAACTGTATCCTCTTTGTAGCAAGCGTTCTTCTGTTACTGGAACTTGCTATAAAGGTTGTCACTGTTCTCTGCTTTCCTTCCATAGAAAATTCTGACTGATGCCTATATGGCAGTGTTTCTGTGTATTGCATGTGTAATTTTATATTAAAATAAAGGGTTGTTTAATCCATCCCTCACATAAAGGATACTTTGCATCTTGCTGTGCATTTGAAATCTGATTTACAAATGATCACCTGAAATTCTGTTGACTCCAGTACTTAACCCTAAGGAAATAGGGGGGAAAAAAAAGTAAACCTAACTAGTTAATGCCAAACGGTTGATTTAAAAATAAATAATATAAAATTTGTCAATAACTCTTCTGGAGATTCTTCAGCTACAGTGGGGATTATTGATCAGTTAATTCCTAAAAGTCAGTATCATCCCGTCTCATTATGCTTTTTAAATTGCCTTCTGTCATGAGTTGTATATTGCCCTTTGTCAAGGAAGTAAGCAGCAGCTGGGTGTAGGACAAAAACTAGTGGTCAAAGTGCAATAGATTATGTAAAAAAAGTCAGTGAAGACAGGAAAATATGAGATTATTGTGTTTTGTGAATCTTATTCTGAGTAGTTGATACAAATACATATTGGTGCACAAACTAATTTTATTTCATGCATATCTGTAATAGAAGGGATGTAGTGATTGCAAACTAAACTGTGAGAAGGCAGAAAATAATAAAATGTTGGTATCTGTAAAAGCTGGTACTGGTATTGTAGAAATTTGGAAATGATACTGCTGCTTTGCTTTTTTACTGGATACGGAGATATTACAAATAGTTGCCTGACTTCAGTGGACTGTATGTTCTGAGCTGTGCCACAGCTTAGTTTGAAGCATTCCTGGTAGCAATAACTCCCTATTTCACAGACTGTTCTGGGGAGTAATTTTCCAACTATTAGACTGCTCTTACTTTTTTCCCTTTTGCTCCACTGTTTGCTTCACTTTCAGTTCCTTTACTCATGTAATTTGAAGCGCACATGTGGCTCTTCCTGTCTTCTGAGGAAGAGAAAATTTGAATTTCTGTAGTTCGATTTAGCAGTGGTTGGAGAACACATGGTGCAGAGATATAAAAGAAGGTACAGGAGAAACCTTAGAGACTGGGTTATAAATGAGGAAAAAACACATCTAGTCCTTTTTGCATGCTCATGTCCCTCAGATTACAGAAAGTATTTCTTTCATTAGGTACTTTCACTATGCTGAATACTGATCCTTCTGCAATGCAGGAGAGCTTGGCAGAAGTATGGCCATATACCTATACCTTGGCTGTGGACACAGCTTTAAATTCCTGGAGCTGATGCATTTTATTCTAAATGAACATTAGTTTAACAAATATAAGGAAGGTGTTCAAGAGATGAGGTTGTAAATGATGAGTCAAAAGACTGAGAAACCTCCTAACTGTTTTTTTTTTTCCTCATTAACTGCAGGTGGCCCACAAATAAGTAATTCAATAAAGTATTTTGCTAATACTAATGCTTTTATCATAGAATGGTTTGTGTTGGAAGGAACCTTTATAGATCATCTAGTTTATCTGAAGAGTAGTAGTACTTGTTTTTCTGTTGGTCTCACACATGCCCTGCTCTGAGCTGTAAAATCTTAACCATAGGCGTGGTAGGCAGGCTGTGGCCTTTGCCACTTTTCTCCCACAGGCTTGACAGAGGAGCCTGACTGTGGTTCAGCAGGACACAGCATCTTCAGTGGAAGCTTGTTTCTGCTCAGCTGTGCTTAGGTGTTTGCAGGAAGCGGGCCATGGCTAGGACTGTCACAAAATGTGCTATCAAAAAGGGTCATTCCAAGAGGCCTGATATTGCAGAGGCATCATGGATTTTCCAGCTCCTGTATCTGCAGGTGAAGAGGGTTATTTTTATTTTTGTACTCAGTAGTCAAAGCACCATTGCTAAGGGGTTTTTTAGTGAGATGATATGGAAGACAGCACCAATTTGTTCTTGAAAGCATATAGTACCCTTATTTTGGTCAAAAATACCCTTATTTAGAAGCAAAACTTAGTGAAGAATGGTGCAAAGTAACTTCAGGACAAGAGGCAGCTTTGTAAGGTACAGGATGGGAAGGAATTTTGGGAGTAGGATGAAGAAAGGATGTTTGCTCATGAAATACATTGTTTAAAGTAGAGCAAGTTGAACACATATCACGGTAAAGGGTGTTTAGAAACACATAATATGCAGGAACTGTTGTTGATCTCTTGCCCTTGATAATTGTGGTTCGAGAAAAATACCCTGTCCAGTCTGCTTATGTAGCATTCATTATGCACCACTGTGCTTTTTAACTCAAGGTAGTTAAAAAGCTCTCTCTTCATAGCTGTTCAGTTACAGCACTTCTTCAATTTATACAGTTCTATTTATAGGGGGTTGTAATTTGACTGTTGAGGATAATGGCACAAGCTTGATCTTGATACAGAAGAATTTAGCTTCAATGGAGATAGGTGTATGTGATTTTTCTTTGTGGACAGTAACTACTTAGTGTAACAGCAGAAATAAAGGTGACTTAAATAACCTTTGCTACTATTATTTTTTTCTTTTCATTTTTTCACTTCAACAATCAATTTTTCTGTAAAACACCATCTGGATTTAATTCAGTCTCAAGATACATGATGTTATTTCAAAGTGAAGTTAGAGTTTGATTTTACAATCACAGTGGACAAAGTTGCATGTACCAGATCTTTGTGTGTGCTTTTGCACTGTTTATCATTTCAGCGTATTATATTAGTATTACTAATTTTAGTCAATTTGAGATCAAAACTGCTTCATTTAAGAGTTATTATTTGTTGTCTCATTATTTAGGTAAACTTGTTCTTTGTCCAAAGCCTTCAAGGTCATATATATATATTTAGAGCAGAAGGGTATCTTGTTTAATCTGCTAAGGAGCACTTAATTATAGGAGGATGGAGGTAACTGGGAGTCTGTTTGGCTATGCTTTTTGTAAATGCATGAATTTGGGTACAAATCAAAGGAGTAGCTCATATCAGGACCGTAGGCTTAGTTTTATGCTCCGAAGTTATATGCACATAATCCTTTGAGTCTGATACTCATCCCATTTTGAGAGAGCTGTGCTGCATATGCATAGGCTGTGGGGAAGGATGGATGTAGAGGTGTAACATCCTAAAATGAAGGCTGCAGCATTGTGGTTAGCCTCCAGAGTGAGGCTCAGCATCACTGCTACTATCTGAATTTCAAATATATAGAACTTGGCAGGTGATTTTTCCAAACATGTCATGTTTTTCAAGTGTGAAAGCATTCTTTTCCTTTGCTCTTTTTGCTTTGAAGTGTTTGCTGCTGCCACATTTTCTTTGTTGCCAGCCCACTCCCCTGGCCTGTATTTAATCTCCTACCTGTGATGAAACTCAGAAGTAGTTAGTGAGTCAAATACCTTGCAAGGCTATGGGTGTTATCTTCTGCATAGTTCTGATCTCCTCTCCAGATTACATTTAGGAGTCCTGGAACCAGGATATTGGGAACTGATGTTTTGACAGTGGCAGGATTTTCTGGGTGGGGTATGAGATGTTTGCCATAGTTTCATTTGGATTTGTAGGGGAGAAATTCCCCAACTGCTGGAAAACCTGAAGGCAGACCTAGTGTAATCTTGCTGGCTTCTGTGGTCAGTCAGCTGTGAGACATGAATCGAAAGGAATTAATTCAAGTGCCTGTGGAACTACTTGTCTGTCTCTGCCTGCTCCTTAGATGAGGTGGCATTGCAGTCCAGAGGATTTCAGTGGAACAGAAGAAAGTGGTGGAGGTCAAAAGGTCTGTCTTTGTGCTGTGAAAGTAAAATAAAATTTTATGGGTACATCTGTAAGAATGGGTGAACAACTTTGAACCTAACCATTCCTCCTTTGAACACTTGTAAGATTTTTAAATTTGTTGAAGACAGAAAGGCACCTCAAATGTTGGAGGTTATTCCATGCTGTACAACATTCTATCAAAAGTCCAGCTCATTTAGTGACAAGTTGGGTGTGTTTTTTTATATTGCAGTCAAGCAGTCTTTAGAGATATTACCTTGAATGGTGGCAACAAACTCATGTGAACCTTAGTAGAAAGCCATTAAAAGCACTTTCCGTACTTTTGTTTAATCTATATATTTCCATTAGTTCAAAATTTCATATTCTATTTATGAATTTATTTTGGTTTTTTTAGAAAAAGTATATTAAATGCTTGATTTTATCTTGATCCTTGTCCATTTGAATTTTTTAACTTGCGTGCCATATCTTAAGCTGCGGGGTTAAAGTTGACATAAATTTCTGGTTTGTATTTGTTCTAAGTATTTATAAAAGGATGTGAAGAAGATGGGTATAGTCCTGGTGACACAGGTGATGGAAGATGTTGGTTTAAAAAAAAAATTACCCTGGTTTTTCAAAGGCAGCACAGAAGGCAGGATCTTCTCAGTGTGTAGCTTCCAGTGCTGTGCTGTCAGACTCCTGCAACTGATATGGACAAACCTAGTGCTGAGTTTTGTTAGGTGACACCTCAACTGTTTAAGTTTAAAACTTCAGGTTGAAATGGGAATAAATAGCAAATATTTCTTTAGGACATAAAGAAATACAAAAACTTATTGGTGACTTAAGAAATTTTATTTTACATTTTCATATTCTCCTGTGTTAAGTAGACTAGCAGGAATTTAAAAGATAATTTTGTTCACATATGTTAATGGAAGTTACTGATCTGTTACCTGATATATTGGTCTTCTAGAAGGCTAACTTTAAAAGGAACCATGTGATTATTTGTTGAGATTGTATAAGGATCATTGCCGAAAAGTTTTCAGCACTTAGTAACACTTAAATGGCATCTAAACACACTATTTCAATGACAGTTTTCAACAAAAGAGGAAGTAATAATCTGAGAGATTTCTCATTTTTAATGTAATGAAAGTTTAGGGGGAGTTTATTTTAAAAGACCAGAAAGATCTTATTTTGATACTGTAGTACTTGGATCTGAGTTTAGGCTTCATCATCACACGTTAGTGCCACTTCTGACTAATCACTGAAGTTACTTTGACAATAAATTTGACATCTCTTTATCTCAAGAGATTAATTGTTAGATTGTAAAGCGTATTTAGATGGAAAATATTCAAGTGTTCTCTCTTTAGGTATTGCCTTAAGTTTTCTTAACCCATTAATTCTGAGTCAACACATACAGGATTTGGATGCAAGTTCCCATTTTAGTATGCTTCTCATTCTTACTGATTTATAGTTTTTGTCAATCTTTGGTATATATATACTTTGTTTTGTTTTCCATCATGTCAGTGTTATGTCAGTCTTTTAATGTTTCATTGTATTTTTATCAGAACTGATTTCATTAGTATTCTGGGGTTTTTGTTTTGCTGGGTCTTTATGTACAGGCAGCTTGTCAGGAATTCAGATTCTGGGAGCATCAATGGAATGCTCAGATACTGACTGTCTTCAATGTAATAACTTCTGGGTTTTTCATATTTCTCAGTGTTTTTGAATTCCTTCTTTTTTGTCATGATGTTCATTTTCAGTGTTCAATAACAGCTACAGATATAACTATGTGCTAATGCCCCTTTTTACAAGTAAAACGGTGAATAATCCCTGGTGTACTTGAAAGATGAAATGTCAGTAAGTTATTTTTAGGTTAGACAAGAGGTCCTGAAATGTGTTAATGTTTTCTTTATGCTGATGGAAATAATGGAAAAGAAAACAATCAGAAATATGCTTCTTTGGAATTAGTTCCAAGTAAAATAATTTTCCAGCAAAGATGTTTATTTTGTAAATTGAGAGCTAAGTGTTACTGTACACACAAAATTAGAGTGGCAACATCCTTTGGCATGTTAGCGATACGCAAAATGGAGAAATTATTTGGAGAACATTTGGAGAAATCATTTAAAACTTAGATGTATATTTTGATGTATATTTTACTTTGAAAATTGTTTAATTGAAAAATAGTTGCTCACTAACACAGTATTTGAAATAGCATTTGTTTTACAAATACTTCAGTATTTTGTACATTGAGGAGAATTGTTGCAGTGTGGAATTTTTTTAACAACTGAGACAAAGCAACTTGGTATGTAAATATATGCAGTGAAATTAGTACTTTGAAAATGGAGTGGGAAGCATGCCACTTTGAAGAGCCAAGGAATTTAGTTTTAAAAAATAAAAAAATTAAATGTACTATTTTTCTACATATTCTGATCATCAGGTTTCTTACTGTATTGTGTCTCTAAGAAGCTAAAAATCACGGCTCTCTGTATTTGGTATCAACCCTGGGAGCAATTTCTTAAGCATCTTATGTATAATCACTGTACCAGAGGGGCACTGAGGTATACCATGTTCTGGGTCAACTCGTAACAGTCTTTAAATTGGTATAAAAGGAATTCGTGTTTTCTTTATATATTTAAGGTTCTTGTTCCCAGACATAGTACACTGACCTTGCAGTGCTGGTAGAACAACTGATATCACATGCATGAAAATTTGTGTGACATGGCAAATCTTAAATACTACAAAACTTTGAAGGATTAAGAGTTGTGGGGGTTTTTGCTTAGTGAAGTACTTTACATTTTAGATTCACTGCCTGTGTTCAAAGGAGCTTATGTATCGAAGTAACTCTTTCCTCCTGAAATTTCTCAAATATTTTACTAAAAATTTGTTGTAAAGGTTAAAAGAAAATGATGAATAAAGGAGGGGAGAAATGCACACAAGTACAATTTGATGTGTTGCATCATGTACCAGGACTACCACCTGCCAGCAAATATGTTGGCTTTACCAGACTTCTTTTACTTCAGAGAGTACAAAGTAGTATGGTGTTTGGAGGGATAACTTTTTTGGTCTCTTACTCTTGATGAACACATGGGTCTTGTTCATCTTTGCAAGTCGACTTCGTTTTAATGAGCACTGGGGGGAGTTACTCTCGAAGGTAGCTGGGTCCCTGCTGTATCTGAACTGTCTTTCTGGATAAAGGGTGTAGGCTGCAATTTTTCTGAAATAGATGGGTATAGTCTCCTGGATGTCTTTATTTGCACAGCATTTACTTAAAAATATTGCTCCAGAAGGAGATGGGGAAAGAGACCTTTCTTGAAAATAAAATAGCACTTGATGGAAAATACAGAGTCTACCGTCTGACAGGCATAAGGTTTCTCAAAACTGACAGTATAAGTCTCTGCTTGTTTCTTAACTTTCTAGTACATCTAATTGTTCCTGGTAAACTAAAACTGCTTGGGTGGGGGTATTTTTTATTGTATGGTAACTTTCTCTTTAGTTTTTCTCTTTAATTTATGATAAAACTTATGTAGGACCTTTCATGTTTAATATTAATTAAAAGAACTTCAGGTTTGTTCATTCTGTTCTGTAAAAAGGTATCTGAAGAATTTTTACAAATTTTATCTTGGAAATTAGCTTATTCATTATGTTTAATTTTAGGAAATGGTGCTCTTGCAGAACATTCTGAAAATGTGCATATTTCAGGAGTGTCAACGGGTAAGTCATTTTTTGTAATGTTTAAATTTCATGCATGACTTAAATAGTAAATATTGAAAGCCACCTGGTATCTTATGAAGAGATATTTGGCTATAAAAATTATTACTGCCTTTTGCAGCATGTAATAAGGAATGAAGCAACTGGAACATGGAAAAATTCTCATAAGATAAAACTGATACCTGCATGCTCATGAACAGATTATGCCTTTCTAAGTGGACTGCTTAATTATTTTTCCGTACAAACATTGAACTAAGAGAAAAGTTGGTTTAAGTTGAATTGATATTTTCTTTCCACAGTCAAGTTTTTGTGAAATGAAATTTACTGAAATGTAATTTTGGACACTGCTACTATCAAATAGCATAAATCCAAGGGTTATGCATTTCACCTGATTAGATTTAACTGAAACAACTGTACACTTGACTGCACAGTTTCCTTAATACAAGAAAAAAATTTAGAACTCATGAAACTGAGAAACTGATGAGATGCTGGGAGAATATGGGGTATAAAAGCAGCACACGCTGCTCGAAGGTTTTTATGTTCCCTTCCAATAAGTCAGTTTTAGGCCTCCTCTGGGCAGCAGCCGCAGTCGGGTCTGTTGTGTGTTAGTGGTGGGACTGTGTGGCCATTGAGGCATTGGTGTGCAGTCTTTGTTCTTCAGATGCTGTGCTGGGTCAGCAGCTGCTGGGCATGGTTTATGATACAGATACCCACAGTATGTGCAAACAGGGAGATAAAGGCTCCTCAGCAGGTAGCGGAATACAAGCCTGATTCTTTCCCTAGGAAATCTGCCTCTAATCCCTAGAATTCAAACTGATTTTCACACCTCCTTCTCCTAAAATAGGAGTCAAAATGCAAAGTTGTCCTTTTTGAGAGCAGCTTCTACATCTCACTGTAGTTATCCTTGCAGTATTGCTTTAAACATTATGTTGCTACTTATGCTTGTATGGTTGAGTTTTTGGATAAATTTATGGTCAGTGGGTGGTCTCTGTTACACCTACTGCTTTCTATTTCCCTTTTACTGTTTGCCACTCAAGGACTGTTAAAAGTCTGTTTATAGAAGATCTTTCTTACCCATTCTTGTGGTGCATCATGAAGAATGTGGTTGCTTTTTAATAGTACTGGTGCAAGTATCATATGTACTACATTTATGGCACACTGTAAATAATAAATGTCTACATAGCTACTTGCCCCTCTTGGAACAATTATTGCTGGAATTGGAATGGATGAGAGACACTAAGTCAACCTAAAATCTCCTATACAGCTTTCAGAGTATGTTTTAACAACCCCTCACACCTTTGTTGACTGCAAGTCACAATACAAGCAGAAAAGCATCTGCTGAGCAAGGGGTGAATGGAATTTTTGACTCTGCTTCCAGTACTTTGGCCAGCATGCTTGAATAGGCAGTGCCAAGAAGAGCAGAACACGACGTACTTTGTACGCAAGATAACAGCAGCTGGTAGATAGAACTTTAACTACTGAGAAGAAAGATCCATTTAGAAATAAATAATAACAACAACAACAAAGGGAAAAAAAAAGAAAAAAAAAGCCAAACCAAAACAAAAAAAAGTATCTCTGATGTTCTTGTATTTTTAAATAGCTTTCAAGATGGGAAAAAATTAATTAAATACTGTACTCCTAAGTTTGTTTCTTAATACGAAGTACAAGTTCTTCACTGGGGAATTTTGAGGTAATGGGGAAGGGATGATCTGTTAAGGGCAACCTAAAGAAAGCGTGTAGACTGACCCAGTAGCATTTTCCTTATTGCTCTTTGTATGTACATCTTAAATTTAAGTGCATAGCCCAAGTATAAAAGATGGTGATTAATGAATTTTTTTTTAGTTCCTTTTAAATAAATTGGGTCTCCCAAATATATTTTCTAACTTGCAGGTTATATGTTTCATCAAGCATACTTGGACAATTTTATATTTAGGAGAACAATTTTAAGTAGAGTTTCTGTAAAATAGAACAAAAGACATCCGGCTTTTAATCTTTCTAAATCCAACTTTCAATTGGTGTTGAAACCGAGCAAGCGATTGTCTTGGACAGTTGTACAGAGACGGGATGTAAAATGAAATTTTTGTCTTGATGGTAGATTTCCTGTCATGCTGCTGCTGTAAGACTACGTGACCTACCTTACTAAATTACGTTTTAATCGCACAGACCTCTGTGGCCTTTGGTATTTATGCTTCTGCTGTATACTATATTGCCAAGTTACAGGTACCCTTCTAATACATGAGCATGGTTTTTCTGCCAGCAGCAATGAGTGGAATGTTGTCTCTTTGCATATAAGCTATCACTACACAAGAAGTGTTTATGCCTTTAAAATCTGAAGAGTTCAGAAATATTTTCTGGTGTGTCTTTGAGGTATTTTGAGCCATAATTGTCACAATTGCAAAACCAATTCCCCATCTCCCCAACCCATCACTCTGCATTTTAAAGAACTGCAGCAAAGGGCATTTTAAATTCAAGCCTTTTGGCTTGATCTGGAGGCAAAGATTCCCATGCCTTCTTCCCCTGTAGTTCTCCACATAAGACTTTCAGTAGCTCCTGAGAGTTACAATGCAATAATTATCCTCCCTGTTCACGGTTTAGACTTTATCACAACATTATTCTCTTTTTACTCTAAGCTGTTTTAAACACCTTCAGATCATTTATCCAGCTGCATTCATGTCCTTACCATGTCCAATATAATGCATACCTTATCATCCTGTGGTTCACATTGAAAGCTAATTCTTTTATCTTTTCAACTAATCTCCTGGCATTACTGTGAAGATAAATCCCTAATCTCCCTCTCCCTGCTTTTCTGAAGTGACTTTTTTCCTTGACATGTTGTTCACTCTTACTACAGGTACTATACTTCTCAGGATCTTGCTACGGAATTTTTGCATAAGTTTCTTAATTATTTTCCAATTACAACTTTCTAGTTGAATTTGGTACCGTAAACTTTTAATTGACTCTCTTGTTTGGTGAACCAGTCAACATCCTGTAGTTTATTATAATGCTCTGTAATCTGGGATGGTGAAGAAATTTCAGGAAGAAGGAAATAAGAAGAATTGTTGTGTCTGTTTTTAAAAAGTCCACAGGAAAATCCATATACATCAGAAAATTATGTGCAAGCTCTTTTGACCATTATTTTACACTGTAATATGTTAAACATCCTCAGTCCTAATTGCAGTATTGCAATTTACTGAACAGTTATATCACAGTAAAAAACAGATTTGGAAATAGATTTTTAATAGAATAAAGGTTATCAAAGGGAAGAGTTTGAAACAGGTAGGAGATGGATGGGCAGAATTTTGCCAGAGAATATTAGGGCATTGAAGGGAATGTAAGCAGACACAGCATTCATGTAGAAATGGTTGTGCAAGAGGAATTTGTTCCCCACTCCAAATATTACAGCCACCAGCATGAGATTTGAAAACATCTTGGGCATGCATCACTGGGTGTCTTTGCTTCTCTACAATGCAGCCTTCTCAATTTCTTTTGTGCTTCTGCCTTGATCGCAGATTCATTTCCTTTTATCCTGACTCGTCTAATTTTCATTCTGCTGTTCTCTTTTGTATTTTTAATATTTTAAATAAATTATTCTAAAACTAATCAGTTTTCCTGTAGTTTTATGTTGTCCTAGACACAACTGACCTGTATGACAAATGCTTGTAGGGCTGCTAGCAATTGAGATTAAAAGTCCAAATTTTCCTCAACTTAAAGTAAGGATGTTTGCCTCTATTGATGCATTTCTGTTTTACATGCTGCCAGTTGGATTTTTTTTTATCCCATATCCTTCATGATGTTGCTTACATTCTGCATGTTTACAATATGTGAATTATAGTCTATTATAGTGTAGGAGAAACATCCTTTTTAGGCAGAGGGTCAGAAACTGATTTTAAAGGCTTGCTATTGTCTTTACAAAGTATGTTCCCTTTAAAGCTGTTCTATTTCAAAAGGTTATCCTTGATTTTAAAAATTTATCTGAGAAATTATTCTCTCTCAAAAAGACTGCACTTCTGAAGTGTAGCTTCTGCACTGTTATCTTGACCTTTATACACTTTTTAAGCAAACAGATTTCTGTTGTCTCCTGAGTAATAAGAGATTTTTAGTGCATGAATGTATGTCAGATATGCAAATGTGTTTAGCTTGTGTAGCCAACTTGAAGTTAAGAAAGCTGTAATTTGCTTTTCAAGTCCATTCCCTTTTTTCTGAACCCCCACTTTGTCACATGAATACTTTCTTCAGTGTTTTCTCCTCTACAGCATTTGTACAGTTTTGTTCACCCTGTATTACTGTGCCTGTGGTGATTCTTGCTTCCTGGACAACTTTATATTTAGCAGAACATATATATATATGCCCTCCATAGTCTGCTTCTCTCTCCCCATTTGGATGCTGTTGCAAATGATCATCTTTTGCTCTCAGCTCTGTAGTGTGAGCTTTACTGGAAACAGAGAAAAAGACATCTTAATAAAAGCATGTAGAAATTACAGGGATAAGGTTGGTTCTGCAAAGGTTAAAAAAATCCTGAGTTTGAGTAAAACTGGAAGCTTTCATGTGCTCTGAAAGTATTACCTGGGTTATACAGGGTTTTTTTTGTGGAATTTCTTCCATTCCACTTGTGTACAAATGTGTTACTGTTTGTACTGCTCTAGGGTTTAGCATTTTAATGTTTTTGGAGGTGAACTCTCTAAAACTGAATGAGCCCATGTTGAATGGATTTTTTTTAATGTATTTTAGTGCAAAGTTTCCTTTGTCAGGTAAACTTAATAGCTTCTTTAGAGGTTCTCAGTTACAAAATTTGTTCTGTCAGTTTGGAAATATCTGATAGCAGGTGTATGTTGTAGTGTAAATTTTACCTCTAGGCAACTTTTTTGAAGTTGGGGACTATTTCAGTAGTAACCAAGTAGTATGTGGAATTGTTGCCAGCATTTTCAAGCTTGGTGCAAAATGTATTATACATTATACTTTTTTGCATGTTTCTGTTCTGTATGTTTTTTTTTAGTTAAAAATGCTATTTTACTTTAACAACTGAATAACCCGCTTTTCTTTCAAGTCCTTACATTTATTGCTTGAACAAATGTTAAGTATCAAAAGATCACTTACACAGGAGCTATGTTCCAAATTATCATGGTGTTAGAGCACCACCTATAGGGTTTGCTCAAAAATTAAAAAGAAAGTGAATGATTGCATATTCAAATGAAATAATATATTTCTGTATTTTGTGACTTTCATCCTGAGATTTTTAGGGCAGCTCCTGTGTCCTACAGTTAAGGTATGTTAATACTTAACTGTGAAGCATGACTAAAGCTCTAAAAACATGTGAAAAACAATTTAAAGCATTGTTCTCTTACAGATATGCAGGAAAATAGAAAATTTCCTGAGTTTTATTTTTGCTGTGATATTTAAGTTAATATAGAAAATTCAGACATAAGTCAGCATTTTTGTCTTTTAGTCCTTCTAAAATATGTTTTAAAGTATTTCTATATTCCATATAGAAATACTTTAAAGTAATAATAATTTGAGATTATAACTTTTTATAATTTCAGGTCCCCATAGTATTGCAAAATTATTTTTAAAACTTGGTTTTGTATACAAATAGAAAAAAGTGACCTGTCCACAAATTAGATTACTGCAACTTTTCCACTGTTATAAATGCAGTTCATTCTTCATCATGTTTGTTTATTCATCAGTTCTGATTGGCTATTTTAATCAAATAGGAATTCTAAAAGGTTTTGATGATGAGACAATAATGACATGTAGTTATGCAGATCTCTCTGCTGCAGTAAGTGCTCTTTTCCTTTCAAGCATTTGGAATCATGTGTATGGAGATCATTTCCATGCCAAGAACTGGAAGGGGGAAGGTATTTAATTGATGGTCAAACACTGGGTCTGCCTTAAGACAGAAAATTTCAGCTGCTTGATTATTTGTTCCATTGCAAACTCCTTTAGAAGTTGGGAGGTTTTTAACTGGTATGTCATCTAACTCACTCCGTTCTCCCTGATTAGGTGATGATTGGTTGGGTGGGGTTTTTTGTCCTACTGGCTTTTTAAAAAAATTGAATTAATCAAGTTGTTTTCAATATATATGTCTTTCTTAGCTTGTGGAGATATTCCAGAACAAATTCGATCACCAAGCGGGACGATCACCAGTCCAGGGTGGCCCTCTGAGTATCCTGCCCGAATTAACTGTAGCTGGTACATCCATGCCAACCCAGGGGAGATCATTACTATAAGGTAACAGTGCTCCTGTAATATCCATGTGAATGGAGGAAATACGAACCAGACATTTTTAGCTGCCAGTTGTACACATACCAGTTTTCTCTTCCTTCCCATAAGTGCAGGATTCCAGTTCTATCTGGTTTTTGCCTTACCTTTTATCTGATTTGCTTGCACGCAGCCATGTAGCATTTGTTTTTAGCTGGACAATTAGTGACTAGAAAAATTTCAGTGTGCTCATTTATTTAATTTTTTTCAGTGTGTCTGAAACACAGGAATCTTTAATTAAAAAGTATGTAAGTAAATGTGACTAAATGCTGTAATGCTTCATTGCTGTGGGGTCTCTTTGTGTGCTTAAAAATGTCAGGAACAAATAGCAAGTCAATAGATAACAGCTTAGGAAAGGCTGAGTTTTAATACAGGGAGCTCCTCACAGTTTCACATATCTTGTAACTTTTCTAAAGTAGTAATGTAAAAAACTTGTTGATTAAAGTTCTCATCAGTTCATTTCTGACTACTCATTTCTTTTAGCATCAACATACAAATTAGTACTGCTTCATAGACTTGATTATAAAACTGCATTACCTGCAGATTTTTTTTCAGTTTCCAGTTCAGACTTGCTGACCTGAGAAACTGTTCTTCATTATGAAGTATTTGCTTTGACATCAGTTACTTGTTTAAATTCTGCCTCTTAATTTAAACAGTCTTTCTATTAAACATTTGACTGGCATAAATGCAATGTAAAGTAGGTAAAACTGTTCAGCTACTAGAATGCTTTCTAAACTTCTCATACTGTTTATTTTTAATAAAACTCCTTTTTTCTTTCATGTTGTTTTCTTCTACTCATACATACCACATTTCAGTTCTGGTAGTGCTCTGTTGTCTGTACAGACTGTTTTGCAGTCTCTCACATGTGAGAGACATGGCAGCTTGTCTTGACCGAGTGTAGCCACACCATGGCAGTCCATGACATAATGCTGGGGTAGCTGAGTAGTGCAACTGGGAGAAAGTGTTATCTGAAAACATAATTTTGAACAATTTAGCTGTAATTATAATACCAAATCATGTTACTGTCATAAGTGTAGCATTAGCTAAAATTCTGGTAAAATTTGAGTTAAAATCACTTAGTGTACGAAAGTCATTAAATGAGACACATAAGGACAATTTCGTTACTAGAATTTTAGATTAAGAAAGTGTGTGTTTGTGTAGGAAAATTGCATTTCTTTAATTGGTGGATGCAATATTTTGTTTGACAGAATAGATCATCCTCATAGTATAAAAGTATCAGCACAAGGTTAAACCCTGTTTCTGCAAGGGTAAAGAGAAGTTACTCTTTTTATTTCAGAAGAAGTAGTATTTATTTCAAAAAGAACTTCAAGCTAATTTTCGTGTGTAGTAATTCAGCATCTTGTTTGTGTAATATTCAGTTCAGTAGCAATTTTGACCTTTTCTCTTTTTCAGCTTTCAAGATTTTGATGTTCAGGGATCTCGACGATGCAGCTCAGATTGGTTAACAATTGGAAGCTACAAGAACATTGAAGGCTATAGAGCATGTGGCTCTTCCATTCCCTCACCATACATCTCTTCACAGGATCATGTTTGGATAAGGTTTCATTCTGATGATAGCATCTCCAGAAAAGGCTTCAGATTAGCCTACTTTGCTGGTATGTTTCAAATGATGCTTAGTATAATTTTATGGTTTCACTTTTTCAATAATTGGTTTATGGTTTCAAGAATATGGTTTCCTGTTTCAAGAATTACTTCCTTCTAACAAGGTGCAGTACTGACTAAAGGTCTTTCCTGTAGTCACCTCAAGGTCTGAAATCAGAGAACATACAGATTAGGTAATCCCATGCACAATCTGAATATTCAAAGTGGGGGTAACAATAAGCAGATGGAATGATATTTGGGAAGAAAAGGTAAGCCAGTAGTAGTAGGCACCTGGAAGTTCTTTAAATATAGTAAGATTTGAAATGTTTTCATCAGACTAAAATGAATTTGTTAAAGTAGTTGGGTAAACTTCTGAATATTATAAATACAGTTAGAGAGGAAATAAATTGCAGGGATTTTTTTTTGTTTGGTTGGTTTTTGGGGTTTTTTTACATTTCTCACAGAATTTGCATCATTTTTCCCATCTCCCAAAGGCATACTATCTTTTAAAAAAACAAATCTGAAAAAATGCCCCTGCATTAATAGATTATTCCAGCCAAGTGCAGACATGGTTCTGTACATGCAAAATTTTTCTTGTGTAATTACAGGATGTGATAAGAACTAGTTATCAGTAGTAATAGTTTGAGACTGTTTTGTGAGCCATTCTTGTTCTATTAGAGGTTGCCAAGAGAGAGGAGGAAGCCAGTTGTGGGTCAAGACTAGTTCTGAACCCTTCCTGGCTTTAAGAGACATTACAGTTGTGTGTAATAGCATGATCATGGTGTTCTTCTACATCATGATCATCCCAAATACTGGATTAGATTTTTCTTGGTTTTCACAATGATTTATGTTACCTTGCTCCCCCCCCGACTGTGCCTGTATCACCTCACTGGCCTGCTCCAGATTTCTGTGCACGCTGACTTTTGACTCCTCCATAAAACAATTCATACTTGTAAATATATCCAGTGCTACCCAGCTTCTAAACTGTTCTAACAAGATTCAGTAAATCTACCCCTGATCTCCTCTAGTCTAAGCTCCTGGTTTTTACTCTGCACTCTTCTTATCCTGTAGCTTCCTCCACTTTGTCAGTCTCTCACAAACAGGTTTCCAAGCAGGTTTATCCCTCTCTGTCACCTGTTCTAAAGTCTACAAAAAAGCTCCTGCTGTGGTTCAGCTCCTTGCACCTTAGCAGGTCTTGGGGAAGTAATGCAGCCTTGCATTTGATACTGGCCCAGCTTTCAGGGCAGTGTTCTACCTGAGTTTTGTGCACTGTCTCACCAAAAACATATTAGGGAGCAGGGAAGAAGCCATTGGCTAGTCAGTCATCCTGTGCTGCCATTTCTGCTAACAGCCCAGGTGAACACTGCTACCTGTGTCAGGCATCAGCTTCTGCCCATTTCACCTCCCTCTTGAAGTAGATGCAGAGAAAAGGCAGCATTCCTTCCTGAGGTGTTTTGAGAAGGAAAGATACCTTGGATAAAAGTGTGGAATGGGTAGGGTACGTAAGCCATGAATTTGTACAATTTTTCCTCTTCCTCTTTCCAAATCCTTTCCTCTCTTTTCCTCTGATCTTAAGACAATTTCATTATGTAATCCTTCTTGGAAGAAGCTCTAACATTTTCAGTAACAAGCAGTTTTTTCTGTTAATTGTTTTCTTCGATTTTGTGTTGTAGATTAGAGTGCTTAAGACTTTATGTTTATAAATGTCTTTAAAAAAAAAGTTTTATTTTGAGGAGATTTGTTCATTTTTTTAACAAACAAGCGTTACTGAAACTTTGGCTTGAGTTTGCACCCTATGTTTGATACAATACTTAGGAAGTATTTCACAATTGAAGTGTAGTGTTTCAGTGATCAGAGCGGTCTTTTGAGGTTTTAAACTAACCTGTATATAGGTGAAGAATTGACAGTTGCTTTAATAATCATCTGGTCATTTCTGCTTTTGAGTGTCAAAAAAGGCTTTGAAAATGCTAATGCATTCCACTGTGCCATTATGTTTGGTTTCTTCTCATCTGCATCATGCAGTAGTGCTCAGAGTAACACCTCTATAGATCAGTTAATTCAGTGGTTTTAAAGCTACTCTCAAAGTTGACAAGTCATTGTAGAAAAAGGTGGAAAACCAGTAATACATTAGTTACTTGAATGCAAGTTAGGCCTATCTGTGCTGGAATGATAGAAACACTGCAGATTCCAAGCACAAAAGTGACCATTAGGGAGCCCCACGTTTAAAATGTGATGTGTAAGATAGGTCTTGTGAATTGTTTGAATTAATTCTTGTTTAAAGAAAATAATAGGCAAATATTCATATTTAACTCAAAACAAACCAGTAATAGGAAAGAAAAAAGCTTTACAGGTAGGAAGGGTACTGGAATAGAAAATAAATTTTGGGCCACTTTTATTTATCTTTCTTCCCTGTGTCTTCCTCCAACTACTTAATTTATCAACCTTTTAAATTACAGGAGTTGAAATGGGACAGAGTTACTGATGGTGATGTAGAGTGGAAAATAAAGTTACTAAAAGCACAGAGGTCAATGGCCACTGTGAATGCAGGGAAGAATTGTGTTAGTCCTTTGGCTACAACTGTATATGGGTGGTGCTAATGATTTTGTGCTATCCTGAAGTATTTTGTGGTACAGCTCCCAAAGGTAGTCTTATTTAGTACATCTCTTGTAATTTGAAGACTAATTTTTGATTCATAGGTAAATTTTCTTAATGTAAGGATTACAGGCTTGGTGATTAAAAATGCTAAATCAGGATCAAATATCCCAAGTCTTTTTTGGGATGTTTAAAAGCTTGTTGAAGGAAGAACTAGGGTTGAAATTGTATCCTGTTTTGTTACTGCAATATTCCCATCCCAATATTTACAACTCCATGTTACAGCTTTCTTCTCAACTTCTTCCAGGTTCTGCAATGGACTGAGGTAGATTATAATCAGTACTTGAACAGGTTCAATGATGCATATTCTCCTACCTCTTACTCTTCTACCTCCTACCTGCTATTCTTTTGCCTCCGCCTATGGAGCTTATTCATTCAATTTAGGTAGGACTAGTCTAGCAGTTCAGTTTACGGGTTTTAAATTCAAGGCCAAGGTTCCAACTTTGTCATACTAATATTGTCAACCATATGTATGTCTGAGTGTACTATAAATACTTACATATCTGTAACGGAACAAGAAGATGGTATCATTTATACTGCATCTGTTTGGATTTTTTTTGTGTGAAATGAACATAGTCAGAAAATTAGTCACTGACAGCACATACATTTTGCTCTCCTTTCATTTTTCAGTCTCTGAAAGCAGATTTGTAGACCTAAACATTCTTCAGCAGATAACATTTATCACTCTTGATTTAATTTTTTTCTGCATTCACTTTTTAAAAGCCTTAGCATTTATGAAGTTAAAAATTGTGTTGTACTCTTCCAAAGAAAAATTATTTTAAGTTAGAGTATTTATTTTGAATGCTTTCTAAGAGATATTAAAGTAGAAAAAAGGAGAACAAAATTATGATATGACTTGACCTATCACAGCAGATTAGCTCCAGCAAGAAAAATTCAAGCTAGCTGTGAAAACTTCTATCATTTTGTATAGTGCAGCTCTGGAACTTCAAAAATAGTTGATTGGAGAAGGCCCTGAAAAGCCTAATCGAACACCAGTTGGCTCTGCTTTGAGCAGATGATATTATTAGATAGCCTCCATTCCAATCTGAATTGTTCTCTTGTAAAAAAAGATAAAACATTCTTCTCCTGGGAGCATTAGGATTTCAATGAATTCATCATGCTGTCTTTCCTGTTTCCTTATTAAACTTCAAGTATAGTGTTCCTTAGAATGAATGTATATTTGTCTAGTTTATTTTCTGAATTACTTTTATGTAGGACCATCTGCATTGCAGACTTGTTTTTAATACTTCGACCATGACAGTTTGTTTTATAGCAATTTTTACAGTCTGTACTGTGGTTTGTAGAAATAACAGTGACTGAAAATTATATAGCAGTGTTTGACTCAGCTGAATTGTTGAAGAACTGAAATAACTTGGATCCAAGGTATGCTTCTGTGTTCAGCATGGCTGGAACTTCAATAAGTAAATGCAAGCATGTGTTTCTGCATTTGCTGCACTCTCATCTTAGTTTCTGCAGGAGAGACAGGAGCAAACAGTGTGAAAAGGAGAGGACAGAGGTTTCTTTTTGTGGTTGGTGGTAATATGTAATCTTAAGCTTTCAGCTTCTCTCTTGCCTTAGATCCTTTGGTACAAAGTAGGAATCTCCAAAAGAGAAGAGAGTCTCACTGCTTTTCGGAGAAAGAATTTGAGGAGATAACCAGTACTGTAGCACAAAATGTTTCTGTGTTTTGAGTGATAGATGAGAGAGTGTTTTTCTAACTTACTTTTAGCATATTTGAAGTCAGATTTCTCAATAGCTATAAATGAGCATTGTTTTCTTGCTTGGGTTAAAGTTATTTGACTGAAATCAGCTAAGGATAAGATTCATGCTGCTGTGTTGATGAAGTTTTCACTTGAAAAACCTGTTTTGTCTTGAAATTTCCTGAAAGTTGCCATGGTTTAAAGACATTTCAGGCATTTGCTTTGCCCTTCTGAAGTACCTGGTGCGGCAAATAAAAACAACACAAACTATGAAGTGCTAAACTCTAAGAAAACTTTTTTTTTGAACTTTCAGGGAAATCTGATGAACCAAGTTGTGATTGTGACCAGTTTCATTGTGCTAATGGGAAGTGTATTCCAGAAAGTTGGAAATGTAACAATATGGATGAATGTGGAGACAACTCAGATGAAGAAATCTGTGCCAAAGCTAATCCTCCAACAGCTTCTTCCTTTCAGCCTTGTGCAGCCGATCAGTTCCAGTGTCTGTCCCGCTTCACCAAGCTTTACACTTGCCTTCCAGAATCTTTAAAATGTGATGGTAACATTGATTGTCTTGACCTGGGAGATGAAATAGACTGTGATGTGCCAACATGTGGACAGTGGTTAAAATACTTCTATGGTACTTTCAGTTCTCCCAACTATCCTGACTTCTACCCACCTGGCAGCAACTGCACCTGGCTGATAGACACTGGTGACCATCGCAAAGTAATCTTGCGATTCACCGATTTTAAACTTGATGGTACAGGTTATGGAGACTATGTGAAAATATATGATGGATTAGAGGAGAATCCACGGAGGCTGTTGCGTGTACTGACAGCATTTGACTCTCATGCTCCGCTCACAGTTGTTTCATCCTCAGGACAGATAAGAGTGCATTTTTGTGCTGACAAAGTAAATGCTGCAAGAGGGTTCAATGCAACGTATCAAGTTGATGGCTTCTGTTTGCCCTGGGAAATCCCCTGCGGTGGAAATTGGGGGTGCTACACAGAGCAGCAACGCTGCGATGGCTACTGGCACTGTCCAAATGGAAGGGATGAAACCAACTGCACCATGTGCCAAAGAGATGAGTTTCCCTGCTCTCGAAATGGTGTTTGCTACCCTCGTTCAGATCGCTGCAACTACCAGAATCATTGCCCTAATGGTTCGGATGAAAAGAATTGTTTCTTCTGTCAGCCAGGCAATTTTCACTGCAAAAATAACCGTTGTGTGTTTGAGAGCTGGGTTTGTGATTCTCAAGATGACTGTGGCGATGGCAGTGACGAAGAGAATTGCCCAGTCATTGTGCCCACTAGAGTGATAACTGCAGCTGTTATTGGGAGTCTTATTTGTGGATTGCTGCTTGTCATTGCACTGGGATGTACTTGTAAATTGTACTCACTCAGGATGTTTGAGCGAAGGTAAGTAGAACTCAACTTCATTAAAATGTTTTGGTCCTTTCTGTCCTTTGTACTTGAAGTAGTTTTATTCCCATACGGTTATTGTTGCACATGATTTGTAGAGACATTGGTCCTTTTTCTTTGATAGTAAAAAGAGGTTAGTTAATCATAGACTTTATCAGGTTGGAAGGGACCCATAAGCAATATCAAGTCCAACTCCCTACTTCTTGCAGGACATTTGAAGCTAAACCTTGCTAAGACCTATGGCTGATCATCGTCCCTATGCTCCTTGAACTCTGAAGGCTGGGTGCTGTGACCCAGTTTCCTGGGGAGCCTGTTCCAGGGACTGACTACTCTTCCAGTGAGGAAAAAGGGAGATAGAAGTGTTCTGATTGCTTCACTCTAGAGGGTTAAAGCTTTGATATGGTGTTACCAAAAAGGAAGTGTGGGAAAATTGTAGTTGATTAATTTGCAATTTATATCACCATTCATTATATAACAGCATGTTTCTTCTCTTGTAGGCTAGTTCATATCAGGATTACATATCCTTCAATCTTTTACAATAATATAAGAGTTACTTGTGGTGCTTTTTATATTTATTTAGCCCATGGGTTTGGGCTGGTTTGTTTGTTTTTAAAAAATTTATTGTTGGGTTGGTTTTTTTGCTTCCATTTCAGCTGGACAGACTCACAGGAATTACTATATTCTTTGCTAATTAAATTTGAATTAAATTAGCTGAACTTCCTCTTCTGAATTTTTTTATTTTAGATTATAATAGTCTGGTTTGCTTTCATTCTTAGGTGTATATGTATATTATATATATATATATATATACAAAAATCAGTGTCTTACATATTTTGAAATTTCTTTTCTCTTTGGAAGATCATTTGAAACTCATTTGTCAAGGGTTGAGGCTGAACTGTTAAGAAGAGAAGCTCCTCCATCCTATGGACAATTAATTGCCCAGGGTTTAATTCCACCAGTTGAAGATTTCCCTGTTTGTTCCCCCAATCAGGTAAGATTTCAAAACAGCAGGCAGACCCCTTAAATTTTAAGGAGACTGAAATAAAGATATTTTTTTCATTCTGCTTCTTTTTCCTCTCTAGCATTTCCTTTTTCTTCTTTCTAGTCAATAGTGTTATACAAGTGATATAGCCTTTGAACAAAATCATGATATAGTAACACCACATTTTCTTTTGCAGGCTTTCTTTTGTAGAAAGCCTACTATACTACTCCCTCTTGCATGAAAAGTAATAGATTGGTAGATCTAATTGTATGTTCTGTATTACTGTTGTGAAAGTAAAGATTGCAAGATGGCACTTTGCAATTTGGGAAAGAAGACCTAGCCTTCTAATGCAGAATGGTAGTTCACAGGCACAGTGTGTAGATATGTTCATGCCTGCTGTGTATAACAAGATGATGGGGAAAGACAGGCTGTCATATCATATAAAATTACCAGGAATGAGTAATACAGCCAAAGCTAGTAAATGGCAGTCAGTGGTTTCTAGTCACCCAGATTCAGAGGTGGATGCTTAGTGCATTTCCTACATGGTTGATGAATGAGTTTCTCTCAAAAAAACTTTTCAAGTAGTAAAAAATGTCTTTCAGTTATAAAGCTCTTGTGAGAAATAGAAGTCTTAGTCTGGGAATCCTGGTGTGCTCTATTAGAGTTGGCATTAATTGTATTGCAGTTAATACAGCAAAGTTTATGGTAAGAAAAAATTGCATGACTATCACATGTTCTTTCATGCTCACATGTTCACAAGCAGCTGGGATCTGCCACAAAAGATTAGAGGAAAAGAGGAAAATAAATTGCAATTTGCATAAGAAGCTTTAAAAAAACATTGTAAAGATTTCTTTTGATAGCTAAATTAGCATTGAACTTCATTAATAAATTTAATAATTGTCTATAGTGAACACTGTAGAATCCCTTGTCCTTTTTCAGTGGGTTACTGTGATTATGATAATGATCATTATGGTTCTGTTTCAAGCCAGTTCTGTACTTTCACAAATTTGTCTTGCTGTCCTCTTACCCAGAAAAATTAACCTTCACTGGTTTATGATGGATCTTTGTTCACAAGTCTCTTGAGGTAGGGTTAGCTTGAGAAAGTCTAACCCTACCTCAAGTAGTTGTCATGCCCAGATGTGTGAGTCCTCTAGTACAGGTAACGTGGAGCAAACCAATGCTTCCTGAAGAAACACTGTCTGAAGGATGGTGGAAGAGAGATGAAGGTGACAGCATGAGAACACTAAATTTCAGGTTTTATAAATTAAGGGAAATACATTAAGGGTTTAATCAGGGAATGGCTCTTCCAAAGAATATTCTTTTTTTTTTGCCATAGTCTTAAGGAAAAGTTGTGAATATGGGCTTTATCCTCTAATTAAACACATTCGTGAATATTTTTAGAATGATGGGGGCCTGGATCTACCCTATTTGAGAAGAGAGCTACTTAGCTGAGGCAGTGTTTGCTCTAAGTTTGAGATAGGGATCTCCAAGACAAAGGTGTTTGTGTTCTTATGTTTATGTTACCTTACAGTCGAAAAATTATACAGTATTTTAAACAGGAAAATTCAGGCATGCATTCTTCTGTAGCTGGATAGCTCAAAAATGTATACTGAATTTGGGAAATTTATAGTTTAGAGCACATAAGATAATTTTATTTAAACAGAAGCATTAAAGCATTTTGAAACTGGAATTAACTGATTATATCAGAAAGGGTGGGGGGGGAAATCAAACTATAAGCCTCTGCTGGAGAAGATACTTAATTTAGTCCCTTTGAGGCAGCCCTGTGGTAGTGGATAAAGAAGCTGGCCACCTTTGTTAAATCTTTCTGGAAGACTTTGTTTACAAATCCTAAACATCTTGAGACATGTTTCTATGTGCTGTAGTCTTAAAATCCACAGTGACTTTTTGGTAAGGCTGTTTGTAACAGATTTTGTATGCCTGCTCTACTGGCTCTGTGGTTGTACTTTTCTTTAGTCTGTGTTCCATATCCAGACTATACTGCCTTGCTTTCACATTGTCTTTATTTAGAGATCCTTTATTAGGGCAGAAATATAACTTGTATTGAAGTCCTTGCTCTTTTATTGCCTTTGCATATGTATTTCCACTTAATTTGCTTGTTTATAATGTTTCTTCCTCTAGAGCACCTAAACTTTTGTCATGCCTACTTTTTTCTTTTAAATACCCTTTGCTACATATACCAGATCCTTATTAAGAATGTTGCAACATTTTCTAATATTTAAGATTCTACATTTAACTTTGTTAAATGCTGTTTTGCGCAATAGTTAGTGGTTATACCAGTAGATTGTCAATGGGTGATTGTTTGTCTTCTTATTTAGGCTTCAGTTCTGGAAAACCTCAGGCTGGCAGTACGATCTCAGCTTGGATTTACCTCAATCAGACTTCCTATTGCTGGCAGATCAAGTAACATTTGGAATCGAATTTTTAATTTTGCAAGGTCACGTCATTCTGGATCGTTGGCATTGGTCTCAGCAGATGGAGATGATGTTGCCAGCCAAAGTACTAGTAGAGAAGGTGAAAGAAATAATACTCACAGAAGTTTGTTTTCAGTTGAATCTGATGATACAGACACAGAAAATGAAAGAAGAGACACAGCAGGAGCAGTTGGTGGTGTTGCTGCCACCTTGCCTCAAAAAGTCCCTCCTGCAACAGCAATAGAAGCAACAGTGGGAGCATGTGGGAGTTCCTCTGCTCAGAGCAGCAGTAGCAGCACCACGGATGGTGGAAGAGAAGTGACAAGCGTAGAGCCCCCAAGCACAAGTCCCGCACGCCACCAGCTCTCGAGCGCACTAAGCCGTATGACTCAAGGCTTACGCTGGGTACGCTTTACTTTAGGGAGATCAAGCTCAGTGAATCAGAACCAAAGTCCTTTGAGACAGCTTGATAATGGGGTAAGTGGAAGAGAAGAGGATGATGATGTTGAAATGTTAATTCCAGTCTCTGATGTAGCATCAGACTTTGACATGAATGACTGTTCAAGACCTCTACTTGATCTCAGCTCAGATCAAGGACCAGGGCTTAGACAGCCTTACAGTGCAACACATCACAGTGTAAGGTCATGCAGTCGAGATGGCCCCTGTGAGAGCTGTGGCATCGTACACACTGCCCAGATCCCCGACACTTGCTTAGAGGCAACAGTGAAAAACGAAACTAGTGACGATGAGGCATTATTACTCTGCTAGGTACGGATTGTTTAGGAAAGATTGTGTACAAGTTGGAGCAATATCTGTCATTGTTTTGTACTTCATGGTTAAAATTAGTTTTTAGTTTTAAAAAATCCAGGACAACATTATGTTAAAGCTATTTTAGCCTGTGTGGTTGATTAAACTTCTCTTATACTGGATGACATTATGGAACTATAAGAGGGAACATTTTAATGGCTCTGAATACACAGTGTGTGTGTGTGTATCCAGTATAATTGGATTACTCTTTAAACTGAAGTTTTCCTCATTAGTTTCAAATTTAGTTTATCCTGGTACTATAGTTCAAACCTGAAACATGGCTGCTCAAGACTTAGTGGCTGCCTGTTTAACCCCATATTAACAGGTGAATTTGTACAGAATTATTTTCCTTTAGGAATTGACTCTGTTGTATTATTGCCAACATACTTGTAACTTAATATACTAAATATGGTAAGGATTGTTAATGTAAAATATGTACTTTTCTTTGAGTTTATTCAACACTTTGTCTAAATATTCTTGAATTTCATCACAATGTGAACTTATTTAAAGGGAGGAGAAACTTTCTCCGGGAGCATTCTTTTTCTTTCAGAAGTACAAAATGCAATGATATATGAAATTTAGGCATAGTAGGTAAACTGATGGCAAAAGCTTTTTTAGCACTGACTTTCCTAAACTGCAATCTAATATGGTACAAGCCGACCAGTATGTAAAATCCCCAGTCATTAGTCTTTTTGATTTGAAGTAAAAAAGGGCCGAAGATATTACAATATGTGTTAGTTCTTTAAACATCCGATATGTACAAATACACTACAGAATAAGTTCCAACTGGTAATAGATCTTTCCCTAATACTGTAGGGTATAAAGCTTGTTTGGACTCAAGGGATTTGCACTAAAATCATATTAAGGTCTCTAATGAGCTTAGTGCACAAGCACTATCACTTTAAGTACTATTATTGTCTAATATTGCAATGGCTATATATTTCCATGGCTCTTTTCTTGGGGTGTTGCGTTTTGTTGCAATTGAATTTGCTTTACTAATTCCCTATTTATTCATTGTATTTAAAACTGGTTTACTCAGTTGCAGACTGGTTGTTTAAAAAAAACCAAAAGAAAACCCTTTTAGTGTATTTTTTTTATGATATTACATGTTGGAGCAAAACAGATCAGTGAGGAAAAAAGCTCATAACTTCCAATTTTGTGATAAGAAGGTTAATATGTGGCTACTAGTGTGACAACAAAAAACTCCACCTTTTAAAAACAAAACTGTCAACTACTGTTTTATTTATTCTTTGCCAGTCTGTTTTTAGTAGGCTTAAAGATCCAGTATGAAATGTATTTGTGTGTGATTGTATGCTATTTATTAAATTTTAAATACTTTGTTGAATGTCATTTTAAAGCATGTTTAAAGTCTTGTGCATTTCTGTCGTGTTATGCTGTCGGGCAGAACTGACTAAAATTTTAATATGTATCAAAATTAAATTGAATTTTTGTTATGTTTTTGAGGTACTTTTAAAGATAAATCCAAGGTCTGTCTGGCTTTTTATTTTTTTAAAATCCTCATTCTGAAGTACAAATCACATGCAGAAGGAACAAACAATTGAATAGATTCCAAAGTGTATATATCTTCTCCCTCTTCTCTTCATTCACAGACACTGGGATGAGAGACAAAAAAACTGTTTTACCATCTGGTTGATTTTTTTCATGAGAGTTAGCAGGTAAATTCTGAGTTCAGGATGCAATTACATAGATTTGTGCTTTTGAGGAACCTTATGTGCAATACAGTTGTAAAAGATTTTATTATAACGACCCATGCGGTTTCAAGTGTCAGAACAGATCGCAACACACTGGTACCAGATCAGGTACAAGTTGGCCCATAATTACACATACTCAAGTAAAAGTCATCAATGGCCATTTTTATTCACATTGAATAATATCTAAATCTGTGGTAATCTCTAGTCTGATTTCAGTAGCATTGCTTATAGAGCAGGCAGCTTTGCAATAGGAACATGGTAACACACCCTGAAGTATATGTGAACAGTATGTCCTGGTATAAAATACTGGGTTTTTAAACCTTCCTAATTAATTGTCATTAGCAAGTGGTTGTGGAAATGCTTGTCCCTGAGGCAGATAAATTTTAAAGAAAGAGTCTTCACAGAATACCTTCAGTGTTTAACACACATAGTGATCTAAATTTGTTCCATTAGATGCCCCAAATAGCATGTACCTATGGACTCCATATTGCAGATGTAAAAAGAACACAATGTTTAATTTGTTTTAAAGGACAAATGCTACACATTTAACTGAGAAGTTGGATTTGATTGATAATTTGGAAAATTGTAAATAAAATTCATATTTGTATGAGGTGAATTTGTTGCAGTGATTTTTTCTTCTTAGTGATATTGAAAGGAGCGATTGATTTTTCCTTGGAGTAATGTGTGAGTGATTGGTTGTGTTTGTTTTGTTTGGTTTTATTGAGGGTTCCAATAAGACATTATTACCCTGTTTCTTTTTATGCTGGAGAGCTTGAATTAGTATTTTGTTTAATTGATTCTTGATTTAGCTGTGCTACAATACTTGGGCAGTTTGAAAAAATGTCAGAAATATTTACTGTGGAATTATCTTGTTTTCTGTAATAAATCACTTTCATCTGCCAGCTTTGAAAGAATCTAGGTTATTGTGAGGCAAGTTTTCTCCTCATGTAAAGTTATTTAAACATGGGAAGATTTTGTCACCTGTCTTTTTCACATTCCACACTTTTTTTGTCATTTGAAACATTATGGAGTCTGAGCTTCAGATGGTGCAAGGACTTGTTTTGTTTCCAAAGTTCATTTTCAGTATAAGTTCAGCAAGTGTTGCTGATAACTCTTCTTTCAAAACAGGTTCCTGGAGCGGATGCTGGAATTAGTTACTGTATTATGTGTTCACTTTCTGTCTGAATGTCAAAGCATGAACTTGTGCCAAAGCTTGGATTCAGTCCAGGGAAATCAAGTTCAGGTTGGGACACAAATACTGTTTCAGTGAAGTTTATATATTAAATACTCACTGCAGATCAAATGATGGCTTTTTCTTTTGGGATGAGGTTTTGCTTCCTTTCTGAAAAGTGAGTGTTTTATTCTCCTGTATATGTGTCGTGGTTTGACCAGGAAGTGAGGGTTTGGGAAAGTTATGGTCAAACCAATCAGTGGCCAGATTCTAAATTGGCACCTGGTGTGGCCACTGGAGACTTGGATACGCCTCTGAGAACACACAGGGGTTAAAAGCAGAGCATTCCTAGCGAAACTTCCTCTTTGGAGTCCAGCAGGTGAGCGGATCTGATCTCCTCCCCTGCCCGGCTGCGTCTGGGTGGGGGAGGGGGAGGCCATGCGGCCTGAGAGAGAGAGAGAAGCTGGAGTCCTGCAAGGTGCAAGGGTGGAGGAGGCCTGGGATGGTTTGGGCAGCACCCCCCCGGGAGAGGAACGATAGATTGTGCAGGCTGGAAATTTGATATCATATACCGGCACTACGGTCAGGAGGAGAAGCGGCGGGGGCAAGGTGCCCAGCCGCTGGCAGACCAGGCTGAGCTGTCTCCAGATACTCAACTGTGATGGTTGTCCTGAGGAAGTGCTGCACATTCCCCATAAGTCTTGGTTTAAGTAAAAAGTTTTCATCTTCCTCCAGTTGTAATGAAGCTTTCTGTGAAGTGTTTTGTCAGTTTATGGGTTTTTTTGACTTTATCTCTTTTCTTCCTCCCTTGTGAGTTTTTGAGAATAAACAGTTGGTAACTGAATTCTTCCAGGACATCAGCTACAAGTCAGTTGCCCAGAATGGGGTGTGTTCTGAAAGGACAAGGGAGAAGACTGTCTTGTCCCTTTACCAAGTCACCAAAAGTATATAGAGGTAAGCAGACTGATAGTTAAAACTTTTACCCTTCAATCCTCCACTGGGATTTTACTGTTGTATTTAGCTTTGCTTCATCCAAATAAATTAAAGTCCATAATTATTGGACTTGATACAGAGAAGTTTTATAGCACAACATTCATGTCAGTATGTCTAGTTGAGGTTTCTGTTCATATGCAGTGCCCACTATTTGGTGAGTAGTAACTTGGGGGAAGAGAATGTAGGATTCACTAAACTGAAGTATAACCTAAGAATTCAGATGGACAAGACTCCCCACATCATCGATGGAGGGAATAAGAGACATCGCTCTGACCAGTGTAAATTAATGAGTCCTGATCACATTTTGAGAAAGGGCATTTAGAGTAAACAGAATTTAGCTAATCTTTGTGAATATCCGAACACAAATTGTTCGTGATATTTTTACGTGCACACTGAAATTTAGCAGAAGACTTTAGCTTCCGGCATTAATTTCTCCTTGTGACCAAGTTGCATCCTGTTAAAAAAAAAAACCAAAGAAAAGAGTCAGATGCCAGTGAAGTTTTTGCAAGATTCAGGTTTTTTTCAGATCACAGTTACCCTTTATGCTGCTTGTGCAGGAAAGAAATGGGTGGAAAACACAGGAAGCAAAAAAAAGTTGAAAATCTTGAAAAGCTGAGTCACTGGATTTGAATTTTGGAAAGGTTGTAATAAAGCAGGCAAGACACTCTAAAGGAATATAATTATATTACATTGCACAAAGGTTTGTTTGGGTGGTTTTTTTTTTGAGACAAACAGTTGCAGGAGACCTTCCCAAAAATAAGTCATAGTGGGTAGGACATGTCAAATCAGGAGATAAGAGAAAGAAGGAAGGAGTTATGGTTTAGTGTGGACTTCCTTACAAATAATAAGAGTTTCTTATGCAAAATGTAAAAGACAAAGAAATAAACTTGTTTTAGGGAATAAGGACATGATCCCTGAAGTAAGCATACATTGTGCATATTATCCAAGAGGCAGGTGTCTGAATTCAGAGCAGAAATCTCTGATTTCATCACAACATGATGACTTATGGTGTTACAGAGGTTTAGTAGAATTGCATTTGTACCTTTGCAATGAAACGATCATGCATCTGAAGATGTGCCAACAGAACTGAAGAAATAGAGTTATCTGCTTCTCTAGGTTTATAAAATTGAGGAAAAACAACGGGTAAAATACATTGGTTTAATCTGTCATCTTTCCTGTGGTTAGTTAAGAACCATCTTGTACAGCCACAGTTGGAAAAAGAGCAATATACAGGATAGTGAGGAATGTCATAAACTGACATAGTATTTCTGCAGTAGCATGGCAAAGAACAGAGATGTTCAGTTTTGCTTTCTCTCATCTACTCTGTTGGCCAGCAGTTATAGTTCTGACTTTGTGTTCCTTCAATAGATGTTGAGTTTGAGAGCTGGAGAAAATACATCTAATATTTTGCAGTGTTTTTTTAGACAATGCATTAGTAAAGATAACAGTTTCCAAAGACAGCTAATCCCTGTGCTTTTGTGGTTATATTTCTTGGAGTTTGGAAAAATCCCACCTAAGAACTTAGTTTCTTTGACTGAGATTATGCACCAGGAAGTAACTGACAGGTATGATGAGTTGTTTTTTTCCCAGAGTACTGTGAGACTTAGGACTCCGATGCCTGAGTTGAACTGTCTCACAGATATTTAGAAAGTGGACACTTTATTGGACCCTTACTGAGCCAATGAATAACAAAAAGAGCAAAGAGCACTTTGAGAGAGACTGTGACGGCTTCTTTGTTGATCCTCTGCTGAATTCCTGGTCATTCCTTTTTCTTTATTGGTTTTACTGTCTGTGGTTCACCATTTGTGTTGATCCAAGAGGAGGAGGCAGTTTGCCTTATGAAAAGGGGAGAACAGTCACTACTTATTGTTTCTCTAAAAAGCAGAATGGTCTTCAGCACACACACGTTTGGCTGCCTTCCTTGGTGTCACACGTGTGGGGCCCAAGGCTGGATGCTAATAGGCTTCATCACTGCTAATGTATTTGTGGAAAGACTGGCACTAGGATCTTGGATGTACCTCAGTACTTAGGAGAGCATTTTTATAGTACAGGTTGTGTGGAACTAGAGGATTGAACACCTTTCTTAAAGTTCTTTAGCCTTCTTTTGTTATAGAAAACCATGGGGCATGCTTGCTAGTTTTGGAAAGCTTTTACAGCTGAAGAAGGCTTGAGAGCTTTGGTTTTGAAACCTCATTACTTGTTTGTGTCTGAAAATCCATCTCATGAAAGTAGCCAGCAGACTCTTCTGAAAACTTGTGAGGTTTTGACGAGGGCACCTGACTCGTCTCACAATTACAAAGACTTTACAGGTGCAATTACATTTAGGCCATCTGGTTTTACTGAATTGAATTTTATTAAATTCCCACTGCAGAGAAGAGGAGTGTGAAAGCAAAACCCAGGTGAACAGGCATTATGGATTTTTATAGGAGTTGGAAGAAATGCCTACTGAGTATTCAGTCCTTCTGACTTTCTGAATATGGCAAAAGATAAGCATTCTTTCCGCAAATCCAGAGTGCACCTTAAACTCACCAATTCTCCAAAACCTACTGCGTTATCCATCATTACTGAAAGCTGTTGGTACCATTTTTGTTAATTTTCTCACATTGCAAATGTGGATCATGATCCACATTGGCGGAAAATTGTCAAAAATAAGAAATATTATTAACAGCACATCTTTCTTTCTGCTGCTCATTATCAACCTCTAGCTTCCTTCACAAAGTGTCTGTTTGTTCAAAAGCCTATTTGTCTGCTGCTCCTGCATTTTGAGATACTTTTCAGCTTCCCCAACTTTAATTTGAAGGTTAATGCTAGTAAGAGTTCTGGAGTTAAGAAAAAGCTGAAGACTGTGTGATAGTAGAAGAGCTTTACAGCACAAGGGTATGGTAAGAAGAATGTGAAATTGGAAGCAAATGAAAGATAAGAGTAAGGTGTGATAATTAAAGGAGAACTTAAAAATAAATGGGATTTTATGCAGGCAGGTAGCAGTTAAAGTTTCCAGGATGAAGTGGTGAGAGTTTGTGTGTCTCAGAAGACTTTAAACTGATGGTGTCTGCATTATAATGACTTTTAGATGTCCTCAAGGTTTGCTGGATGTTCCAAATTTCAGTCCTGTTTCTTGCAAACTTATTCCTAAATTTGCTAAATTATTTTCATTTGGTAAATCACGGATGTGGATTGTGTTTCTTTCAGGGTTGTTCAAATGGAATCAGTTAATCACTAGGCTACTGAGAAACCTCTTATGATTGTATTTCTGTGATAGTTACACTAAACAAGGCACTCCATATTTAGATTTCTAGGATTATTTGCTTTGCTAGACACAACAAAAGCATTAGCACATGATTCATCTTCAGATTTGTGAGCTTGGGAAGACTTTCTGCAATGGCTCTCAAATTGTTGAGCTCCTATGTAACACTTTAGGCCCAGTAAATGTTTCCTAACAGGAAACTTCTCTGCAGGGTTGTGGTTTAAGCCCAGCTAGTATTTGATCACTGCACAGCCAGTCACTCAATCGACTTGGAAGGGTGGTAGTGTGAAAACTCGTGGGTTTGAGATCATGACAGTTTAATAGGTAAAGCAAAAGTTGCACTTGTGAGTGAAGCAAAACTAATTCATCCCTCATTTTGCAGGGGCAGGGAGATGTTCTGCCATCTCCAGAAAAGCAGATCTCCACCATCCACTAACAGTGTCTTGGGAAGACAAGTGCTGTATACGCTGAATGTCCCGCCCCTTCCTTCTTCTTTCCCCAGCTTTGCATGCTGAGTGTGACACCATATGGCCAGGGGTGTTCTTGTGGTCAGTAGGGGTCAGCTGTCATGGCTTTGTTCCCTTCGAGCTCCTTGTGCACCCCCAGCCTCCTCACTGGTGGGGCAGTATGGGATGCAGAAAAGCCCTTGACATAGTGCAGGTGCTGCTCAGCACCAGTGAGAACTTTCCTTTGTTACCAACCGTGCCTTCAGCACAGATGCAAAACACAGCAATACCAGGTACTGTGACAGAGTTTAACTCTCTCCCAGCCCAGACCACTGCAACAGAGCGAGTCAAACATTGATTATGGGGCGAATATTTGTTTGAAACACTGCAAAGAGAAGGATAAAAAGGTAAAATGTTTTGTCAGTAAGTAAATACTGCAAAATCAATTAGGAGCCTGAAGCCCTGTTGAAGCAGCAGTAGATATTCAGTGATCACTAAGAATGTAGGACCAGTTGTCTTCTCTGAATATTTTAAATATTATTTCTGTTCCACCAGTGGTATTTTAGGCTATTTTTCCTAGGGACACCTGAGCTGTGGAATATTAAATATTTACCAAATATATATAAATGCAACTGATGTGATATTATCTTTTTGGTCCAAGTGATTTAAATAAAAGGGCTGCTTAGACAGAATCTTGTTATATACTAGTATGTTATTTAATGCGTTCAAAACCACCTGTGGGATAAATTCAGTTTTCCTAAGCACAGCATTGTAAGATGTCTTTTTGCGGGTTTGTGGGCAGCTCTGTAATTCTGAACTGGGCATGAAGTTACAGATAGGAAGGTTTAAGCATTTAAGAGTAGGATCCACAAGTCTAAATTATCCAGGAGGAAATCAGAGGAGGGGAAACAGAGTTCAAGCCTGTTCTTGTGCAGAAACAGATGTAAATAGGACTTTGAGCTGTGCTACTTTTCATGCATTTATGTATGAAAGTTGTATCAGCTCTTTCCTGTGCAACACACACAAAAAGGGAACTGGCTATCCCAGTGCACACCACGATCTGCCTTCAGTTCTCCCTCTGCCCAGTTTGGCAGAAGGATTCAGGAAGAAACAGTTTACAACTGCCACTAGCCCAAGAGCATACTCGGAGATGACTGTCTGAGTCTGTCATGTCAAAACTCCTGTCACAGAAAATACTAAGTAGTCATTGGCCAGGGGAAAATTACAAGAAAGTGACTATTTTAGGTTGGCATTTTAGGTACTGAAGCGATACTGAAATTTCAGGGTGATGTCTCTTTGTCAATAAATACTGTAAAATCTCTTCATGCTGTTCTACATCAAATCATTAAATATCCATTGGGGTGGGCATAGAAACTTAACTGCTGTATACCACATGATTAGATGAACCTCTGACTTTGCTACCTCCTGTCCTCACTTAACAAAGGTCACTTAATTTATGCAAAGTGAAGCTGCTTTTCCAAATGAGTTTTGACCTGTTTCGTTGCTGTGTCAGGTTATGAATCTCTGTTCCATTGCACAAAGGTGATGTGTAAGATAAGACACTTTGGGAAGAGCAGCTAGAAAAGTAAATGTACAGTAATGCTCTCTTACCCATCATAAGGGAAGGAACAAAAGTGACATGCTGATGGGAAGGTGAGATTTTTCCAAATCTTTTGTCCTTTGTCTAAATGGCTTTTTGGTATCCTGTGTGGTACTATTTGGTACCCTCTCACATTCCTCAGAGACAATGTTCTATCTTGCTAAATCATCACCACTGAACTGGAAGAGGTGAGGGGATGAAGATGCAAGGTGCAAGATGCATGTTTAGGAACACACTTAAGAGACTTCTGAGTTTGCAAATCCAGGGTTATGGGAGAAGTGGGAAAATGCCATAGCAACTAGTGCCTCTGAGATGGTACAGAGCAGGTCTTTCCTCTTCTGTGATGGTCTTTAGCTCCATTTTTCAGTTGTCTTCATTTTACTTTCCAACCTCTTTTTACAGGTGTATATTTTGAAACACATCCTGACAAGATCACACCAGCCTTGTGTGAAACCCAGCACAGAAGGTCCTGACTTTCCCCTGGCCTCGGGAAGGGCTCCCGTGGGGCAGGGAGATCCGAGGGGCCGGCAGTGCTCGTGTGGGCAGCAGCGCCGGGAGTATGGCGAGCGCAGGCCGGGCCTGCCGGGCGGGCACAGCAGGGCCGTGGGGCAGATGGAGCATCCAGTACGGAAATGAGATTTTCACCTGGATGGTGGCACACACACACACACCCCGGCTTCCCCCTCAGGCCAGAGCGCTATGTGGTGTCATTGCAGTGGCAGTGGGAAGCCGTGCTTGGATCCTGAGGGTGGTGTGTCCCAAATCCTTTGAGAAACAGCTTGAGAGCAGTGTGGACCCCACCATCTCCACTGAGAAGGATGCAGCACTTGGGTCACCAGAGCACTGCACTCTGCCTTTCCCTCTGCACGGGCTGGACCCACGGGCTGCACCCACGGGCTCCCCAGACATGGCTGCAGGAAGCTCAGGTCACCCCTGGGCTCTGGCTGCTTCTGTGGAGAGCTCAGGTCACCCTCGGTTTCCTCAAATGTGGCTGCAAAGAGCTTAGTTTTCTTTTGGGCATCACAAGATGATAAAATAGCCACATTTTCAAAGCAGCTCAGCAAGTTGCAAACCCCCAGGTGCAGTGGGCAGGCTGGAGTGTGTGCTATGAGAACATCCCAGACCCCCTGAAAGCCGGCTCGCTTTGTCCGGGCAGAGTCTGGAGCAGAAAGGGACAAGGCCAGCGCCCGCTCCCATGCGTGTCACTGGGCTGCACGGGAGGAGGGAGGTGGAGCTCCAGGGGCAGAGGGGCAGTTCCTCTGGTGTCTGTTTAAAGAGCATGGTGTGGTGTGTGTTTGGGGCCATTTGGAGAGAGCTGCTGCTCCGGGAGGAGGGGCAGTGAAGTTTGCTGAGGCAAGAGCAGCTTTCTGAGCTGAGGCCTCACTCTCACCTGCTGGCATGCCACCCCAAACCCGGGCTCGGCAGAGACTTTTGATCAAAGGGGGAAAAGTTGTGAATGCTGACCTCTCTGTGGTGGCTGATGTGTACGTGGAAGATGGAGTGGTGCAGCAGGTGGGACCAAACCTAAACCCGGAACCCTCGACTGGACTTGTGGTGCTGGATGCCACCAACAAGCTGGTGATCCCTGGGGGCATTGATACTCACACACACATGGAGTTCCCTTTCATGGGTAGCAGGTCAAAAGATGACTTCTACACTGGAACCAAGGTGGGTGCACAAGTGCACGTCTGTGTGTGCATCTGGGCTTTCTCAGTTAGAGGTGCCTGCTGGTTGTCCAGTATTATTTCTAAAAGAGAAAATAGAATGTGAATCAAGCACTGCCAGTTGTTCCTGTCCCTTTGACTGGGACATTGTCATAAAGTAGTTGGGGCACTCAGAGGTCACCCCCAACCAGTATGTTATTTGGGCTCCTCCAGAAACTATTGTGATTGCGGGGATCAAGTGGGGCAGGCATTTACCCTGGCTGTCAGCATGCAGACTACAACCTGCTTTGGTACATGCATCAAGCTTCATACTTTTCTGAGCAAAGGTTAACTAAAGCAACAGTTTAATTCCCTTGTGCTGTTTAAGCACTTCTGTGGTAATCTGAATTTTTTCCTCTGTTAGCATGAGGGAATGAAGCCTTTTCTTCTGTCATTCACTTTGGTGCTTACTGTGTCTCTCAGTGAAAGTCCACTTCAAATACACTTTATGAAAGTACCTAATTTCTCCCAGTTTTACACTTGGAGTGTGGTTTTTTTCAGCTTTTTAGCTGATCTTATTATATTCCCTGAATATGAATAGTGTATCAATTACTCATATTAACAGTATTATGCATCATCTCCATATAGTTTCCATAACCAAAATTTTCAAGGCACTTTTCTAAGAGCTTTGTTGTGCAGACTGAAATCCTTTGTTCACAGAAAGGATTGCATTGCCCTACTTGGCTTGTCTGCTAGCCATCACCTTCACAGAGATTGTTATACCCAGTTCCTCTCACAGGAGAACTGGGGTTTACTAAAAAGCAGAAAATAAGTTTTTAAGGTTTTCTGAGTAACTCTGAGATACTTATAGGTCAGGGAAGCTGCAAAACAGAGGCTGCGTACACAAAACAGGATATCCAGATGCCACTTCGGTGCCTACAAGAAAATTCTAGATCCAGCTTAGCAATGAGATGTCAAAAAGTTAGATATTATGGCTATAGTTAACCCAGGTCAAAGTGTGGAAAGTGTTCATACCTATGCACTGAAGGTCATCCTCTGACAAATATTTTGGCAAGAAATTCAGTGAGAAAGAGTTGTATTCCAGCTATTGCAAAATATGCTACAATGATTAGCTCAGATTTACCCATTCAGTTGAATAAGTAAAGGCTGCTTGCTTTACAGATAGAGGAGGAAAAAGATGTAGGGAATAAAAAGAGACTTCAAGTGGAGTTGTGGAGCCCATGACTTTTTTTTTTTTAAGTCTATAAATTTTATTTAAATCCTGTTTAACAAATAAGTCAATCAGTCTTGATGAAAAATATTTGACAGTTTGAACAACTTTTCCTGGAGAAAATGTTTTGCTCAATTCATTAGAGATTACAAATACTTGTGTCACTCTCCAAACTTCTCTTTTTGCAAAATATACTGACATATTTACAATTATTCTTCGGATTTCTAAGTGAACAGAAGGAAGAAAGAGACTAATTGTCATACAAAAAGGAAGAGTAATATAGCATGAGGGACAGGCTGGATAGTTGGGGCAAGTCCAACAATACAAGGTTTAACAAGTCCAAGTGCAGGGTCCTGCTCTTTGGCCACAACAACCCCCTGCAGCGTTTCAGGCTGGGGACAGAGTGGCTGGACAGTGCCCAGGGGATGTGGGGCTGACAACAGACTGAACGTGAGCCAGGGTGTGCCCAGTGGCCAAGAAGGGCGGTGGCATCCTGGCCTGTGTCAGCACCAGTGTGGCCAGCAGGAGCAGGGAGGTCATTCCTGTACTGGGCACTGGTGAGGCCACACCTGGAGTGCTGTGTCTAGTCCTGGGCCCCTCAATTCAGGAAGAGCATTGAGGTTCTCAAATGCATCCAGAGAAGGGCAGCAAGGCTGGTGAAGGGTCTGGAACACAAGCTCTGTGAGGAGCAGCTGAGGGAGCTGGGGCTGTTCAGCCGGGAGGAGGCTCAGGGGAGACCTCAGGTCTCTGCAGCTCCCTGAAAGGAGGGTGCAGCCGGGTGGGGCTTGGTCCCCCAGGCAACCAGTGACAGCACAAGAGGACACAGTCTTAATCTGCATCAGGGGAAGTTTAGGCTGGACATTAAGACAAAATTCTTCACAGAAGGAATGATTGGGCATTGGAATGGGCTGCCTAGGGAGGTGGTGGAGTCACTGTCCCTGGAGGTGTTTTAAGGATGAGTGGATGTGTCACTTAGTGCCATGGTTTAATGGAGAAGTTGGTGCTAGGTCATAGGTTGGACTTGATTTCAAAGCTTTTTTCAAACCTAGCTAATTCTGTGATTCTCTGATCCTGTGAATTTGACCTGTGCATGTTTTGATCTGAATTGGTTGTTGCTGTTTTGCAAAGGAACATTGTTCAGAGCAATAGACAGGATTTATTTTGCTAATCTGGAAGAAAGTAACAATTTCAACAAAGGAATTTCTGTACTGGATCAATTTCTTTTAGTCAAGGATCTAGCATCTGAGTGACTTTTTTTCCCTCCAAAGTCAAGAAAAGTAATAATTCAGGTGTCCATAAATAAGAGTGGAAATTTTTGGTTAAAAAGCAATTTTTGATAATCATTCACCTGTTAAGTAAGGTTGTAGTTTATTTTATTACTTGACAGCACTTGTGTAGAGAATGTAAATTCCTCATTATTTTTAAAAACCCTCTATACAGTTTTACTAAATGATATTGTGTTTCTAATAACAATATATTTTTAAGCACTTTTGAAATATTTTGGTATTAGACAAGAGTTTGGGGGTTTTCATATTGTATTTTCAAACTCAATGGGGCTTCTTGTTGTTGTTGTGTAGTTGCCCCTTAATACTTGCCTGTCACTCAGGCTTGTTTTTTCCACTACCTAGACTCTGAGGAAGCAGGTCTCAAGTCGACTTTTCTAATGCTCTTCTTCCTCAGTGATTCCACACACTTGAGGAAACTCACTGATGCATAAACACTACAGACACATCTCCAATTCTTTGATAAGTTTTCGTACATGAAGAGAATCTTCTCCTTCAGTGTGAGAATTTCGCTTGCATTCTCAAAACAAATTAAATTAATATCCCTAATAATGTTTTGAGTCTGGACTTTACTCAGGGGAACTCCTCAGTGGCTTTTGGCTTTTCAGTGTATCCAGATTAATTGATGTAAGGGAATTGGAGAGGGTAGGAGGAAATTTGCATTCTTTCTGATTGCTAAATATTAACTTTATTCTTTTCAGGCAGCTATAGCAGGAGGAACCACTATGATCATCGACTTTGCCATCCCTCAGAAAGGTTGTTCTCTTACTGAAGCCTTTGATGCATGGAAAAGCTGGGCAGACCCTAAAGTTTGCTGTGATTATTCATTGCATGTGGCAGTTACCTGGTGGAGCAACAAGGTAGACAGAAAAGCTGATTTTAAATTCCATAAATCTGTGCCACACCTGCTTGGAATGAGTCTTCCATGCTAAATATTGCTTGCTTCCATGCTAAATATTGTTTGTGATTAAATACAATATTTGAAATAGCCCACACCCTTCTGAGAGTATATGTATTTGAAAGAAGTCTGCAGATAGCCTGTATCTCTGGATAATACTGCACAGAGTTAAAGGTAGGGATTGTGCAAGACCAAGACCAGGCAGGTCAGAGGGGGAAAGAGGTGTTTACAATAATTTTGACTTTTGTTGCTTGAACACTTGATATTTTGTGCTTCAGATGAGTTTTGGTGGTTTTAGTTGTTTTTTATATAAGTATATACATAAAAAATATGGTACTTGACTTCATTTGTAGAGGAAGACTTCCTGGGTGGCTGCACTAAAACCTGTTTAAAGTAAAGCAGGACTGTAGCCAATAGTACATTGAATGTGAACTAATCTAAAAAAACCATTTTTTGAATTTACGTATGGGAGAATCACCTTTGCTGAGTGAATGTTTGCTGACAGCCTGAAAGATTTACTGAGAAATTAATTTTTCAGGTGCTTGATATCTATTGGAATGAGACCCATGATTTACAAGATGACTTTGGATTCTCAGAGAGCTATGCATCAGTACACAGATATATAAAGTAAATTCCTATTTTATATATGAGTACCTCTAATTTTTAAATTCTAGAATATATTCACCAAAGCATTCACTCTGCAAACACATCTTTGGTATTCTGTGTACTGAGTGCTAAAATAGGCTGACCACATCTTCTAACTTAAGGCAAAGTCATGAAATAAATTCTCCAATGAAATCTGAGTAATGTGCATTTGAAAGAGCCTCAGCAGACAATAGTGGAATTGTATTGACAAATCAAATAAAAATAGGGAGATGTAAATCAATGAAATGTTCTAGTTTATATTAAGAATGTAACTGTTTTTAAAGGCCAAGATTAAAAGAAATAGGTTGGGCATTTTGTAGCTGTAAAAGGCCTGGGTGAAAAAGACTGATACGTCATACTCATCTGATCAGTTCTCATCTCACCCGGTTTTGAACTATTAATTAAAAGCATACATACTTTAAAATGCCTTCTGCTAGTTGTAGTATACCGTGAAAAGGATAAATGACATGCCTCTATATTTGTGCCGGAGCAGGGCCTTGGTAACTCCCACTCATGATGTGCTCCATCCCTCCTCTGGATAACTAAAAAAAATTCCTTGAGTTTTTTATATATCTTACCCTTCTTGGGCAGACTCAACTGGTTTATTAGAGAGAAGATGAAAAGTAATATTTTACTTCTTGAAAGGAATTAATCCCATGGAAATTGTAATAGAATTATAGATACATATAAATTACTGTAACCATCATTTTACTGGGAAGGGAGAGCCAAAGTTATGTAATATATGTTTCTAGCTAACCAGTTGTGCAAGAAGCCTTAAGACTAAAATATGTGTCTTTCTTTCTTTGTGATGAAATGTTTTGCTGAACCTCTAGCAGAACCAGGGAATCCTAACAAGCAGTGAATAAAGAATTAAAAAAAAAAAAGAAAAAAGGCAGGCCTGCACATAGCATTTTGGAGATGTTTTGTTTGACAACAAAATGTTTCAAAAGGCTGTGTGTGTTGTTTAAAGTCAGGACAAAGCTCTAAAAGATGAAATCTTTTCTGTCAATGTGTTGTTTGCTAAAAGATGCATCCCATTGCAATCTAATTTTGAAAATCGGTTTTGCATAAATGTCCATGTTGTGTGAGTTGGACACTCGACTGTAATATTGGAATGAGTGTTTTCAACATCAGGAGGTTTATTTGAAATAAAATTCTGCCTCATTACCTTTTGTAAAAATCATTCTATCCTACAATTAGCTTGTGCTTCCAATATTTGCACTGCAGTGTTACCCTTTTATATACTTTGAGAATCAATTTGATACAAGAAGAATAGTCTAAACCAATCTTTAAATATGTGACTTGGGCTATTTGTACTGAATATATATTTGATGGGTGAGTAAAGGTTCACCCTTCATACATACAATTTCCTTATACAAAATTATTACTATGTATAATATAATTGCTGTATTTTTCAGGTGAAGCAAGAAATGGAAAGTCTTGTTCAAAACAAAGGTGTCAACTCCTTCAAGATGTTTATGGCCTATAAAGATATATACATGGTCAATGATGAGGAGCTATATGAAGCCTTTTCCTGCTGTAAGGAACTTGGGGCAGTTGCTCAAGTCCATGCGGAGAATGGGGAGCTAATTGCACAGGTGCACATTTGACATTCTGTCCATCAAAGTCAGGAATATAGATGGTCCTAGCCCTAGGTCTCTCCAGACATAGTCAGCTCATGTAACAGGAGCAGATCCAGAAGTATGGAGAAAGCTTCACTGACTGGGCACAGCAGTCTCAACATCCCTCTATGCATAGTTAGCTTCACTTCATACTTGCCACTGTCACCTTAGTGCTGCGTGGAGGCACTGAGAGCTCTGGGCCCCTGAGGGTATAACTACTCTGGTAATACTCGACATCAGTGGTGACTACAGTGGCTGTAATAAAATAGTTTCTTCAACTATTCCAGTCAACAGCGCTTTGACTCTGCCCCATGTCCAATAAGGGAAAGTAATTCATCCCTAAATAATATCAAATCAGCAGACCTTAAATTCCTGGAACAGTGTAGGGACAGAACCTTTTTGCCTCTTAAAGCCTCTTTGTCTCTTGGAGTTTTCAGAGGTTCTGGATATGCATCTTTGTGCTTAGTAAGAATTTTTCCTTTTTTTCCCTCAGTGAGGGTTAGTAGCATCATGGGACATCATTTGCCATGATATTTAAGTGTACATATTGAGAGAGGGGTAGGGTTTTCAAGAGCAGTGATTTAATCCTGCAAGTCAGTGAAGTGTGTTCTCTGAATTTACTTAAATATTCTGAGACCTGAGTTTATTGAGAGATGTATTAGATTTCAGATAAAACTACAGTAACTTCTTTTGGAAAAAAATCACAACTGCCTAGTTATTTTTTTCCCTTGAACGGGCTGCAATGGCTGCTTCAGAGTCCACTTTACTGGCAGCATGCTCATGACAACATAGATACATTTTAACTGACTCTTGCATGGCTTTTGTGTGGTCTTCAGGGCGCAAAGAAGATGCTGGCAATGGGAATAACCGGCCCTGAGGGTCACGAACTGTGTCGTCCTGAAGAAGTGGAAGCTGAAGCTACACAAAGAGCGATTACCATAGCAAATGCTGTGAACTGCCCCCTTTATGTAGTCCACGTAATGAGTAAATCTTCAGCAAAGGTGATAAGTAATGCACGAAGGGAAGGTAAAAGTCCTGATTCTTTTGTGCTTGGACAATGGCATTGGGGGAAGGGTCATGGAAAACCAAACACAGCATTAGTGTCTTAATTTTATGGGTGTTATAAGCCTTAGATCATGGGTGAATTTCTAAATTTTGTGTGTGTCTGTCTGTCTGTCTGTCTGTATATTGTTGGGCTCAAGGGGAGCAGTGTGTAAGAACAGCAACCAGAACTGAGACCTTCCCTTCTCCCCAGAGCAAACTCTTTTCTCTTAGTACTGTACCTCCAAGGTGAAAGTGATGGCCAGGACAGCATTATTTCATTAAAAATTATGTGACCGGTTCAAGACAATAAATAATCTACTGTTCTTTTCTATCAAGCTTGTCTGCAAGACTTTACCAAATATCTTGATGAGAAATTCTATAAAAGAGACCACACCATATTTTTACAGGCAGTGCCATGACTCCTATTTACTGGGCATTTAACTGTCATGGTGGAGATGACTGTCTGAAAGCCTTGATTCCCACCAGTGCCGAGCTGTTCAGGTTTGCACTGCAGTGTTCACAAATACCTCTGGTCAGCCTGATTTTCCTGACCATCTGTTAGGTAGACTACAAGTAGCCTGAAGGCCGTAGGTATTCAGGATGTTTTATCTCCTCACCTGTAAATTAATCCAGAGCAGCACGTGGAACAGCACTGTGAGGAGACATTATCAAGGTGGAAGGAGCAGGACAGGAGCCCAAGATTTGGAGGACTTAAAATTATGTGTCCTCATTATCTTTTTGAATATTTTTTGCTATGTTTTTACATATTTGCATTTACAGCTTGTTTTCACCTGACTTGGTATGAATTTCATATAGACATCAGTTTCACTATTTCTTGTGTTAAGATAATGCCTACACAGGGGGCACAGATTATTAATATTAAAATGTACAGTATGAGATCATAATAAAACAAAACAGTGTGATGTCATTATACTAATAGAGATGGATATGTTTATGCACAATATGTATGACCATGACTTCTAGTAAGATTTAGCAGTAATTCAGGTTTGTAAAAGAGTTTACCAGAATATATTTTATTGGCACATTTTCTACTGTGCTATATTTGATTCCTCCACTAGATGCCAGTGCTGCCAGGAATGTGGATTATGTCCATTGGTTGGTTGTACATTCACAGGCATTGTGTGAACATTAACTACAAGTTATGACAACAGTTAAAATACCCAGATAAAAGATGAAAAACTGGCTGTGAAGACCTAAGCCGGTGTTTTATAATACACTGTTCAAGTAAAGAATTTTGTGCTGACAGTAAATACCGTGAAACATTGATTAGGCACGTGTTGTAAGACGTCTGCAGTGCCAGTTTGATTACTGAGGATCGACGTATGCTTTTCCAATATATATTAAGAAAAAATTGGGAGAATTGATGCACATTGTTGTGCAAATTGCATTTTATAGCCTCCTGGGCTGCTGCAGTAAGATTCACCAATGCTTTCCTTTGTGCACAGCAACATATAACATATTTTCATGAGTCATATTGATCTGCATAGAAGTATACTCTTTAGAAAAAAGAAATCTAAGATCGATTGAGAAATTTCAAAAGATAACTAGAGTGCCACAAAGGAAGTTACAAGTATTGTAGTTTTTAATGAGATTGATCTGTATGAATTTTGGTAATTGGAAATTCTCTACTGTTGGTTTTAGTAGAAGTTATTTTTCATTTTTTATTAAAGAGTGGTAATAAAAAGCAAGGATTTCCAGACCAAAAAACCCCTAAATTCTCAAAGTATTATATGAATGACATAAATAAAACTCAAATATTTTGATGAAAGATATTCAATTTGGACAAGTTAAAAAACGCTCTAATGTGAACATTGTGTAAACTCTTAAATATTGGAAGCTTCTCAAGCATTTGATTTGAAATATTCACTCCAAAAGCAGTTTATGCATCTTTTCAAGATCATTTCTCCATGTCTTGATGCTAGCTTCCTGCTATTCACAATTGTGAAACTTTTCATGTTACTTTTCAAGCACTTAGCATGAAATAAAAAGTGTGTGTGCATATTCATCTCTGCCCATGTCAGAGGAAGACTGATATCCCTTCCAATTCCATCACTGACCTCAGAAGGGGAAAAACAGATCTTCAGTGAGTGAAATCTATTTTCTGTTTGACAGTGTGATACCAAAATTGAATTGCAATTGCATTGCTTCCCAAATTCTATGGGATAGTGATTTTCCTAGTCAAAAATGTAAGTCATAGCCCAACTCTTCCTTTTCACTCATTTAGCTATACAAGGTGAGAGCTAATATTATAGGCTGAAGGCCTGATAGAGCTTGCTCTAGACAGTAGGCATAATTCTGTTGTCTTCAGTGAGCTATGGCTCAGACCTTGAAGGCTAAAATCAGTCATGCACATTGTAAAGGAACAGCAGTTCTTATTCTAGATTAAGCAAACTTTAAGGGAATGAGGTAAGCAAAAGTCTTTCCTTCTCTCTCCCATGCCAGAGTTCACCATCTATGTCTGCTCTGATCTCCAGCAACAACACTCAAGGAAGGAAACCTCCAGATTATAGCAGCATGTTTTTCATGTACATCTGTAATAGCTGCTGAATATTCAACAGGGAATCCAAAATTCCACATTGTGACCATGTTGGAGAGGAACAGGCTAACTCATGCCCCCCCATCCTGTTATTTTTGAGGGACCCTACCAGCCTGTTTGCCAAAAGCAATGGTTCATCAGTTCTCCACTGAGAGGATCAAAGACAGCACCTCTGTGAGAGCAGCAGTGTGTGACAGCACCTCTGTCCTTGCTTGTCTCAGTGGGCTGTTTCTTCATCTCTGTGCAAAATATGGCCTTCAATCTGGACAGAGTAGGTAGAGGAACTGTATTCTTCTACAGAAGGGCGGTTGATATATTTGTGTGCGTGACACTCTCATTGCCATAAGTGGGAAGACAAAAGGGATTATCTTCTTGCTATTGTGCAAAATCTTCCCTCCAGTGAGAATAAAAGGTTGTAGAGCTCTCATGTCAGGCGTGCAGCTCCTTCTCCTTATTAGGATTACCTGATGTGAACTTAAGGAGTTGCCTTGTCACGCACTCCAGCCGCCAGAAATGCTGTGGAGAGAGCAAGGCTAATAAAATGTGATTTAGGGGTACATGATTTACACCGTCTCCCCCTAAAAAATGCTTTCAATCTAAGCTAAATCTCAGCTAAAGCTGGAGACCATAGAATAGTGTCCCTTCCAATAAGGTCCCTTCCAGCCCATGGTGGTTTGGGTTGGAAGGGACCTTAAGGATCATCCAGTGTGATGATTAAAGTTCATGTCCCTTTCCTCATTTAATGTGATGCTACTGCCAGGAAATGGGACTTTCTAGTGGAAACCTGGAGAGAACAATCTTACTGAAAAAGTAATTTTTTTATAAAAGTTTCTTCTTTTAAAAAAGTGCATAGAAAAATATGTCCTTGGCCAGATTCTAAGAAGCTTATTAAGGCTTACAGAATTGCTTCCTACCAACAGTCATGGGTTATGTCTCTTCTTAGTGAGAGAAAAGGCATGTCCATTGCTGAGGGAATACAAGCTCTCAAGCTGATTCTGAGCACAGGAATGCAACTAAAAATGTCAACTTTTTAGCTGTCTCATGCAGGACAGCTCAGGTCCAGGCTGTATATAGCCTAATGGATGCAATGCTATCCCTGATTCAGTAAACCCTGCCTTGCAGTTCTGCTCTTTTCAGAGCATAGCTTGTGAGTATCTTTGCCCCATATGACCTTATCTTAAGTGCTTCTAAAATTTCTACAAGAATAAGAACATACGGACCAGTTTTTCAATTCTGTAAATGTTTTTTGTTGGTGTTTATCAGTATTTCAACTCTTTTTGAGTTCCGGTAGGTGGTACAAAAATAGCAATTGAATGCTCTTCTTTTTGATAAAGTAATCTATTAAAAATAGCTCTGGCTAGCCAGTTAGGCCACCTGATAAAACATCACCAAATGCACAGCTGTTTACCAGATGCTCAGAGGTGTCAGGAAGACCAAACAGCAGAACACTTAGTGTTCCTTTTTTTAATTGAATGCTGGAAAATATAACAATTTGAAAGACATGATTTATTACTGCATTACTTCACTTTTATGCCTATAGGCAGAAGTCAATCAAGCTAGAAGAACCTTAATGCAGAATTTCCTTGTTGCCAGTTCAGCTGAAAGAGCCTTAGTGCAGAATTTTGTTTTTACTAGTTTTAAAGCAGAATCTTGACATTACTGTATCCTTCAGGCTGGCTTGTCATGGCCCAAGTGAAATGCAAGAAATTGCACATTCAGCAGAACTGTCCAGAGGTAGTCTGTTGAAACTGCAGTGCTCAGACTCAAAATCACTTGAGGGAATAACTTCTACTCCTCCCCACTCATGGGAACAAAGGGAGCTGGTCAGCTCAAACTCTGACTGCAGAAACACTGTCATCAGCTATGGTACATGAGCTAGAATCAGTTCAGCATATCTAACTGCGAGCTTGGAAACTTCTTTTCATTTTCATGTGGTGAAACTATGATGAGAAAATTATTTTCCTATTATTCTCTGAAGTATTTATTAAGAAAAAATTTATTATTTTCCTGCAATTTTAATTTTAATAATTTGTAGCTATGTCCTAATGATTCATAGCTGAGGTTTACTTTGGATGAAAGCTTCTTTAGCTTGTTTAAATGCAGTAAAAGAGACACAAACCACACTTCCCCTCCGTCCCCTTTCTTGTGGCTTTGAAAATAAAAAATCTGCCAAACAACTAATAGGTAAATACGACAGATTGGTTACATATACCAGACCTTCTCTATATACATCTAGATTGGTGGCAGCCTACCTAAAATACAATATTTGGAGTTGGCCAGGAAAGGCCAAGGGTTCCTGCAAAAGGCAGGGAAGACCTCGATCAGGAACCCTCAGGATCACGTTTCATCCTGATTTCATCCATTCTCTTGGTTTTATCCATGTCTGTTCTCTGGGTTTCCCCATTCAGCTCTGAATTAAGAAAACACTAATCTGCTCAAATCTCCTCATCAGTGAGTGATCATATCACTTCCATGCATGGCCTCATAGTCACTGCTTTTAAGTTCTGAAAATAAGATGTAAAAAAAACAGTAAATAATTGCCAAAATAGTGTTTTCAAGTCTAAAAAATGGTGGTCTCCCTCTGAGCTCAAGTATTAATCTATAATATATGTAGCTAAGTGGGACTGAGAACTTAGAATGCTCCAAGCCAAAGCATCAATATGAGACATGCACATTGAGAATGTCAGAGTACACTGAAGTGATGGTAACAAATTAGTAATTTAGGCTGTGGACAAAGTTGCTCTAGGTAGTATTTGGAATAAATGTACAATACACTAACACCAAATCAGACTGTGACACCACATAGAGATAAAATTGTATGAGGCCTTTTAGCAAATCTAGCACCAAAGATTTCAGGAATGGCACTATTGCAATGAGAAATGTATTTTGAAAATAATTGAATCCTCAGTAGGATGCCAGTGCAGGAGTTACAATGCAGCAGCTCACAGAAGTAGCAGTCTAATGTACAGAGAGAGACCTGCAAAGCTTTGCTTTTTGTATTCCACAGTACCATGACTGCATGACTTACACTCAGAAAGTCAGAGAAAGGTCACAGTGTTGTACTACCAAGCAATCACCAGCTGTGGCCTTGCTGGGGCAATGCAGTGATGGTTCCAATAAAAATTGTGCCTGGAGTGAAATCTGGCATCCAATGCAAAATACCCACTGTCTGTAGGGATCAGGGGAGAGAGAAGGCTGCTGCTGGGACCCAGCAGAGGCTGTGTTTAATTGGCACCAAGTGGCCTCTGAGTGGGTGTGGGAGGTCCCAGCTCATTCTGGTTCTTTAGTGACCTTTGCAGTTGGAGGCATTTCCACCTGTCAGCTGCAGAACTGCAAAGTGTCTGGAGCACTCGCTCAGGGAGTGAAACATCTTTTTCTGATGAGTTTCAAATCCACGTTTCCCAGGAGAAAAAAGTAGTTAAATATGCTAGTTCTGTCCAAAGGCTAACAGCCAGTCTAGGTTGGTGTCCTCTTCTGAGGAAAATAGGATACTGTGCAGCGAAGGATAAAAGATTAACATTTGGGAGATAACTTTTAAAATTAAGTTATTTATAGTTTTTGATTTGGGAAATCTTTCTATACTTTCTGGTTTATGTCTCCTGCCATATTGTTCTTCCTGGCATAATTGTAGCCTGACAATTAAAAGTGCCACCTTGCAAAGTCTGTGTGGTGTATATATTAACTGACACTGTTATGTAGTCAGTAATTTCAGAGCACCAAACAGGTACTACCAAGTACATGAATCTTAAACATAATTAATGCAACTGAGGACTGCTTTCTTTTTGAAATCTCAATCACATTCCTAGTAAACAATGTGTAAAACTCATCATAGTATATCTATCAACAATTTAATTAAAAAACTTCCCCAAGCAATGTTCTTAGGAGAAAATATATTGGGAAATCACTAGCAGAAAATTCAGAACAAAGATGCTGTGTTATAGCTTAGTTTATTATGTCCTTCCATATGTAGGTGCTTAATTTGAAACACTCATTCAAATTTAAATTCATTGCCACCAAAAAGATCCTTCACAGAGAAAATACAAGTTATGCATTTTTATGTTGTTTGATGATGATACCTTTGCTTTACATTTTTCAGGAAAGGTGGTTTATGGGGAGCCTATTGCTGCAAGTCTTGGCACTGATGGCACCAACTACTGGAATAAAGACTGGGCTCATGCTGCAGCATATGTGATGGGACCCCCACTGAGACCAGATCCATCTACTCCTGGTTTCCTCATGAACTTACTGGCCAAGTGAGCAGATGAATAAACAGTGACCACTGATACCAAAATGCACAGCAGATTTTGTCAAGAGTACCTAATAGCAGGCTGATGCTCTGGAGATTTTCTAAGTACAGAGTGTTACATTATCAAAAAGGAGAAATGGAGGGTGAAATCACAGATGAAAAGAATTTCTCTTTTCATATTTTATTTCTCGGAACTCTTACAGCCTACTGTCCACATATAATTTCATTCAGTAAGCCTTGCCTTGCTCATACCACAGCAAAAATTGTAACATGACCAGGAAGACAGGCTGTAAGTCAGTGGGAAATATGTCAAAGGTGAGGTCACAGCTAGATTTTTCTGGGGTTTGCTGTCAGCTGCCTTTTTCACTTGAAATTCAAATGCTGCATAAAATTAAGCCTGCTAACTTCTGAAGGTACATGTAAGATATTCACTTCAAAATTTCTACTTCAGAAGGATGTAGAAAAAGAAGTATCTTTAGGATATCTGCACTTAACAAGATGTGTGGTTTGCTGGTATTTCATTACCAGTAAGGGTTAACTCCACAAAAGGGTTGAACTTGACAGAAGAGCCTGTAAAGGTGTTCCTGAACACAGGCTAACTGATGTGCAGATCCATAGTAATTTCAGAGGTCATATGGAGTGACACAGACTGGGGAATTTCATTTCGCAGTGTGAGGATGAAACAAAGCTGCTTGCTCTGGGCAAACTGGGCAGTTCCCCCATACATGGGATGTCTTTGACATATCCAGAGTAAAAGAGTCAGTGTTGGTGCTTGTTTTCTTCTGAGGGGTTTCTGAAGAGGAAACTGCTTCACAGGGCAACTGGCTGTTACTGTGGAGCCAGTCTTGGAAGATGGGACTGAGGGCAGGCTGGCAGGGCATATCAGTTTTTGTCTTGAAGGATGAATGTCTTGGTCAACCCAGCCTTACAACAGGTTTTCCTCTGTACTGTCTGGTACATGCTCTGATTCATAATGAATTTGTTTCTCTGCAGTGGTGACCTATCTGTGACAGGGACTGACAATTGCACCTTTGACATTTGTCAGAAAGCTCTGGGCAAAGATGACTTCACAAAAATCCCTAATGGAGTGAATGGTGTGGAGGATAGGATGTCAGTCATATGGGAAAAAGGCGTTGTAAGTATATCAAAATGTCCAAACATAGAGGTAATTCATTTCTCCCACAAAACATAATCTCTCAGCAAGTATTAACTCTTGAGTTTTATCAAGCATGTTTATCATAACTCATTCAATTGAAAGCTATAACAGTCCTTATTAGCTCTCACTTTATTTATTTATATTATATTTATTTATTTATATTTAAACACCAAGAAGATTCTTAGTGTTTAAAGTATTTGACTAAAGAATCATTTTTATTGTTTAACAGTAAGGCATTGCTATTGTTTCAGTGGTACTGCAAGTATATTTCCTTGAAGCATTTTTTTCAGCTTGTGAAATGAAAATAAAAGAGGTGCTTACAGTTTCAACTCTATCAGCTGTGTATTTTTTCCTTTTTGATCTCTCTCCAACTTGGCCATTGGAGGAGTTGCACAGTGCTGTGCCTGTCAACTTCTAATTTATGTTTTAAGAAATGCTTTTCTAATGTGACAAGATGAAATGAGCATTTTCAAGTCCCACTGACTTCAGATTCTCGTACCAACACAAGAAGGGTCAGTGCTTCTCAGACAATGTCTGATGAGGGGGGAGGTAAGGAAATCTCTTGAGGAATCTGCTGCATAGTAGGTGTCATGATTGCTCTGGCTAATGCATAACTGTTATGTTCTGGTTCTATTGAAGTTCTCTTGCAGTAGTGAAGTCATGTTGATAATGCACTGTGAAGCATATTCATTTGTCACAGTATAATTACCTGCCTCACACACTTGGTAAGAATGTGGTTCATGATATCTCTTGCGTATCTGTAGTTGGGATTCAGTTCCAGCTGGTAAGTACAAAACTCACACACTTGTGCCTATACTCACCTGTGGCACAGCTCTGGTGAGATTTCTTATGGGGTAAACAGAAATCTAGCTTGGGCTCATGTGAAACTGAGACATGAATGTGTTCATCAGTGCTGATTTTGAACAGTGCATCATGTAGGGCAAGATAATTTTTAAAATGTTCTTCAATTGATATTAACCTCCCTTTTTTCATTTGTAAAATAGTACACAGCTGTGTGAGTTTGTTTGAATACCTTCCCTCTCTTCCAACACACCATTACTTAGAAAAGCAGTGTTCACCATTTTCATTATACTTTTCTTCTCAGATGACTGCACACAGACCACCATAAAGATGCTTTTATGACAGTCTGATTCCCAGACTGATCTGTGCACAATATTACTGCCAGTGTAGGTGGCTTTCCAAACAAACAAGAGTCATGGAAGCTGGATTAAATTAGTTACACAGCAGTGGACAGTCCCAAGATACATGTATATTCATTGTTGTTTGGTATTTTGCTGAAATGTCACGTCAGCAATCTGTTTTTTATACTACTTCATTTCACATCAGTTACTGATCACTGCTATACTCTGTGTCATCGCTAAAAAAATCCGCAAATCAGTTTTCCTATATTACATATTGTACCTTGCCTTGCCTTATCACCTTCTAGGCTCCCCTTGATACTGTGTCACCATTTTTAAAACCAAGATACTCAAGAGATATTATGTTTCCTGAGGAAATTGATGAGCAGGGCTACAGATTTAAAGCCAGCTAAAACATTTGATTTCAGTTGACTTGAGGCTGGATCCACAGAGTGTTTCATTTAAAGCTGTCTTTTTTTTTCTCTTTGCTGTGGGATAAAGTAAGATAAAGTTACTGTATTTAGTGAAAGTACATTGCATTATGGGCATCTGAAACAAATAGTTACTTTTACTTCTAAATTCTTCAGTATGAGCTTTTAAAAAATGATGGATGTTACTCATCCTAGTTTTTCAACAAGAAGAACATTTTTTCATTCCATGTTTAAAAAAAGTAATGAGTTTTCTTTTGTGTACTGTTTTGCAGCACAGTGGAAAAATGGATGAAAACAGATTTGTAGCTGTTACCAGCACAAATGCAGCAAAAATCTTTAACCTTTACCCAAAGAAGGGCAGAATTGCTGTGGGCTCTGATGCTGACATTGTAATTTGGGATCCTAAAGCTACAAGGTATGCATGGGAAGTTGTTCACCCCCCCCCC